>NC_050576.1:270353027-270679694 GCF_011100635.1 Trichosurus vulpecula | reverse complement strand
TTGAGTTTTACAAAATGTAATGGAAATAGTATAATTTAATTAAAAATATTTATTAAATACCTAGATAGACAGTTTTTATATAACAGATAGACAGACGCTAGATAATAGCTACATGGATAAATAGATGATAGATGGATAGACACACAGATGTTAGATGATAAGTAGATGGACAGACAGATAGATACACAGATAGAAAGACAGATAGATGATAGACAGATAGATAAATAGCATATTTATTAAGTTATATGCATCAAGGGTTTATCAGACACTATGCTATGTGTTAGAAATGCAAACATAAGCATTCAACACTACCCCTGTCCTCAAGGACCTTACATTTTAATGGGAAAAAATAAGACATAATGGGGAATTAGATAACAGAAGGGGTAGTGCATGCCCCTGTAATATCAATTAAGTTGGGTGTCTTTGATTGAGTCTTATTAGGTGCAAAACCCCAGGCCCAAACTCCTATCTACTAGGTGCTAAGCCTATGTGGGCATGAAGCCCTCAGGGTCCTAAGGGGAGTTGCTAAGACCAGAGCCAATAGTAGGAGCCCAAGTTCTGGTCACTCAGATGACATTTGATGATGGATAAAGAGTGTATAAAAAGAGAGAACAGAGCTATTTGCTTAGGGTTCTCACTCTTGGTGGAGTGCTGATGTGGAGATTCTGGGCAGCTGTAGTTAAGAGCCCTCCAGCTTGTAAACCTGGATGTTCAGACTTTGTTAAACTCTGGTAACTATGCATTGAGATTTGAATCAGACAAGGTCTGTCTGTTGATGTTTGTAATTTGTTTGTATTTGCTCTGAAGCTCAGGGTGCTGGCTTTCCCCCCTGAGCTTTGTATACTGGATTAAAGTAAGATTGTCAACCCCTTAACATTGCTTTCCTTAGTAAAGCACATCAAAAGAACCTGTGTTGGCAGCTTTCTGTGTGCTGGTTGTTGGTGGGTCTTACACCCCTACGGCAGCTGTTAGCAGATTGTTGCAACAGCCCCAAATAGTAATTATCCAGAAAGTAGTGTGATGACTTGGTTCCAAAAAGATAAGGTGAGACCTCACCTACCAGAGCCTGGCATCCCAGGGCAGAGTTCAATGTTCCAGTGTTGGGGACATGGGGAAGACAGCTGGATTAAAGGCAGCATGGTGTGAACATAAATGGGAAATTGGTATGGAGGCCTGTTTCAGGGCAAGTACAAGAGTTGTGTAGTCAAAAATGAAGCAATCCCTGCCCACAAGGTGCTTATCTTCTATTGGAGAATACTATATGTGCAAAAATAAATAAATACAGTATAATCTGAGGAGGCAGAGTACACTAACATCTAAGGTAATGAGGGAAGGCTTCATGGAGGTGGTGGCACCAGAGCTAAGCCATGAAGGAAGCTAGGCCTTCTAAAGCACACATGCCATTCTCCTACTTGGTGACCTATTTATGAGTTTGGGGTTCACTTACAGTGGGAATGACAACATGGAAAAAGTTAAGGTCCTTGAAAAGTATCGTAAGATCACAAATGATTGGATTATAGCATTAGAGGGGGATGTGACATCAGAGGCCAAATGGTTCAATCTTCATATTTTACAGTTTGGAAAACTAAGACCCAAGAAGATTAAAGTATTTACCCAGGGTCATGTTGGCAACAAATGTTAAAGGCAGGATTTGAACCAAGGTCCTCTGACTTTTGAGTCAAAAATTTTTTTCCACTGCATAATATTGCGTTAATTCATTGGTCGATGGACAAAGATTATAGATGGAAAATACCAACAGATAAGTTAACTTTGTGGTTAGTAGAAGAGCTTTTAGATATTGAGTACTTCTGTTCCCCTTCCCACATTGCTGCCTCAGTCACTCACAGCAGGAGGGAACAGGGTACATAGACCATGTGTATTAACCACGTCAAGTTTCTGTGGCCTCATAAGAATTTATCACCTATTGGCCAAACATCAGGTGATGAGTTTCTCCGCATTTCACTTAGCATTCCCTAAGATGACAAAATACAAATTCAAAGCCTTTTTAACCTAGGAGGACTTTTCAGAGACTTTGCTCTGTGTGCACAACCTCTGAGATCCCAGAATTGTTAAAAAAAATTCTCCTTGTTTTCCCCCAAACCTCTACCTTCTCCAACTTCCCTGTTTCTTTAGAGTTCCAACATTCTTCTAGTCCTGCAAGACTGTAACAAGGGAGTCATCTTTTGCTCTTCGCTCTCATGTCCCACGATCCAGTCAGCTGTTTGATCATTTCTCTCACATTGGTCCTCTTAATCACAACCATCCTAGTTCAAGAATTCATATTCTCGTGCCTGGATTAATGGAATAGACTCCTAGGTTCTCTGCCTAATTCTAGTGTCTCCCTGTCTCCAAGACACCCTCTTCAACGCTGCCAAATTGATATTACTAAAATACAGATCTGAGCGTGTCTCTCCACACTCACAAATATTCAGCGGCTTCAGATCAAATACAAAATCTTTAGCCCATTTTGCCAATCATTCCAATTGCATTCCATCCCAGTATTTCCCATACATTGCATTCCATCTCTCCTTTGTAATCCCCCATGTCTGAAATGCTCTCTGTCTCTCTGTCTGTCTGTATCTCTCTCTCTCTCCCTCTCTATCTCTGTCTCTCACAGTCTCTCTCTCTTTCTCTCTCTCTCTGTCTCTGTCTCTGTGTGTCTCTCTCTCTCTGTCTCTGTCTCTGTCTCTCTTCAAGGATCAGTTTAAGTTGTTGTTCAGGCATTTCAAGTCTCTGTGACTGGGAATGACAACATGGAAAAAAGTGAAGGTCCTCAAGAAGTATCATAACATCGCAGATGATTGGATTATAGCATCAGACCTGGATGTGACATCAGAGACTAAATGGTTCAGTCTTCACATTTTACAGTTTGGAAAACTGAGACCCAAGAAGATTAAAGTATTTACCCAAGGTCACATTGGTAATAAATGTTAGAGGCAAGATTTGAACCCAGGTCCTCTGACTTTTGAGTCAAAATTTTTTTTCCACTACATCATATTGTGTTAATTCATTGGGTTTTTTTTATAAAGATATTGGAGTGGTTTGCCATTTCCTTCTCCAGCTCATTTTACAGATGAGGAAACTGAGGCAAACATGGTTAAGTGACTTGCCCAGGGTCACACAGTTAGTAAGTGTTGAGATCAGTCTTCCTCACTCCAGGCCCAACACTCTATTCACTGTATCACCTAGTTGCCTGTCAGTTTAAGTACAAGCTCCCATAAGAAGCATTTCCTGACTCCTGAAGCTCTCAATGCTTTGGCCCACAAAACATTACTTTGAATTTTTTTGTAGATATTTGTATTTACTTGTCTATGTGCTTTTCTTCTCCTTCTCTCCTTAACCCCACCTTCCATCCCCTCCACCTAGTATACAAAATCCTTGAAGGCAAAGACTCATTTTTGTCTTTGTAACTCCTATGCTTGGTATACAGCAGGCATTTAATAAATACTTCCTGAAACATTGGCTATACTAATTACAGGAAGACTTAAGGAAATATTCCCAACTCAAAAATGATCAAACACTTTACTGTAGTCCACATAGGTGACATAGATGATAGATTGGCTGTTTTACTGGAAATCAAATTAGCTTTCTCTACAGACATATTAAGAGGCAGCACAAGATAGTAGTTAGGGTGCCGGGTTTTGAGCCAAGGAGACCCCAGTTCAAATCTCACCTTTGACACTTACTAGGTCTGTGACCATGGACAAGTCAATTAACTTCTCTGAATGCCAGATTCTTCATTTATGCAACAAGAAGAATATTGCTTTCATCACAGTAAAGACTCAAATGAGATGATGACTAGAAAACACTTTGCAAACTCTAAATTCCTATATAAATAGGAGCTTATCTTCTATTGGGGAATACTATATGTGCAAATTATTATTATAAATCAATTCTAGTCCATACAAATACTTATTACACTGCCCATGACACCTGGCTGATTGCCATCTAACAATAACGGTGTTTTCTGAATGTGTGATCAAACACAGGTCACCTTATTAACTTTTCATTTTAAATTCACTCATTAATTCATTCAATAAGTTTTTAATAAAGTTATAATGAGTGCAATTCAATGTACTAAGCACTGAGACCTTAAATTCTGGTTATAAATCCTAGCTCTAACCTCTTTATATTACATATTATGCTTTCTGATGCCATATAGCCAGGATTTATAAAAGCCAATGAAAAATCAGTTGCAAAAAAATAATTAAGGTTCCAATGTCAAACATTTCATATTATTAGATGACTCTGAACAGCTGTACTTCTCAATGCTTTGCCTTGCAGTCATTAGACTAATCATTTAGGATTTTGAATTTTCCCCTAAGGAGGTTGTTCTTTGTAGGATTCCCTGGACATATAGGCCTCATTTCAACTCAGCTCCCAAGGGACAGGGCCTTGCCTCCTCTGCCCCTCAGTGAATACCTTCAGTCCTGCTTCTGATAGGTCAACTTTTAAAAGGGAAATCTTCCTCACATTCCTGCCTCCCATTGCTATCATTCTTTTACTGTATGACATAATGGCTCTTGTTATTATATTTACTGCTCCTGAATGTAGAGAGATGTTTTTATTTATAAAAGGGAAAGATACTAAGACAGAACAAACCAAAACAAATTTCATTAATTTGCACAATCACAAAGTCCATGGGATTATGGGTTCTGAGCTCTCTGGTCCAACTCTCTCATTTTATCAATAGGAAACAGGCCTAGGGAAGGGATGAGACTTTCCCAAGGTCACACAAATAGGAAATGGCCCAGTTGGAAACTAAATCTAGGTTGTCTAAATAAAAGCACTGTGCATTTCCACAATGCTGTATTGCTTCACCTCAAGAATTATGAGAAAGAGAGGGACAGAGACAGATAGATAGAGAGAGAAAAGGAGAGACAGACAGACAGAGAAACAGAAAGAAGGAGAAAGAGAAGAGAAGCAGAGAACAAGAGAGAGAAGAGGGTGAGAGAGGGGAGAGAGAGAAACAGACATAGAGAAGAGATAGAGAAAGACAAAGAGAAATGGAGAGAGAGAGAGAGAGAGAGAGAGAGAGAGAGAGAGAGAGAGAGAGAATTTATAAAGTGCTTACTATGTGCCACTAGAGATAAAAATACAGAGCAAGATAGTCCCTGCCCTCAGTGAGCATACATTCTAATGGAGGAAAACAATAAACATAAAGGGAAACTGGAAAAGAGGGAAGAGGCATCCGGGTGAGGAGATGGCCAGAAGTTCCACAGAGATCTGGGACCTAACAAAGTAAAGCAAAAGCTCACCTATCAGAGCCAAGAGACCTAAGAGTGAAGTCCAAATTTCATATGGGGAGGAGGTAGAGATGGTCTTGGTCTTGGTAGAGAAAACATAGAGGATAGATGTCTGGGAAGAACATTTGATCCAGCCTGTACTCATACAAGAAAGAAAGGAAAGGAAGGAAATAAGCAGTTATTAAGCACCTACTATGTGCAAGACACCTTACTAGGTACTTTTTAAATATCTCATTTGAACCTCAGTCAGACTTTTCCTAACCCCATGGACCATAGTTCGCCAGGCTTTTCTATCCTCCATTAACTCTCAGATTCTCTCTGAATTCACATTTGTTGTTTCCATCAAAAGTCTTTATTTCCAAGTTAAACATCCTCGGTCACTTCAACTGTCCCACTGATGTGCTCGATTCCGTGTGTTAGTATACACTCATGAGTGTAGCTCATGAGAGCCAATTGTTAAATTTTCACTGTGACTATTTATGCTCAGAAAACAACAAATGCTATAAATCAGGGCTTAATTTATTGTTTCATTGATTGATACTAAAGAAAGTAATGGAGAAAATTTTAGTAATACAAATTAAACTTAAAAGCATGGTGTGCTTACAGAGCTGGTTTTTACACATTTACTAGCACACCACCAACTAATCCTCACAAGATATGAATTTTACCTTGATTCCCTTCTTCTAAATGCTATATAACCTGCCTAAGTCTAACCTAAATGCTGACGGAATGTGTTCTGATCAGGGAAGAGGAAAGTAAGACTGTCTCCTATCTAATGAGAGCCACTCTGCCTCCTTTAATGCAGTCTAGTTTTACTTTTAAAGGTTACCATGTTTCTCCATCAACTCACATTTCGCTTCTAGTCTGCTAAAATCTCCAGATCTTTTTTAATATGAACTGCTATCTAGTCTTTTCTTCCCCATCTTGTACTTATGAATTAATTTAAATTAAAATATCTTTCTATTTTTCAATATTTATTAAATGCCTCCTGTATAGCAATGTCTCTAATACCCTGCAAATACCACATATCAAACTTATTTGTTTGACCATTAAGCAGAGAGGAATTCTGATAATGCCTTCATAAGGTTCTGGACAAGGATAGCTCTGCAGAGTGAGGAACTGTCTGCCACTCTGCACAGAATTCCATGACATTATCATTTTATGGTTGTTTTTTGTTCCCTCTTTTTTCGGTCATGTCTGACTCTTTGTGATCCTCTTTAGGGCTTTCTTGGCAAAGATACTGGAGCAATTTGACATTTCCTTCTCCATTTTATAGACAAGAAATCGAAAGTAGAACCCTGAGCCCATCTTCTCCTAGACCACATCTAACCAAATTGCAACTCAATAAATTCTTCTAAGTTCTCTGGGTTAGCATAATGCTGACTTCTAGTAAGAGTCTTATTTCTGGCTTCCCTACTGGGTTAGAATAAAAGGAGAAGAGTGCACAGAGCATGGAGACATTTAAGGCAAAATCTTACTGAAGTTTTCTGCACTTTTGGGGGAAGAGGGTTCCATATGACAGCACAGCACAGTAAGGCAGGGTTGTTGTGGTCTGAAGTTAGCTGGACCCAGAGACAGAACCCCCAATTCGAGTCCCACTTAGCTATATGAACTGGGCAAGTCCTTAAGGGAATTGAGGATCAGTGAACTTATCTGTAGAATAGATATAAAAATCCTACTTTCTATCTCACAAGGGTATGAGGAAAGCACTTTTTAAACCTTAAAGCATTAGATAAATGTGAGCTATTTCAGTTAGACATTAAATGGAGACTTTGCTGCAGAATCTTCTGATCTCATATAAACATTGTTCCTGCATGAGGCTGAGAACAAGAAGAAGCTGTGTCGATAGCTCATTAGTTCTGAATTCTCAGAACCAGGAGAGATGCAGTTGAAAGTGAAACCAACATGGTTTCACTTCTTGGCTTCAGTTCTATTCATGTCCATGAGCTACTTACTCTTCAGAGGATCATGGAATTAGATCTGGACCTGAGAGGGCATCTAGCCCAATCTCCTTATTTTAGAGTCCAACATCCTCTTTTTACAGATGAAGAAACTAGGCTCTGAAAGTTTAAGTGCCTAGACCAAAGTCACACAAGTAGTAAGTACAAGAGACAAAATTTAAACCAGGCCTTCTGGTTCCAAATTGAGTGCTTCCCCCTCCCCGCCATTTCCCAGGCCCTTTTTTCATCTTAATACTCTGGGACAGGAGTGCTTAACTTGGGGTACATGAATTTATGGATGCTATGGCTTTCAAAAATGTTTTAATAACTGTATTTCAACCTAATTGGTTTCCTTTCTTACCATATATATATATATATATATATGCATATATATATATATATATTCTATTTTATGCATTTAAAAGCGTTATTTCTGAGAAAGGATTCATAGGCCTCACCAGTCTGCTCAAGGGATCCATGACACAGCAGGTCCCGGGAAAACTAAAAGAAATTCAATATACTCTATACATATTAAATATGATTGCTGAGAACCATAGTGATTTCAGATGTTTATGTAACACTTTACATGTATTACCTCTTTCAGGCCTCACAACCTTATAAGATCAATATCATAGACATTGGTATCCCCATTTTACAGATGAGGAACATGAGGTGACCTGCTGATTGTCACACAGCTAATGTCAGAGGTCTTCCTGATTCTTAGCGGAGTGTCATATCCCCCACATCATACTACTTCTCTAGTCTAATAATTATGATATTCTATAGCCTTCCCCAATTAGTAAAATAGCATAGATTAGTTAACAAAGTAAGCCAGTTTTCACCTATAACCTTAATGGAATGAAATGCAAGACACATAAGTAGTGTTGATGTGGTAGAGCATGGCAGGAACAAACTATGGCAGCCATCTGTGTCCAGCTCAGTGCCCTGCACATAGTATGTGATTAATAAATGTTTGATGGATTGGATTCCCAGAATTCCTATTCCCATTCCTATTGCATTGTGGGTTCTCAAACGCTGTTCAAGCAGAGATACTTCCACCAAGCAGAGAAAGGCTCTGAGTATGGTCCTAGCCTCAGATCCTATCTACTGTTTTAGAGCCAGCTAAATCAAACTCATTATTGTTGGGTAGACCTCTAGGTAATGACATCTCTGGCTATAGCATCACTAAAGGAATAATGAAAGGTTGCTAATTAGCAACCAGAAAAACAGCATTGCTAAAAATGTTTCTTCCTAAAATCAGCACAGTACTTTGGTGAGGTTACTATCCCTGGCTGGCAATTCAGATTTACATGAAGAAGAGGAAGTGGTGGGAAGTATAGAGATGCAGAACGTATGAGCCAGACATATACAACACTGTTGTTACTATTAAAGAGATCATATCCTATAAATTGTTATGAGGCTGCTTGGAGAAAATGTACTGCATAAATAAATGTGCTATTTCAGAAAGCCAGAAACAGGATTTTGTGGATTATGCCTTTAATATTCAGGATAGCATTAAAAATCAGAGGAGGAAGCAATTGATATTATTTTCTGCCTGGATGTATAAAGAAACCTACAGTAACAATCAGTTGTTGACAAGATCTTTATTTTTTTTTCTCTTAGTAAATGGTAGCTGAAAAATAAATATGCAAGCCTACTTTCAAAATGTGTAACCCATCAGCCCAGAGGTATTCTTCCATGAATTTCTAACATCTTATTATTATGTGCAAATGCAAAAACACTGTTGTGGCCTTTTGGAGAAAGGCAGTAAAGGTCAGTGGTAATCATGGAATCTTTGCTAGCTAATAGAAACTTATTCATACGCAATCTCTAATAGTATGTTGAGCTGTCATCTATCACAGAACCTCATAAAATCAATTGGCCTTTTTCCTCTGTCTACTCATTTTCATTGGTCAACTCAAAGCATCAGCTCAAAAGGTGTGGCCTTATGTATCATAATGGATTTGACTTTGGGGGAATCCAAGGTAGGATATGGACTGTCACATCTATTGGAATTTGGAGCTGTGAGAGTCAGAGAGAGAATCCCTTCAAACTAGCATTTTGTAAGTAGAGGCTAAGCACAGTCTGGAATATTTTGGAAAGGGATTTGTGCACTGGGACGAGCTTGGGCTAGAAGATCTCTGAGGTCTGTTTCAACATCAATATTCTATGATGCTTTTATGGATCCAAGATTTCTTCTGATGTACTGCCCCTGTCCTCCATTAACATCCTGGGGATGTCAAGAGAAAGTGAGGGATGCCTCCGACGTGGTGGGTGAAAACCCATTGGTGGACTGATGGAAGATGCAGATGACAGGATGGGCAGGCATGAGTGAGTTATATGATCTGTCTAATTGGAGATGCCTCCATCAATGAAACCACAAATCTTTTGGAGTACTGGAGCAATGTGGTCTATGTGAGTATTCTACCCCTTTATTCTACAGGAATGGATAAAAAAGGATGCTAACAACTGGGTCAGGAATGAATGAAGATTGAACTAAAGAAAGTGATTCATCATCCTGATTGTGAAAGTCTTTGTGGCATTAGATTAGTTTTTTGGCCCCAGGGAAAAGACAGTGAAGAGAGCACTGGCTTTGGAGTTAATTGGGAGTCTGCTTCTGATACCTACAACTTGTGTGATTCTGGGCAAGAGGGAGGAGGGGGCAGCATGGATTAGATCTCCTCTTAGTTCCTTTCCAGCTATGGATCTTTGATCCTATGAGCTGTACAATTATGTAGACTATGAAAGGTAATTAAATAAATGGTGACATTAAACTGTAGGTGATATGAACTGCCCTCTCGTTGTGCTAGGCTTTAGTATTTGCAGTACCTGAAGAGAGAGCAGAAACAAAGGTGTGTCCTGGCAGAGACAGTCCTGGCTTTGGAGTCAGAGACTCTGGGTTCAAATCAAGCTCTGTTACTTATTCCCCATATGACTGTCTATGTCAGAATCCTCATGTGAAAAATAAGGATGTCGGACGCCAGCACCCACCCATAAGGCCCCATCCAGCTTTAAATCTATGACCCTATGATTCTGCGAATTCTTTGATTCTTTGAAATCCCATCATATACACATTGCCAATTATTTTTGACCAAGGAATTTTTTTTTAGTTTCATCGATTGATTTCATGAGAAGAAACTCAAGGATTGGAAATAGGAAATAATTTATTTTTTATAGTTTATTTTTTAATTTTTCAGGTAATAAGTACTTTTTATTAGTTTGTCCCTCCCTTTTTTCCCTCCCAAGTGATTTTTTTAATAAAATGAAAAATTAATCCTTTAATATATAGTCCAACAAAACAAATCACTATATAAGCTCAGTCTGAAAGTATGTATACTTTCTTTTACAGCCTTTTCTTATAGTCTCTCTTCTCTGCTCTTGATGATCTTTGCTGAAATTCTTCTTTCCAACTAAACCAGCCTTGAAATTGCTTTGATGCATCAGCCCTCAAGAGCTTGCTATCCTATTTGATATTGCTTGCTTGGTGTGGCCACCTTTGGGCTCCTGTGAATTGTACTTTCAATTACAGAAAGAGGGCACAGACATTCAGGTGAAACCTCTCCAGTATGGTGGGGGGAGGTGGCAAAGGTGCTCGTTTTTCTTCACTGAGTAGATGAGGAAGGAGGAGGAATTACTAGCACAGATCAGAGTTCAGCATCAGTGAAGAATACCATACCCCAACAGATTAAACTTGCCGGGGTAAACATGCTTTACTTATTAAATGCATGTTCAATGGGATTTCTTTTCAATCAGAAGTCAGAAAAGTTTTATTTGGTCCTAGCTTGTCTTGGGTTTTTGGCTGCTAGCCCCTTTGGCCTTTGAAGACAAAGAGGAAAGAGACCCGAGCTGGTCAGCAAACAGTACTCTCAACTGTTGAAAAAATGTCAAAAACCTTCTATTCTAAATGGCAGAGAGGCTCAGCCAGAATGAAATACAGGCATGTCTCTGGAACTTGGGCCAGGAAACTTCCTCCTCAGGAGCCACCAGATGATCTCATTTATCAATACAGTATAATCTTAAGGGTCAAGGGTAAGGAAGGTGGAGTTTCACTTGTGTTTATTGTAGCTGGGGCCAGCTTCCTAGAGCATCTGGGAATTTAAAACTCTTGAAGTAAAATAGGTGTTGGCTTTAAAGCAAGAAGATAGGAGAAAGGCTAGTCTATCCTATTGCAAACTACATTCAATAGAGGGGGTTATCTGTAAAAATTGGAAGATGCTTGAGAAGGAAATGGCAAACAACTCTGGTATCTTTGCCCAGAAAACCCCACGGACAAGTGATGGGGTCATGTAGAGTCAGACATAACTGAACGACTGAACAGCCACCACACACTTCCTAATCAATGAGATCACAGATATATTTGAGTATTTCAGAGCAGAAAAGTGATCAAGGTTTTTCTGCTTGTCCATGGAGGACAGAAGTGGGACTGTTGGGTGGGAGTTAAAATGAAGTTGATTTTGGCTCAGTATAAGGAAAACTTCCACAATGATTAGAGTTGTGCCAAAATAGAATTGTCTTCCTTGGAGGTAAGGGGTGAGTGGTGGTTGTTTCTTTGTTACTGGAGGTCTTATAATGGAGGCTAAATATTGTGATATTGTGGATATCACAGATGGGGTTAGTCATTTGGGTGAGGGTTGTACTAAGTGACCTTCAATATAACTTCCAACTCTGAAATTTGCTAACTCTTCCTTAAGATCTCAATTAATTGGATTGTACTGAAGAATAAGGCTCCCACATCTTCAAGTTCTACCTTTTCTAGGTTTATTTCACATAACACTTCTTACCCGTTTCTATGTTCCACCCCAACTGGCCTTATTGCTATTCCCTAAGCTTAGAATTCCATCTCTCATTGCCATGCTTTTGATTAAGTTATACCCCAGCCTGGATTACACCCTCCTACTCACCACCACCTCTTAGTATCCTTAGCTCCCTTTAGAGGTCAGCTGAGACTCTTCTTCTGACATGTGGCCTTTCCTGATCTGCCTGGTAGTGCTCTCACCTCCCTCAAACTATGATCTGTATAGATGTTCTATCTTACCTCTCCACGTCCAATCCCAACCCCCCACCACTCAAAGTGAGGAAGATCTGGGTTCAATTTCTGACAAAGACATATGTGAGATATGTGACCCTAGGCAAGTCATTGAACCTCGCTCACTTTCCTTATTTGTAAAATTAGGGGGTTGGAGTCTATGCTCCCTAAGGACCCCTTAAGCTCTAAATCCACAATTAGGGCCTCCATTTTTTTCTCTTTAACTCTCCTCTTAACTCTCTGCAGTCTGGCTTCTGGCCTCATCATTCAACTGAAATTACTCACTCCAAAAGTTACCAATGTTCTTTTAATTACCAAGTCTAATGGCCATTCCTCCATTCTCATCCTTCCAGACCTCTCTGTAGTCTTAAGACATTGCTGACAATTCTTCTTGTTACTCTCTTCTCACTTACTTTTCATCATATTAAGTTTTCTCTCTTAGTTTTCCTATCTATCTGACTGCTCTTTCTTGTGCTGGATCTTCATCCAGGTCACACCCATTAGCCATGGGCATCCCTCAAGACTCTGTCCTGAGCCTTCTCTTCTTCCTCAATATTATTTCACTTGGGTGTCCAACCTCTCTCCTGACCTCATCTCATATCCCCAACTATCTATCAAGCAGTATCTAGGACTGGGTGCCTCATAGACATCTCAATCTCAACATGTCCAAAACTGAACACATTATGTACTCCTCCTCCCCCCCCCAAATACTAATTTCTCTATTACTGCTGTTTAGTACAACTGATCCTTCTAGTTGCCTGGGCTAGAAACCCAGGTGTGTGTAATCATCATCCTCAACTACTCCTCACCCACCATATCCATTGTTGTCAAGTTCTATCATTTCTGCCTTCAAAACATCACATACACACACACACAAATATAGATAATATATGTGTGTATATAGATGTGAGTATGTATATATACATATACATGCATATACATGCTTATACAGATGTGGATGTGTACATATGTATAGGTATTGTATATATTTATACGTGTGTGTGTGTGTGTATCCTTCTCTCCTCCCCTCTGATACTGCTACCACCCTGGTTCAGACCTTATCACCATTATCCCTGAATATTGCAATAACCTGCTAATTGGGCTCCTATCCCCCCTCCACTCAGCTGTCAAAGTGATCTTTTCCAAAGTATAGTCCTGACCATGTTACCACCCTATTCAATAATATCCAGTGGCTCCCTATTACCTTCAAGAACAAATATAAAATCCTCGGGCTTTCAAAGTCCTTAATAACCTAGCTTTTTCTTACCTTTCTAGGCTCTTTAAAAAAACACTTTATTTCCCTGCACATAATCTGATGACCTCCTTGCTGTTCCTCACACAAGACATTCCACCTGTCAACTCTGAATATTTTCAATGGCAGCCCTCCATGCCTGGACCTGTCTCCTTCCTCATCTCTACATTCTGGCTTCTCTAGCTTCCTTCAAGTCTCAGCTAAATTTCCATGTTCTGTTAGAAACCTTTCCCAGTCTTCCTTAATCCTAGTCCTCTTCCCTCCATGATGACCCCCAGTTCTCCTATATATCTTGTTTGTACATAATTGTCTGCATAATGTCTCTTCCAGTAGACTGTGAGTTCCTTGAGAACAGAAGTTGTCTTTAACCTTTTTTGTAATGCCAGAATTTGACACAGTGCCTAGTACATAGCCTATAGGCACTTAGTGAATGCTTGTTTTAATTTTTGAAATCAAGTATTATATAATGAAGTCCATCTCCAAGACCAAGCGAAGAAACAAACAAACAAGCTGGCAAGTGGAAAAATGCCAGTCGTATAAGGTGGGAGAAAGAGAATGGAGACCAATCGCTCAGAATTTCTCAGTGAAATTCACTTGTCTCCCATTACACCACTTTGCTAGAACATGAGTATGATCCAAAGACCCCTAAATGCCAAGTGATGCTTCAAAACCTAATTTCAAGGATGGTTTATTTGGAAAGAAAAATTACAGGAAAAAACACCATTAAGGACAGAGATAAAATATTTAAAAAAAATTGGAAAAGAAAGTGTCTGAATGATGGTCCATTGTAGGTCCTTGGGTCTCTCCTTGCAAAAAGTAATCAAAAGGCTAAACATATTCCTGGTCAAAATAAGCAGAAGTTTCAGAGACTTACAGAATGTCCCTAAAGTCTAGACACAGGAAAATTGATGGCAATGTGGAGTTATTGCATCGAGTTCATGTGAATCTTGCAAATTGTATCAACTTTTGCAGCACAAATGACGGAAATCATTTTGAAGATGTTATTTGTGAATATTGCAATTAAATAAAATGTTGTCGAAAATTTCATTCATTTCATTTCTTGAAAATATGCATTTTTGCCTGTGTGTCCAGACTTTAGGAACACCCTGTAGATTACCCATCATGGGAAACCATGGATCTGTGCAAGTGTCATAAAATCTTGATTTTGGAGGGATCTCAGAGAGTGTCTGCTCAATTATGTCATTATGTTGCTCATTGGACTTTTCCATTTGCTGACCTCCCTGAGTATCCCTCTTGGCTCCTTACTCTCCCATCTCTCAAATACAATCAAATGCCAAAACATCTCTTGCATCCATACTCTTCTCCCTTCAAACATCCACTATCCTCAATCACTCTCTCATCACCTCTCACTTGGACTATTGCAATGCACTCTTAATTGGTCTCCTTGACCCCAGTGTCCTCCCATCCCTCCAAACCATGCTCCACACAGCTGACAGTGATATTCCTAGTGTCATATCATGCAAGGCTCTTACTCAAGAAGCTCAGATGGATTCTTATTGTGTCTAGGATTAAATAGAAGATCATTCGGCATTTAAAGCCTGGCTCACCACCTGGCTTCAGCCATTTCCAGCCTTATGACGTGTCACACACCCTACATTCTAGTCTAACCAGCCTTCATGCATTTTCTAACAACATTCCAGCTTGCATTTCATGCCTTGCATTTCATGTACTCCCTCCTCACCTCCATGTCTTAGAATTTCTATTTTCTTCTAAAGCCCAGTTCAAGCACTCCTTCCTACATGAGACACCCCTCCCCTAGATGCTAATGCTTTCCCCCCTTAAATTTCTTTTTATCAACTTTGCATATGCAATATGTTTCAAAAGTCTTAGTGCAGTACCAAGCTATTAAATCTTAAAATTGCACTGAGATTTTGGGGATATATGCGTAATATATTATTTACCCTGATCAAACATAGAGACCTTGAGGGCAGGAACTATTTCAACTTTTCTTCTATTCACAGTAGCTAGGGCATAATATTGGTGCTTCATAAACGTTTGTGAGTGGATTGACCAGCTCATTGTTTACCACCAATATTTATTTCCCTGCACCTTACTGTGTCTCTGGATTCTTGGTTCCAGAAGGTAATTCTGTCCAGAAAGTCTATTCCTGCCTCTTGCCCACACACCCTCACAGGACATCTTTTTTTACTATAATATTAACTATGTTCAAAGTAAGTCATCATCCCCATTGTGCTTAATGCCCCAATATTATACCCTTTCCTTTTCTCACTTCAGTTTAATTCTTGTGGTTTCTGATAGTTTAATTCACACACTTCTTGAGCCATTGTTTAGTTGGCAGCCACCTCAGAGCTTGCACTATTTATTCTGCACACTGCTATAAGCTCTGATAAACTCCTCCACAGTCTGCTGAACACAATTTCTACCAGATGATTAGGAAATACAGTCCAATCAAAAGAAAATTGTACCTAGCACTCTATATTATAATTTTTAAGGGTGGAGGGATACCTTGGTGCAACCTGTTGTATTCTGAAAGAACTATACCTAGCCTTCCAGTAGGACTACAGAGACAGAAAGTTTCCTATCTTCATAAGCAAAATAAACAAATAAATTCTTGAAGAATTGGTCATTATTTTCATCTTCCTAGGACACATTCATTCATTCATTCCACAAACACTATTTATGTGTCTCCCATGAGCAGAGAATTGTGTTAGGTGTCCAGGAAAGTATTTAGATTGGATGAAACACAATACCTCCCTTTGTTGTGCTTATAGTCTACTGGGACAGTGAAAGATATCAATGTAGAGTGCTATAGCAAATACTGTTAAAAAGAGTTCCAATAAATGATGCTTCTTACTGCTATTTCTTGTTCACTGAAACTAATGACAGTTTCCTTTATTTGCCTCTCCATGGGGAGCCTGAGGATCAGTTTTCCATTTAGCATCAACTTGCTGATATTGTCTGGCTTCACCAATAGCATAACGGTCATGTTCAATTCCTCCAGTAGGGTTATATGAGTCAACCTTAGTCAATCAATCAATATTATTAAATATTCACTATGTGCCAGGCACTGTGCTAAGTAATAGGGACACAAAGAAAAAGAAGCAATGCTCTTTGCCCTCAAGAAGTTTACATTCTAATGAGGGAGAAAATATGTAAATCAGAACGTACAAGATGAATGCAAAGCAGATGAAAGGAAACCTTAAAGAGGATGGTGCTTGCCACTAGTCTTTGGTCAAGGACCTTTCCTATAGCATTCCAACAGTAAGATTGATATATACAGGTACTCAGAAACCCACAAAATTCTTACCACTGTCTATCCCTTTTCCTGCCATTCGGCTACCATCACTGTAATAGCAAAAAGGGGTCACACAGGACTAAGAGTCATTTTGTATTTTCTCTGTTTCATGAGTTACCATGGCCAAAGAATTCACCATCTAGTGGCCAGTCTACTGGTAATGAACTTCATATTTAGCAAGTGTAGTGCTCAGAAAAAAACAAACTCAGTTTGTCATAGCAATGATGGTGGTAGTAATAGTAATGATGATACTAATAAAATAATAATAATAAAATTTAGCATTTATACAGTATCTTAATATTGGCAAAATACAAAAATTATCTGCTTCATAATCACAACAACCCTGTGAGGTAGGTGCTATTAGGATTATATTCTAAGCCTTCCCAACCTGGTAGGTCTTGTCCTTGACTATCAGAGAGTTCAGAAACCTGGCGCTTCCTCCATATCAAGATGAGTCATTGGAGTAGGATTTCAGTGGAGTTTTGTTAACCAAAATGGACCTCTAGCTGATGACAATTCTGGCAGTTTGGCCCAATCAAGTGAAAAAGTTCATGAAACTGTTGATAAGGTGAGATGTCATTTAGTCAAATCTATCCTCCAGAGATCAGTCCCCCTAAGCTTTTCTTTGTCATACTTTTCCTATTTCCTGACCTACCATCAGCTATTGTAAATTCCTTGATAACTGACTTTGTGTCACATCCACTTTTGCATCCTTGGTTTATTGCACAAGATGGGAACTTAAGTGTTTGTTGAATTAATGTGAAATGAATATTGAATTTATTTCTTAAATTAATAATAATAGTAGCTAATAACAATAGCAATAACTTGTATTTATATAGCACTTTATCATTTCATGTGATCCTCACAACAGCCCTGAAAGGTAGGTGCTATTCTTATCTCCACTTCACAGATGGGGAAATTGAGGCAAACAGAGGTTAAGTGGCTTGCCTAGGGTTTATTAAGTGCTATAGCATGGGGTCCACAAAGGGCTAGAAAAGATAGAGCGGTGTCCAATTCTAAAAAGTTTTGAATGTCAGGTAGAGGACTTTGAATCGTTCTCAGTAAAGAAAGAGAACTATAGAAGACATTTAAGTGAAGAAGCATCATGACTAGGTCTATCCGTTAGAAGTCTCAGTCTGGTAGCAATGTGAATAATGAATTGGAGAGTGACAGAGTGGACCTGGGAATATCTTAACAGGAGGTGACTGCAATGGTCCAGAGGTTGGTAACAAGGACCCATACTAGAATTGATGATGGTGTTGAGAACAAAGACATGGGGTCAGACACAAGGGATTCTATGGAGATTGATCTAGAGATTTTGGCAAATGATTTTATTGGAGGAATGAGGACAAAGATTCAAATATAACAGAATTTGTTCTGGGGGAGGGGGGTGTCAATACATGAGAGATGAAAAAGCACTCCCCCAGGCTGCCTCTGCCTGACTTCAGGTCTCTACAATTCCACCAGGGAGGGTGGAAGAGCTAGGATGAGGCAAGAGAATCAGATTTGGAGGCAATTGGAATGGGAGCTGGCCCTGACTTTGAGCATCTCTGCTCCTTTCCTCCCCCCTCTAGGGAAAGGGTGTTGCTCAGTAAGAGAGAAAGTTCATTGAGAAAAGACACTCATTGAGAGCCTATGAGCCAATATAGATATGCAAAAACTATACCAAAAATTATCCCTGCCTTTGGAGATAAGAATCAAAGTCTAGCCTATTTCTTGGCATTCCCTTGGCTCAGAACTATATACAGTAAAATGTGAGAAAATGTTGTGCACCCACATTAGCCACAGGGTGCTGACCTAATTTCCTGGGATGGACAAGGCAGTGGCAATGACTGAAGAGTCACTTTCCTTTCATGGGAATGAAGGTGCCAGGCCCACAGACCTTCATAATACACACTGTGAATCAACAGGACTGCTTTCATTTGCAACCATTTCCCTCCATTTGTCCCTCTCTCTCATCCAAGCTCTACAGCTCCCCGTAATGGGACGTCAATCTGTGCTGATGACCTTGACTGAAGTGTCTTCCAAATGGTGTAGGTGGCTTAAATGCTATTGACAATGAGTGTGGACCGCCATGACCCAGTAATCTCATTCAGTGCCAAGCAATCCTGAGCTTGCTGGTGAGCCAGCCGCAGAAGCTCACATTAGGACCAAATTATAAAAATCATTCTAATGTTCCTTCGAGGACTTAATCCCAATTATTTATGCCTTCTGGTGCCATCATTTGGTTCACCTTCTGCAGAGTGCTCAGCTAGGCATGATAATCATATTCCTGTTCTAAAATAGGAATATGACAGCATCTTAAGCTAGCCACATTTCGTATTCAGACTGAATCACATCCTTGGGTGATTCTGTTTGTGTATATGAGAAAAACTCTGATGATGAAGGTTAATGATTCAATTTAGACCATCCCTCCCCTATAGTACTGCAGTTTTGAGAGAGCTGACAGAAAAGGCTATGAGGAAGGGCATACACAGTATTGTTGTAGCAACTGTTCAGCTTGTTCCTTCTATAATTTGGAAAGTAATTGGCTCCTAGCACCGAGAAGAGGCACTCTATCTGACTGAGGTGACACAAGAACAATTGATCATGGCAAACAATTGTGATCCCTGGGCTTCACAGGAAGGATTCATCAATGTCCTCCTCCTCTTTCACCCAAAAGAAAATAAAAAGAACATTCATTCTCTTACACTTCACCTTCTTCCAGCTATACTGGAATACGTGCAGTTTCTCACACAGGACACTCTGTCCCCTAGAATACAGTATTTCCTCATTTCCTCCCTCTAGTCTCCCAGGCTTCCTTCAAGACTCAGTTCAAATCCTAATAGGACTTTCCCACTTGACTGCCTTCCCCCATCAGCTCCTAGTGCCTTTCCTCTGAGATCACCTTCCAGTTATTCTGTATATGTCTTGTATGTACATAACTAATAGTATGCTGTCTCCTTCCTTAGAATGCAAAACTCCTTGAGGGCAGGAAGTAAAAACACATATTTGTTTTTGCCTTTCTTTGTATTCTGGGCACTGTCTGGCATATAGCAAGCACTTAATAAATGCTTGCTGACCCCCTTGGCTTTTTGTTCTGATAAGTGTAAGATCATTCTCCAGAAATTGCTGGGCATTCCTATGAATGGGATCATAGGCCCATGTTGGCTCATATTGCCATTGGACATAATTTAGCAACTATAAATATGGGGGAGAGAAACTTTTTCCAGAGTCCTTCTGAGTTATTTCACAATTTTTAGACATTCCTTAGTAAGTCATATCCCATGGTATTTATTTGCTCAAGGACCACGTAGGCCCCAGTGTTCTTCATTCTCATAAAATGACACAGGAGACAGAGACTGATAAGAGTTCTTGGCCACTGTAGAGCTGAGTTTCTGGGAAAAATATTTCTAAATACTCTACATGTTTTTCTTTTACCTTCGGGCCACATGTAAGTGACACAGAACCTGTCTCTCTTTTGCTAGTAAAGATGAATTAGCTTGGTTATTTGCAGTTGCATAGCACAGAGGTGGTATGTTGGAGAGAGCCTGGGCTGGTAATCAGAGCACCTACAGCCACCTATATGACTTGGGAAAATCACTTACCTCTTTTGGGCCTCAGTTTCCCCATCTGTAAAATGAATGGGATGGATTATATGAATTCTAAGTTTCCTTCAGGCTCTAAGTCTATGATCTAATAATAATTATTTTAATACTGTATATTATTTTTATATTATTTTAATATATAATAATATAAATTAGTATAATTAATTATCTAATTAATAGCTCATAATCCCTCTACATTCAAAAGTTCATATTAAGATCTATAATCACTGTGTTCCAATTACAAGCTTTGACTTTGCATTCTAATTTATCGACTATAATCTCCTTTGGAGCATGAACTGTATTATCTTTTTCTACCCTTGTGGAGCCTCTCAAATCCTAAGCACTTTGTACATAATAGGAGCTCAATAAATGTTTCTTAAATTGAATTAGTAAATAACATACCCCAGTTATTTAACATTTGTTCATATGTGACAATTAGTAAGAGCAGAGAAAATATTGCCATGGTTTTTGTTTGTTTATTTGTTTGATGGGGATGAGAGGCTGGGATCTAAATAATTGATCTTATTTGCCATTTATGTGCTTAGATTAGGTAGATTATATATGAAACAGAAAAATTGGGCAAAGCACAAGCCACTAAAGAAAGGAGACATGGATTTCACCAGGCAGAGGGGAAGGAGTAATGCGATCCAAGCATAGGGGATCTCTGTGAATTCATGGAGGCAGAAAACAACACATGAGGGTAGGAAGTAATTGCTATTCCAATTTGGAGTAAGGAAAAAGCACTTCGGAATCAGATTGTGGAAGGCTGTAAATGTCAGGCTAAAAGGCTTGTTATCCTATAGGCAATAAAGAGCCACTGAAGGTTTTTGAGCAGCAGAGTAACACAGTTGGATCTGTGCATTAAGATGATTATTTCGTCAGCTATGTGAAGGATGAGCTGGAGGGGAGAGGAGGCCACTTAGGAAGCTATTCCAGTAGTCCAGGGGGAAAATGAGAAGAGCCTGAGCTATGGTGGAGTGGAGGGGAGGGGAGAGGATAGATACAAGAGACATAGAGATAAAATTATTTAGACTTGACAACTGATTCATCTTGGGGCCCGAGGGAGGATGTCTCCCCAGATTAACTCCAATCACTGCCCTACTACTGTAAATAAGCACATATGTTCAGTTTTTATGATATGAAGGTCTATTTAAGGATAAAGTACATTGAGAGTTTTGAAAATGTTATTCAAGTTTTGGTCAAAGACCACTATCTCAGATCTCATCATCCATCCCTCCTAACAACTCAGTTCGGTGGAAAGAACATGCTACCTAGAATCAGAAGACCTGGATTCTAATCTTCGTTCTGCCATGCACAACTTGTGTGACTTCGGAGAAATTATTTCATCTCTCTTTGACTCAGTTTACCAACACAGTTGGACTAGATGACCTCTGAGGTCCTTTTCCATTTTCCAACTTTAATTCCATTGTCTTATGAACCGCTTCACCTCCAAAATCTCAAACTCTGAAATTTTCCTCTGTTAACACAGCATACTGTCTTCCTACCCATCCTATCTTCCATTGCTATTGACCTTGCTTTATGCTCGTCTCCCCCTCCAGCCCCTTGATCCTTCCCTATTGCCCCAGCCCATCTGTTTTTCTTCATTCTTCTCCCTACCCAGACTGCATCCTATAGCCAGTGCTTTTGCTAACAACCTAGCTTCCCTTGTTTCCTCAGTCTCCCAAGGCACCCATTTCCCCAATGACCAAGGCAGGGCAGACTCCATTCTTCACTCTTTTTGACCTTGTATGGCTGAAGCCAGGCCAACTGGAGCTACTACACGTTTGTACCATTTGATCACAGATGAGCTGGGCCCACACTCTTGCTCAGTGAAGCCTTTTATCTATCCTCTGTATACCTCCCTTTCGAATTCCCCACAGCAGCTGTTCTGAACTTTTTGTTTTCTCTCTTTAAGCTTCTAGCCAGGCTTTGGTCTCCATCACTCTTTGCAAATGTCTTCACTCCTATTTGACTAAGCATTCCAAGGCCACAATACTTGAATTCTCTCAACTCATCTGCCTTTCTACTTCTAAATTTCCCTACAAATTCACTTATCCTTTCCTCCTTATTTCACTGGAAGTCTAACCCTTCCAATTGTGTCCAATTACATCACCCTCAATCTCTTATTTTCTCTCCTACATCTTTAATCTCTTGTTCTTTTTACCGATATTATCTATCTCTTTTGAGATCAGCTGCCGCTTAATGTGATATTGGTAATGTTCGATCAGATCTTTCCTTCCTTTCACTGCCAAATTTCTAGAAAGAATGGTGTGTACTGTCTACCCCTCCTCACCAGGCAATCACTCCCTTTGATCCCTTTAAAATCTTGCTTCTGCCCCTCCAATCCCAACACTCTCCCAAAGCTAAAAATGTCCTCCTAAACACCAGATCCAATGGTTCCTTCTCAGTCTTCATCCTCTTTTGATTCTCTATTGCCCTTGACATTTTTAGTCACTGTCTGCTTTTTGAAACTCTGATGGTTCAGAGGATGGAATACTGACGTTGGGGTCAGAAAGACATGAATTCAATTCCTTCTTCAAACACTTACTAGCTGTGTGATTCTAGGCAAATCATTTAAACACTCTGTACCTAAATGCCCTAATTTATTCAATGGAGGGGGAGGGGTTGGACCCATTGACCTTTAAGGCCCCTTCTAGATCTAAAGCTATGATTCCTTAATGTTGGAGAAAGGTTAGAGGATCAACTTGCAAATCTCCTAAGGGCTGTAAAATTGGTATAGTAATAGCATCTATCTTACAGGGTTGTTGCAGAGGTTCAAATGAGATAACATATTTAAAGAACTTTGCAAATCTTGAAGTGCCATATAAATATTAACTGTTACAATTATTACAACAATAATTATTACTATTACATCTGCTCTCCTCACATCTGCTTTTATTCCACCCTATTTCCACTGCCACCAGCACAGGCTCCCATTGACTTTTGCCTAGATTTCTATGATAGCCTCTGGGAATGTACCACTCCTTTTTTCTAGTCTCCCCCACCCTCTGCCAAAACATCCTACATAGTACTTCTAGACAATTTTTTTTCTGAAATTCATCTCCTACATGCATTAGAAGACCTGGATTCTAATCCTTCTTATTCTACCTTCTTATTCAAACACCTTCAATGGCTCTCTATTGCTTACTTAAGGACATTAAAACCTCATAACCTGTCATTGAAAGTGTTTTACAATTTGGTTCTGTCTTCTCATCAGATCACTTAATGAATTCAAAGCTTCAACAAAAATAGATTCTATGCTCCCCAAGGTAATCCCATGCTTTTCTGCCTCCATGCCTTTTTTCATAAGGTTCCAACCACCTGGAATGCTTATCTTTCCCACTTCTGCCAATTCAAATACTATCCACCCTGCAAGACCTTGCTCCAATGCATTTCCTGATTCCCTCCACTAGATGTAATTTCTCCCTCCTCTGAACCCATCACGTGGATTATTTATTCAAGAAATATTTCGTTACCATCTACTAAGTGAAAGTCACTACTTAGCTAGATAGATAAATTAGGCATGGTCTTCAGCCCTGAAGAAATTTCTGTCTCATCTCTTATACCCAATAACTGAGTTTGGTGAGGCCTCATTACACACTTAGTTTAAAGAGCACTGGATTTTGAAAGGGAGAAGATCTGAGTTTGAATCTTTGATCTATCTATTTATCTATCTACCTACCTAACTAGCTATCATCTATTAATCTGGTATTGGATACTTTACTTCACCTTGCTGGGCCTCTTTTTCTTCACCTATAAAATAAGGTAGTTGGACAAGATGAAATCTAAGATACTTTCCAGTTCTAAATGCTATGGTCCTACTTTATATTAAGGTTTTTTATTTATATAAGGTGAAGTATATGCTCACTCAAGGATGGTCATAAGGAGATGTCCTGGTTAAGATTGAAACAGAAGCAGGATTGTCTATTGATGATAAGGTTCTCTGGATGTTCCTCTTGGTTAGCATGGTATGGAAACTTTTGTTTGGCGAGGGAGGCACTCTGAGATTTATAAGTCTCATATGGGAGAGGCGTCTTCTCTAGACAAACCTCTCATATGCCTAGAACACTTGCCCTTTTCCTTTTTCTGGGACCACTCATATCTGGAATCTTCCAAGCAGCACTGGAAGCTTTCACCCCTATGTTGTACCTAACTGGGCATCATCATCAACCTCTGGTGCCCCCCTGCTTGTGACATCAGAAACAAGAATTCAATCAGATGGACCAGTTAAAGATACTGAAGCTTTTCTTAGAAATTTCCTGGCTCCTATTCTAATTGGCACTGATGAATGGTCCTGATGTATCCAAGGGAGGATCCAGGTGTCCTTTGTGCTGAACTAGAAGGAGTGACAAGAGTCCAGCAAACTGGAACATCAGGTCCAGGTGAACACCCCTCCTACTGCTGCCCCAATATCACTGTGCCCAAAGCCCAATGAGGTCCCTCCAATGACCAAGGTTTGGTTGGATCTTTATCTTTCTAGTAACTAAGACTAGTCAATCAATTATAAGCATTAAGTACCTGTTGTGTACTAGGCACTGAACTAGGCAATGGGGGTGCAGATTCAAAAGTGAAACAGTTCCTGCTTTCAGTGATCTTACACTCACCTAGGAAGAGACAATATTGTCACAGATGAGTAAATACTATATATGTATACATATATGTCTCTCTGTATGTATATGTCTCTGTGCATGTATCCACATGTATGCTTGTGTTCATGTAAATGTACATGTTTACAGCAGGGAGAGAGAGAGAGAGACAGAGTATACCTTCGCAATCAGTCCAAGATTTATATATGCCTCTGGCAAAGAGAGACAGACAGACAGACAGATAGACAGATAGACAGATAGATAGATAGATAGAGTATTAAGTGTTTACTATGTGTTGGGAAATTTGCTGAGTTTTCATCTTTATATGAGAGGGGTGTGTGTGTGCATTTGTGTGTCTGCATTTAGATGTATGAGGATGAGCTAAGAATAACTAATTATTTCCTTCATCATTTTGAAAGTATTCTTCCTGCAGCAGAACATTATACCACTGCCCCCTGAATAATGGAGGTGCAGTGTTTGTGTGAACTAAGTTCTTCAGTGGAAATAGTAGTTTAAAGAAATATGCACATATTTTGGATTCCTTTTGTGGTGGAGTGGGGGATATTCTATCTCCTCCAGCATGAGTCTTCTTACTTTGATGCATCATCACAGCATAGAAGTGACTCTAGGTTTTCCAAGGCTATGTTGGTAAAGCATAATCTATGATGAATCTTTGTTAAAAGTTTTGAACATGTGGCAGGGCTATATTTCTGTCCTCCAAGAATCTATTGAGATAAATTTAGGCCAGTCCAAGACCAGAGCACTGGCCATCAGGCCACCATAATCTTTTGAGAGACCTCAAAACCGTGAAACAATAGGCTAGAATGGGGTAGTCAAGGCTTTGTCCCTGGTTGCTGAAATTTGTAAATTGCAAATATAACTTACAAGTCTATCAGAAATGTAGAAACACTTCATCTCCAATGATCATGCTCCACCACAACAAATTCCTCCTCTCCAGACCAGTTCCAGTTATTCTTGAGGACCCATCAGCATCCTCAGGACATATAAGTCTCTACCACTCCATCCTCCCTTCAGTGAATCAAGGGCTAATTTTATACCACTTGTCCTAGGGATTAAAAACTAGTAGCTACAAGTCTGAGTGGAAGGAATACCAAGCAAATGAAATCCCTACTCCTAAAATCAAAAATTTAGAGCTGGATGGGACTGTAGAGTCTATTGATTATAATCCCTCTATTTTACTGATGTGGAAACAGGGACACAGTGTGGTTAAATTGCTTGCCCTGGGTCAGACAGATGGTAAACATCTTAGGTGCAATTTGAATTCAGGTCTTCTGAATCAAAATCCATTGCTGTATCCACTGAACCATGTTTTCTTAGAAGCACTTAAGTGACTATGAAAATAAGAGCATTTACATGAGGAAACTAGTTTAGTATCAGTTGGGGAACTTATCACCTCAAGGCCACATGTGACCCTCTAGGTCCTTAAGTACAACAATACAGGCACTTGAGGCCCACACTTAAGGACCCAGATGGTCATATTTGGCCTCAAGGCCGCAGGTTCTCCCCGCCTGGTTCAGATGGTCTCTAAGGTTTCTTTCAACTGCATATCTATGGTGTTAGTTCTTTTCTTCAGAATTTAAAGAATTGTAAAAGGAGGGGGTTGGACTGGATGGCCTCTTCCAGCTTTAAATCTATGATCCTGTTATCCTTTGAATTTAATAGAAACCTTGTGAGGGATCGAGTTAGGCTGAGCAAAGAAGCATTCTACTTCTGCATTTTGATCAGGTGGCCACCTAACAAGCTAGAGACATTTTGGCCCATCTACCTAAAGTTTGCACCCAAGTATAGTTTAGAAACAAGGCCAATTGAAGGGAATCAACATAATTCATGTAGTGAAACAACAACAGATGGCAAACTAACACACTCCTCCCAATCTCTATCATACTCAATTCAGATTACAATTCATCAAAGCCCACAGTTAAAGCAAGTAAAATAAATGCAAAATAGAGATTAAACATGATAACTGTTAATGAGGGTAAATTTAATCCCACTTCTCCTTTCCCCCCTCCCGCCCCCCCAAAAATACCATGGTGACTTTTCTCCCTCTATTGCATTACCCATCCTAATAGGCCTTTGTGCCTGTGCCCTTGGGGAAATTCTTCAAGACTCCATTTCCTCATCTAGAAACACAAGGGGATTGGATTAGACAGTTTCCCTTTCAGCTAGAAATCTCTGAATCCATGATCTTATCAGAAAGTGGAAGCAACTATGTATGTTAGTATTGAAAGCAGGCAAACAGTCAATTTTCTCCTCTGGCAAAATTCTTTACCTGACCCCATCAACTAAACCCACAAGCCAATCTCTTTCTGCTTCAACTTCAGGCCAGAGCAGTTTGGGCTGATTGATATTCCTTCAACGAAGCCTGAAAGGGAAAAGACCCCTATAATCTATTCCCAACCTTGGACACTAGACAGGTAAAATCCATTTCTCAGCATTGATTTATGAAACAACATTCACATGAACAAGGGAAAAAAGAAAGAAAATATACACACATACACATAGACACACACACACAAGCACACACAAATATCCAATGTGTTCATCTGGTTCACAACAATATTTGCTCTAAAGGAGAACATAAATATTAAGTAAATGAGGGAAGAAAGCGTCTAGGACTTGTTTGCATAATTGTTGGAGCAGGGTTGTGCAAGACTCTCCATACTTATTAAATGGAAAATGTCTATTTAGCCAATCCAAAGAAAATGATTCCAACGGAAAACACTTTATTTCACCCAAAGAAAAGAGTTTGCCATCCATAAGGCTATGAGATGACTGTTATTAAAAAGAAGAAAAAAATAAGGTTTCAAATGGTGATTATAGATGAATTATAAGCCAGGCTGGGATTTTCAAGAAGATTCTTATTTCTGCATTTTGAGATTATGGGACCAAACAAACCTTTCTGGTGTTTCTATTATCAGGAGGATGAGAATCCCAGAGTGAAAAATAATCTGTGGCTTCAAAGAGCAAACAGCTGACAGCAAAATATTTGAAATAATTACAGAAATACAGGATTTGCTCGTTGGTGGGTCCATTCATAGGAATATTTCAAAACATCTGTGCTTGTTTCCATGGCGATGGTGGCTGGCTTACTTAGTTATTAATGTGCCATGTAGGTCTGAAAGATATTAAAGGAAGCTACCTGATGGAAAACTCAATATAAAATTGTTTGGGTGCTTTTCCAGACAGTCTGGGAGGAATCATACACTCCAGTACCATGTGGGGGTGGGATTAGAGGAAGGGACAGTGATCCCCTGGTGAAATGGTGATTTAGGCCAGGGAGATGGGACAACTCCACCATTTTCCAAATAGTGCTTCCTTAAACATGACACAGGAGGAAATTAGTTTTAGTACCCTCCAGAGAGCTTGCTTAGATTTGAAAATGAAGGCTCCAAAGAATAAAATAAGCTCAATTTAAAACAAGTTTCAACTTATAAAGTAAATTTTATTTTATTTTTCCTGAGGAAGAATTTTTTTTTTCAAACTGTTCAGTCTCACATTGAATATCCTATGGAGCCATTTTCTGTGACGCCATCTTCTCTCTCTCCTGGTTTTTGATGCTTCTCCTGAGACACCAGTGAGCCATTATGTTTTATATTTTCAGTTGAAGCAAAGAAGTCATTATAGACCCATGGGATGTTATGTCCTCCTTTTTTATTGCCTTATTATTCCCTTTACAGTATGTGTCATAGTTGAAGAAGTAGGAAGACAGACAATAGGCCACTTTAGTCCCTGCCTCTGCTTTTGTTGTTTGGCTCAGCCTCTCTGCTCTGGGGGAAACTAATTCACTTCACCTTCCTCAAACTTTCTGTCATTCCCAGTTTGGGATGAGGAATGCTACCAAGGAACTCAGTCTTCTAGGATGTGGAGGGGTCAGGGGTCAAGAACTCCATTCTGCTAGCCTCCAGCAACTTGACTCAAAATTCTAGATTACTTTAGATGTTTCCAGTCTTTATATCATCCCAGCATTCCTACCTCCAGACTGCTACATTTTTTCAATGATTGCATAATATAGGCTAACATGGATTTATTGCTTCTAGCAGGTCACCCGCTATTAGTTCCAGAAGTTCTTATCCAGTGTCTAGGTATCCTCAGATGTCAAATATTTGCATATTGCTTCATATTTAATTATCAACAAAATTAACTCCTAGATTGATTACCTGGCAACAATACAATTGGACTAAATTAAACTCATGAACCACTCCAAAAATGTCAATAGTCCTGAGCTTTAGGAATTCAAGACCATCCTTTTCAGAGCAGGACAGATGGGAACTTTTCTGCATCTTGGAAATGTATTCCAAAGGACAGTTAACTAAAAATAGTACTGTAATTGTGAACATAGCTTCTAAATGACTTTTCTGTTTGTTTTTCTTTTATCTTTACCATCGGAGTTGAAAGACACTTTAAAGGTTATTTAGCTAAGAAGGCACTCTGCAATGGACCTGATTGGAGGTATTGCTCTTGGTTACACAAATAAAAAAAAAGCAATAATAAAGAAAAATAAAGAAAATTCTGTGTCTAATGACATCATTAAAGTCTAATGGTGTTGTTGTTGTGCTTGTCCTTTGTTTTCAAAGAGGACCATGACATCAGGGAAATGAAGACATGACTTGAAGTTGACTTTGATTTGAGTGAGGGAGGGCTGTACAAGGTCACCAGCCTCACTTTCTCCTCCAGACCCAGCTGGGTCCAGTGGCCAGCTATTCTTCAGGACCACTGAAGATGGCTCAGGATGTAATGGGAGACCCTGGCCCTTTTAGGCTAAGGCTAAGGCCTTTTCACTCTGAGTGAGGTAATGTCTATTCAGTGAATAGGACTCTTTAAGAAGTGAGTCAAGGAATGGCCCTGTTAATTAAAAAAAAAATCAAACTGGGAGGGGAAGACCAGGAGGACCCAAAATACAGCCATTAAGTGGAGCTTGGGCAGGGACCTATTGTGGTCCAACCTGTGAGCCCTCCCCCACTCAAATCAAAGTCAATTGCAAGTCATGATGTCATCATTTCCTTGACATCTTTGACAAAAGAAAAAGAAAGAGAGAGAGGGAGAGAGAGAAAGGGAGAGAGAGAGAGAGAGAGAGAGAGAGAGAGAGAGAGAGAGAGAGAGAGTGAGAGAGAGAGAGAGAGAGAGAAAGAGAGAGAGAGAAGAAAGGAAGAGGAAGGAAGGAAGGAAAATGAAAGAAAGAAAGAAAGAAGAGAGGGAAGAAAGAAAAAAGGGAAGAAGGAAGGAAAGAAGGAAGGAAGGAAGGAAGGAAGGAAGGAAGGAAGGAAGGAAGGAAGGAAGAAGGAAACAAAGGAAGAAACAAAGAAAGAAATCAAAGGACCTATGTTTGAATCCAATCTCTACCACTTACGGTATTTTCAATAGTCTTATGACCTTGGGCAAGTAGCTTAATATTTCTAGGCCTTAATTTTCTCATCTGAAAATTTTGGGGTTGGATCAGATGTCCTCTAAGGTCATTTCTGATTTGAAAGCTATGGATTGGCTTTTATCAAGTAATTCATTTCCATATCTATGATACATTGGCAAAAGTCCAGTATCTTACCTCACACATCATAAAGTAGCAGTAAAGTCTGGAATTGGGTTAAATGAGATGGTGGAGAAACAGTAACTATCATAAGGTGTATTCTACTGCTGACATTTTGCTTTCCATATTCAGAATACTTAGCCATCATCATTTTAAAAATTGACTTTCTATATCCCTTCCAAATTTGCTTCAATCCATAAATACTATCAGGCCACCAGGACTGGCCAAATTGACTGCCAAGTGTGTGCATTGTGGACACAGTAATGAATGGTATGCCCCTTTTCACTAAAATTGGTTCTCCCTTTAATCAACAATGCTCTGGTGATGGTGATGGTGATGATCACCCATATTACAGTGATAGTAATTTTCCAATTTCTCTTTATAGAGAGTGGCACAAAGTCAAGGGTAGCTCCCGAAACTTCAGTCAATCATTGTCTCACAGGTTCAGGTCTTGCTTTGGTCAGAACCAGGGTGTGCATGGTTCTCTCAATAGCCAAAATGAAGGACACCTAGTGGGAATGAACTCAAGTGCATCCCCAGGGATTCCAATCCATTTTATAGGAAGATAAAGATTTCATTCAGTTCTGATTTCCTGGAACATTTCCAGGGACTTATCTCAACCTATTCATAATTAATTTTCCCAATAAGTTTCTTTTACATCAGTAGTCAGTACTTCAGTCAGTCAAAAAAACATTTATTAAGCACCTACAATGTGCCAGGCACTATGCAAAGCTGTATGGGCACAAATGCAAAAAAGGAAGAGAGCCCCTTTCTTCAAGGAGCTTACAATCTAATGGGGGAAGACAACAAAGAAAAGGAAATCATAAAGGAGATGGGAGGTGGGGCAGGAGGAAAGGTCTAAAGGTGGGTAGCTAGGGAGAATGAAGAAATGGCTGAACTGGGCTCCATCCTTAAGTGGGGATTCTGGGAGGAGCTCTTGTTCCATCCTTCAATCAGAGGGCCCAAGGGGTAGAAGGTACTGTTGAGATGGGAATTCCAAAGCTGATGTGATCTTGCAAGATGAAGAGGCTTGGGGGACTGTAAGGGCAAGCAAAGTGGGACTTTTTTACTGTTTTTTTTCTTTTGGAGTACTTCTCAGTACTAAGGCAATCAAGTGCCTTTGCAGTGAGTTTTGTGTTGGTTTGTAGGAGGGCCCGCACCCTTTTGCTAATTAGGTCACAAGAGGTGTGAAGCCTTAGAGAGGTGTGAAGCCCCAGGACTCTAAATATAGTATATATGCTCTAAGGTTAGCATCTGGTTTGGGGCTCACTCATTGGAAGAGTGTTGGTGTAGAGTCTCTGGGTAGCCGTTAAGGAGCCTCCCAGGATTGAAAACTCAGATTCTGGTGCTTCTCTCTCTGGTGACTACGTATATATGTATAGCTTTAGTCAGACAGCTAAAAGCCTGTCTGTTGATTTGTGTCATTTGCTCTGTTTATATTTTCTGTGTTAAAGTGAGGTTGTAGACCCCTTAAAGTTACTTTCCTTAGAAAAGCAGATCAAAGAACCTGTGCTAGCAGCCCTCCTGTGTGCTGGTGTTATCATCCTTACACAGCCACAGCAGCAACAAGTAGCATTTTTGTGACAGTGGAGTAACAGACAGGGCCAAAGGAATACAGCTGAGTGAAAAATATAGATAGAGTTGGCCTTTAATGGTGGTTCTGGGAAGAGTTCTCTGACTCTCCAATCAGAGGGAAGGAGGGGGCCTTGAGCCAGAGGCTATTTACTAATTATCAACTGGATCTTTTAAATTTTACCTAGCATATATTTTCAGGAAATGAATAGCAGGGAAAAATAGATTCACCCCTCCCCCAACTCTGTTCCAGAATAAGTGCTGTTGTCTCAAAGGAAAAAAATCAATTTTAGGATATCTTTGTTATATATTGCATCATGCAAATGAATTTATGTTCTCCTGCTTTACAAATGCAAAGAGCAAGAAGCTATGATGGTACCCTCTTTTCTTCAGCATGCCTCTGCTCTTGGTTTGCTGGCATTTCCAGAATGGAAGACACAATTCTAGATGCATAGAGGAGTACCAAAGGTGATAGAGGGGATGGAAGGTATGCACAGAAATAAGTATAATACAAAGGGAGAGGGGGCAGGAAGTAGAACTATGTTTCACTGGTTCAAAGAACCCCCAGGTGAAGAAACTCCCTCTATGAATTTAGCTTAGAACTTTCCCTACAATGTCAACTCTTAGAGAGCTGCCTAGAGCACGAAAGTGTTTACTGTCCTGCCCAGGGTCACGCAACCATTAGCCAGAGGCAGTTTTGGAACACAGGTCTTTGAGACCAGCTTTATTCAATATTCATAACGATAACTAGCATTTATAGAATTCTTTAAGTCTACAAAGTGCTTTGCAAATATTATCTTATTTCATCCTTACCATCCTATAACGTAGATGCCACTATCACCCCCACTTTATAGATGAGGCTGAGAGATTAAGTAGAAAGTGTCTGAAATAGGGTTTGAAGTCTGATCTTCCTGACTTCCTGACGGTGCTCTATCAAAAGTGCCACCCAGACTACCTATACCATATCATACTGCCTTTCTGTAATACAAAAATGACCATAAAATACAAAAGGGATGAACAAATGATGTGCTTTGGAAGCTGAAGGCAAGGAGGGATCACTTCTGCTTAGGGGATAATAAACTACATAGTGATGACCCACATGGACATTAAGACTTATGGAGATCAGTAGTACAAGTACCATTATCTCCATTTTGCAGGTGAAGAAATTGAACCTGAGAAAGGTTAAGTGACTTGCCTACAGTCTGGAAAATAGAAGACCTTGTTTCAAGTTCACTGATGTTTGGTTTCATGGAATGGACAGCATGGAATCTGTGAAGAATTAGTAGAATTTCAAAAGCTAGAATGGAAGAAAAGGTGGTGGCATGGGAAGATCTTTCCAGACCTAAGTCATACTTCCATCTATCAGGTTGCAAAATGTAATACAAACCCAATGACTTTCCCTTGCTATTTATTATTGTTCTCATAATAAGATTAAGTATAATCTCCTATAACTGTGTTTAGATTATTAATATCCTTAGAAAGATGTTTGGATCAAAGTTAGGCTAAAGACAAATAAGTCCAACCTATGTCCAAATTATCACTGGCTCTGAATCTTTGCAGTTTTACCATACATGCCTGAAGCAGTAATAATTATTCCCCAAATGGTTCTGTGAGGTCCTCTTAGTTGCCTCCTCCAGTGAGGAAAGAAACCACACCTTAGCATGTATGTCTAAAATAACTATTATCTTATTACACCCCAATAGAAATATAATGTGAAACATTGATGGATATCTGGCCTTGGATGGGCTGTAAAGGCCTCCTAAATTCACATCCTCACCTCATTCCAACACTTATTAGTTTCATGACCTTGGGCAACACAATTTGCCTCAGTTTCCTCCCTGGAATGAAGGGGAGGGTAGAATCAAAATACCAACAACTTCCCAGCATTAAACTGAGGAAATCACTTTTTAAACTTTTTCGAGAGGCTGTGAGTCCTTAGCATTGTCAAGGTGGACATTCCCATGACCCATGAAGGTCTGCGATAAATCATACAACAGCAATAATTCAGCAACAAGAACTGTGGTTTTGTGTTTTATTATTTATCTACACAAAGGGAGAGAGGTGGAGAGAATATATAAAAGATTTCTGGTCATTTGCACTACAGTGGAATTACCTTCAGACTAAGTATTTTTGCTGATGTGGATAATCTAATTCAAGTTTGAAGGAAGAGTTTGATTAATTTAAAGTGGCATTTTACAAAAAAAAATTCCATGAAGTATAAATCTTTCTGAAAATATAATCCATTGCCAGTATATATCTAAAATATATATCAAAAGCAGGCAAACTCAAGGCAACAGAAAATTAATCTCTTTAATGTCTATTCACTGGCTTAGAAGAAATATGAAGATCAGTTGTCCCACATATCAGAAAGAAATTCAAGGCGTAGAAAACATCCTTGTAATGGTCAGAGGAACAGAGATTTAAAGGGACCTCAGAGATAATAATACAATTCCTTCATTTGACAATGAGGAAATTGACACACAAGGTCATATAGGCAGTAAGAGTTGGAGTTGGGATTTGAACCCTCTAGGTCTGACTACTTAACCAGTATTCTCTTCACTACATCGTGCTAACTCTCAGTACAGAAGGAGTGGACTACAGGTCAAAAATTAAATTAGAGTCTTTCATTTGGGCTTTCTGTGTGGGAGGGCTTGGCTTAACTGTTGTTTTGCTTTGTTTTGTCTTGTTTTTCATTAAGTAGGGTGGTGTGAGTGTTATTACTGGAAAGAAATTGGAGTGTTAAAAAAAAAGAAAGAAAAGAAAAGTATTAATAGATTTAACCACCAAGGGGCACTGAGAGCCACTCACTCCAGTGTTCTTGGGGGAAACCATGTTCTCTTAGGTTATCAGAGAGTCAACTTCCTACCAACTTTAAGCTCCATGTCTTTGTATTGGGTGATGCTAGCTCACTGTCAAAGGACCTATGGTTTTGATAATTTAGATCTCAAGCCTTACCCACTAGATAAAAACATCACCTCTCCTTACTTTCTTTAGGCAATTCCTAGTCAGGTGACTGGCAACATGGAGTTGGCTCTCTATGGAAACAGACATGCATGCTTAGATATTGTAAGCACCATTTAGCATTAACATAGAATCAGTAAGCAAATAAATGGTAGATGAAGAAGCATTCTATAACTAATTCAAATCTGCTAACCACATGGTGAGGAGAAGTCTTTTAAATGTTGGCTAGCTGTTAAAGAACTGAGTCAGCCTCAGCTTAGTGTTTTCCCTCATTCTCTTTGGCTGTAATCTGTTGGTCTGACTCTTTTGGTGATCTCAGTGGGAAGAGACACTGCTGTAAGGGGAGAGGCTTGGGGCCCTCCCCTGCAAAAGCCAGTATGCAGCCTCTGAATATAGGACTGGATTCTTTCGCCAGCCCCATTGTTGGCTGTTTTGTGTGGGGTGTGTGTGTGTGTGTGTGTGTGTACTAAGTGAAAGGACACTCCAATATCCTAGCATCCCAAAATCCAGCTTTTGCAGCCAGCCCAGCAGAGATGCCCACAGGAGTTAGGAATGAGTTTTAGGACCCATCCCAGTGGCAGTTGATGTGATGACTCATTTGCTCACTGGACGATTGTGTTGCACCTGGATGTGAATGAGCTTGGACAGAGAAATATTATGTAGGAACTGATCTAAGAGTGAACCTATTCTATCCAGAGACCAAGGTAGGATAGGAGAGAATGTGTCCCATAGGCTTTGGGGGGAAGGAATTAGTTTGCACTTTTACTCTTGCTACATTGTTGAAGTAAATATTCTTTTGTAAAAACTAATTTATGTTAAATGGTTCAAAGAATCCTGAGGGCTGGAGGGGAAAAATGGGGAACAACCAGTCTGGCCTTGAGCTGATAATATTAGAAAACAGATGCCCCCAAATCTCCCAGAGTACCCCTGGGACTCTGAGGATTCTGGCCCTTGGAGAAAGCCAGAGCATACTTGAAACACAAGCAAACCCTGCTCTCAAGGACATTACATTTTAATAGGGGAAGAACACACATAGAGAAATGCTAAAAAGATGAGTAAACAATAGGGAAATGGCTCAAAGGCCTGGACCCCAGCAAGATAGAGCAAAAACTCACCTCTAAATTAATTGTTGGGGTACCTATCTCAACAGGTCAATGAGGTGGCCCATTGGATAGAGCATGGGATTTGGAGTCAGGAAGAACTGAGTTCCAGTCCTTCCTCAGACACTAACTAGCTCTGTGTTTCTGGGCAAGTCACTTAACCTCTCTGTACCTCAGTTTCCCTATATGTAGAATGGGCATAATGGGAGCACATATCTTTCAGAGTTGCTGTAAGGCTCACACATAAAGCATATTGTAAACTTCAAAACACTATATAAAGGTCAGCTATTATGATCTTCCATTAAACTCTCTGAGTCTCTTAAATGAATGTTATAAAAAATAAGTAAATGGTAGAAGACTTTTAGTTCACTCGTGACTGCAGGAAAACTACAAGAGATTTTTGTTCTGTCTTTTCCCTTAATGAGAAGGTATAAGAAAAAGTGATATTTGATCAAAATTAATCCCCTTGTTCAATAGTAGACTTTAAGATTCCTTGAGGGTGGGTAGCTTCTTCAGGAGAATATAAGTTCCTTAAGGCAGCTAGGTGATGCAGTTGAGAGAGCCCCAAGTCTGGAGTCAGGATTCAAATCTGAATGTGTGACCCTGGGCAAGTCACTTAATCCTGTTTGCTCAATTTCCTCATGTGTAAAATAAGGATAACAACACGTACCTCCCAGGGTGGTTGTGAGGATCAAACAAGGTAATATATGTAAAGTGTTTAGCACAGTGCCTGGCATTATATAAGCATTATACAAATGTTAGCTATTATCATTATGAGGAGGAGGAGGAGGAAGAGGAGTTGTAGTAGTAGTAATGATTTAAAATTATTAAATATTTTATACTATTAGATATTATTAAAACTATTAAATACTTAGGGTTTCATAGGGGATTTTTGTCTTTATATCCCCAGAACTGAGCCCATTACCTTGTGCACAGTAGGCAGACAGTGAAAATGTATCGAATTAAATTGAAGTGAATTCATTATCCCAGGTAGAACCCTGCAACACATTGGCCCCTAGGACCCAGGCTACCACTGGAATGATGGGACGAGTACTTTCTAAGAAGTGATACAGAAGTAGGCTTGGCCTCTCCAGTTTGTAGCATACAGAGGCCACAGAGGGATTTCTAATGTTTAGTATGTTGCCTAGGCTAGAAATTAATTTGGCAGTGAGCTCCTACGGGGAGTCTGCAGCTGGTTAGGTGGATGACGTAGAACATGGAGAATTAGAGCAGCTTTTTCCTCCCGTTGGCTTGTGGGGCTGCCGTGCGAATGAGCTGTAGGTGAAAGCTGCTCCATAATTGCTTCTTCACTCCCCCGGTGCCCCATGGTTATTTGGTGAGGAGGCTGAGTAGGAGTGGAATGTACTTTGTCAGCGCCATCAGGCACCTGCTGGCCCCATCTGCTGATTCTCACCGCCTCTCCTCTCCTACCTTGAATCTGGGGCCGACCGGTGCCAGGGCCACAGGTGTATATTAGTTCTCCATCATTTTGCTTTCATCTTTTATTTTATATATTTTTTAACAGAACAAATTCCATTGGCTCGGATCCATGTGCCAACTATGTTTTCTGTGTCCCGACAATGAGGACTCAGTCAATCAAGGTGCATTTCTAGGGCTGTGCTGTAGGTGGTATGGAATGGGATGCATTTTTTGCTTTTCTTCTATGAATTAAGAGCACTTCAAATGTTAAAAAAAACCAGGTGATAATCTTTCTCAAACTGAAGTCTCCACACTTATTTAAACACCCATTTTGTACCACTAAGAGGCAGCCTGGACTTGGAATCAGGAAGCCTGCCTTGGACACTTTCCAGATGTGTGAACTTGGATAAGTCCTATAACCTCTCTCGGTCCTTTTCCTTTTCTGTTAAATGAGGGGAATTGGACTCAAGAACCTTAAGAGTCCCTTCTGAGTCTAGATCTATGATCCTATGAATATTTGGGCTTCAAGTCTGATGACATAGATTAGAGCTCTAACTATGGCATCTACCAGCTGCGTGATCAAAGATCCTTCCGCTTCTAAGCCTCTTGCTACCTCACTGCAAAATGACCACAATGATATTTATACCACTTGTGTTAATCTCCATGTGGGCAGCAATCTCTAAACTTCAAGTTCTATGCAAGTGTGAATTATTGTTTACCATCATCGTTCTTTTTGTTTTTTGAGTTAAGTGAGTCGTCCAGGGTCATACAGCTAGTAAGCATCTGAGGCTGGATTTGAACTCAGCTCCTCCTGGCTTCAGGGCCAATGCTCTATCTATTGCCCCACCTAGCTGCCCTTGTTAACCATCATCTTAAATTCATAGTATTCCACTCATTTAACCAGACAAGAATGACCCACGACTGTTAAGAACCTATTATGGGCAAGGCAGTATGCTAGGCCTGGAAAAAAAAAGCAAAAATGATCAACAATCCCGTGCTAAAACACTTGCCTACTACTAAGGGATCAACTACATGTATACAAGATGATGATTGCTTCTAAAGGGGCTGCCACGTCTGCATTTATAATTCTATCATTGGGAGAGAGAGGGGGGGGGGGAGAGAGAGAGAGAGAGAGAGAGAGAGAGAGAGAGAGAGAGAGAGAGAGAGAGAGAGAGAGAGAAAGAGAGAGAGGGAGGGAGAAAGAGAAAGAGGGAGGGGGAGAGAGACAGAGAGGGAGGGAGAGAGAGAGAGAGAGAGGGAGGGAGGGAGAGAGAGAGGGGGGGGAGGGAGGGAGAGAGAGAGATCTAAAGAACTAGGAGAAGTAAGGAAAGGCTTCCCAGATGAGACCCAGACTTGAAGGAACATAAAAATTCTCAGAGGCGGAGGTGAGGACGGAGGGCGTTCCAGGCATGGGGCACAGCCAGTGCAAAGATACAGAGATCAGATACAAAATGTTGAGTTCCCAGAACAAACATAATTCTGTGGCCCTTGAAGATGATTAGATCCAAAATCCTTATTTCAGAGGCTTATAGAAGTGACCTCACTTTCTGGAAGTTACAAGCTAATAGCAAAGAAAGGAAGACTTTTAAAAATATTTTACCCATTGGTAGCATACTTTTTCATATCCATATACATTACTGAGACTCATGAAAGGCTGATCCAGTCCAGTGATGCAATAATTCCTTACATAAGTTTCTTAATCTCACCCAGGTTTCACCATTTTTTGCTGAAGACTAAAGGATGTAGGAAAAGAGCTAAACTCAACCCCCAGAGGGATATCTCTTCAGAAATCTGAATCTGGAGCTAAGACCCTAGAAGGGCTCACAGCTCCGCTCCCAGATAAACAAACTCTGCCTTGAAGCAGAAAATGGCAGCTCAGTTCTCCAGAATCAGCATCTCCCAGAGAATTCCTTATGATGCTTTGAAATGTTAACAAGGAAGATATAGGGCCTTATCATCAGACCTTCAGACAGGCCTCTCCTTGTGTTGCATTGGTTCTTCAAATTTAGGGCCTTCTCAGCTGCCCTCTGTGATGTCTGAATAATTCCTCAGAGGAGCTGGAACTCTCCGACTAACACGCCAACTGTGTACACAAAAGCCACTGGGAGTCTTTCTGCCAGGAAATCCCACATGTGAAGTACAGGTGACTTCCAACGGGGAGGAAGGCTGTGGGAAAAGGACATTGGAAACTCCCCTCCTCTCTATCTTGGCCTCAGGAGAGGCTGGGAGAGCTCACTTTCCTGCAGTCCTAGCTGGAAGGTACCTCTGAGGTCATCTAGTCCAATTGGCTCATTTTGAAAATAAAGAAACTGAGGCTGAGAGTAAATAAGTTGTGCAGATGGTAAGTGTCAAAGGTGCGATTTGAACCCAGGGCCAGTGAGCTTCATTTCCACAACACCATTCCAGAATCTGCCTATCTTCTTGATATCAGTGGGCCCAGCCCTGAGGATCATATTGGACAAGTAGCAGGCTTCACCTGCACAAGCCTCTCAAACAAAGGTCTTGGAGAAACCAGGGGGTGCCATGGAAGCCTGCCTCAGATACTTCTTAGCAATTTCTCTCCAGGCCAGTCACTTAACCTATTTCTCAGTTTCCTCATCTGTAAAAATGGGGATAATGGTAGCACCTATCTCACAGAGTTATTGTGAACATTAAAAGAATTTACACAAGTACTTTGCAAACCTTAAAATCTCTCTCTTTCTCTCTCTCTCTCTCTATATATATATATATATATGTATATATATACATGTATGTATGTGTGTATGTACACATACATATATATGTGTGTGTATGTATGTATGTATGTGTATGTATGTATATATATATATATGTTAGCTAGTACCGTATTCATTCTCAAAACTATAGAGCGAGATTGCGTTTGGAGAACAGACCCATAAACATCCAATAAAAGGAGGAAACTGTAGGAGCTGATTTTAAGAGGGCCCTGTGTTTGAATATTAAGAGATTGGAGAAATGGCCCTGTGTTCACGGTAGACTCGGTGCAACGTGATATACGATGCCTGAGTACCTTATGTCTCATGGGAGTAAACTATGTCAGACTGGCTACAGTAAGAATAACTTTTATTACCTTAATAAGACAATAGAAACAGGTTTGTCAACTTAGCACAAGTGACTCCATTTTGCTTTAAGCCTCTGTTTTGTGAATGAATTGTTTTGAGAAAGTTGTTTCTCTCTAACTTATGTTTCAATACCATGAAAAGCCCCTGAGTTATCACATAGTAAAGAAGGGTATATGAGCTCATGAATAACTAATACACATATGTGCACTCACTGACAGGACAGACCACCAATGGGAAAATATCACAAACATCTTTATCAGTGCCATACGCATCAAAGTATGTAGTAAATGAGTTAAGGACACCCATAGTTAGTACTGTAAGAAATCCATTGAGAGCTCTACAAGCCTCCTCCTGGGTTGCAGCTGGGACCAGCTTTGGCATTCTCTACCCTTGAGACTTGAGCAGCTCATGGTCTCATGAAGGTAGTGGTGGTTGACTGATTGACAGAGACTTCTCAGATGACCTCCTCAGAGAAAGACACATGGCTTCCATCTGGGCAGAGAAAGATTGTTGTCATGGGTCTGGTATGAAAGAGATTTAGTAGACCCTCTAAGATTCAGGTTGGTAGTTTGTTCTTAGAGGAGGGTTATTGTTTGCATTGTTTGCATGTTCTGACTAATAAAGTTTGATTGCACGCAATGTGAAGTATATTCTAATTAGTGTTTTCATGGTACTAGTTAGCATATGTATGGTAAATATGAGCATGCTCATGCATTGCACTCACCCAACATTAAATAGACAGAGAAGTAATTAATTGCAGGCACCATGATGAGCAAATCAAGAAGCAAAGATAGCTGGAGATAGAGATGTGCCTGTCAAGAAGGGAAGGGAATCAACCTAGCCACCAATCAACTAGCATTTATTAAGCACCATGCTTAGCGCTGGGCAAACAAAGGCAAAAATGACCTAATCCCCACCCTCAAGGAGTTCACATTATTTAAGGACACAGCATTTATGTATGTAGCATATACATGCATATACACACATATACATGTGTATATGCATATATATGCGTGTGTATTCCATACACACACATATATATGCATGTGTATATGCTGCTAACAGATCATGGCCCACTTGCCCAGCAGCTTCCAACTTTTAGAGAGAGACCAGACAAGTCTTCCCTGTATTTCCACATCACATCAACAGATGCTAACCCAGGGGGTTGCTATGCCCAGTGGGGCTTGTCATGGGTGAAATGTCATGGATGAATGACCGGCACACATTTCTGTCTAAGATCAACAGGGCACTGACCTCTCAAACTTTTTGCCCTGCCTTGTGTAGGATTGTGGAGGTGGGGAGGAAGTAGATGATGCAGGATGATGGGGTCACAGACTGGGGGTTGTGGTATATTGACATCATCTTTGACTTTTTTTTGGTTATTCAAATTACAGCATGTCCTGTAAATGACATTGAATGAAATGTAGCATGGACTGGATGAAGGGGAGTTTTCCTGAGTAGCCTGGGGAACTAGCCATTTACACCAATTTCAAATTGGTCCAAAAAATAACCACCTCCCCAGAAAGATGAAATACTGACACGATCCACAAAAGGGTGGACCTGAGTGAAGAATGACATTCACCAGCCACTCTGAGTCCCAGAGAGAGGCAGGTACCCCCAGAGTACCTTCACTTATTGGGTGGGGAGCATGATGGATGGGACTGAACCTTTGAACAACTCTCACTTTCCTAAGGTCCTAATTATTGGAGAAAACCAGGAAATGGGCACAGCACTCTCTGCCTGCAACAAAAACTTGGAGAGTCACAGGATACAGAATCCTTGATTCAAATGAGTTCTCCTTTGCAAAGTTGTCTTCCCCCAAAGTTTTACCCTCTAATATGACTTATCATAAATAATTAGAATTTTATAATTCATTATTATATTAACGAGTCTGAAACTGCCATTGTGAAAGGAAGAGAACCAAGTTTTGTAGGCAGAAAGACCTAGGCAAAGTTATAAAGTCCAAGAAGTTTGTCATTTGTTTCTCCTATTTCCAAGAAGTTGGTACCATCCTATTGCCCTCTCTATTAAAACAGGAACCCTTTGAGGTCAGGAGTTATTTTTTGCCTTTATTTGTGTTCTTAGTACTTAGCAACCTGACACATAGGAAGTGCTTAATTAATGCTTGTTGACTGACTTCTAGACTATCTAGATTCTCATAACCTCCATTTCCCCTAATGTATTCCCTTTGTTCCTGATCTATGCTATTTTTAATGAGAGGGAAATATAAGGGAATGAATATTAGACTGGAATCCCAGAGTTTCCAAAATGGAAGGAAATGGAAAGGTCATCCATCCAACCTGTCCCCACACAGAAATGCTCCCTATAACATTCCCTACCAATGGTCATTCAGTCCCATTTAAAAACTTTCCTTTGTAGGGTACTCACTAGCCCCTGGAGCAATCATTTCCACTTAGTGATAGCTCTAATGGTTAGAAAGTTTTCCCTTAGCATGAACAGACATTTTTCTAAGGAAGAAATCCAATCTATTGATATCAATGTGAAAAAAATGCTCTCAAACACCAATAATTAGAGAAATTCAAATTAAAGCAACACTGAGGTTTTTACCTCTCTCCCATTAGATTTGCAAAGTTGACAAAAACAGAAAATGACAAATGTTGGAGGGACTTTGGGGGAAAGAGGCATATTGATACACTATTGGTTGAATTGTAGATTAGTCCAGCCTTTCTGGAAAGCAACTTAAAACTGCCCCAAAAGTCAATAAATTGTGTATATCCTCTGACTCAGCCATACTGCTACTGGGCCTATACCCCAAAGAGTGCAAAGAAAGAGGAAAGGACCCAATATGTGGAAAAAATATTTATAGCATCTCTGTTTGTAGTAGTAAAGAGCCTGAAACTAAAGAGATATCCATCAAGTGCATGTGAATGCTACCGTACTAAATGGCGTCATGAAGAATTGGATATGACTGAAGAATGACAACAAGGAAGGGGAGCATTGGCCTGTGGGAAAAGAGATCAGTGAAGACACAGACTGGAGAAGGATCGTCTCTGGAGGAGCATAAAGGTCAATCTGACTGGATCACTGAGTGGGGAAAGGAGAGTAAAGTCCAGTGAGGTCATAAAAAAAATGTTTAGGACAAGGTTCTGAAGGACTTGAAAGCCATACAGGGAAGTTTACCTTTTTTTTTTCTGGAGTAATTATAATAATTACAATCATTATCTCATTTGATCCTCATAATAACCCTGGGAGGCAGGCATTATTATAATCACTGTTTTACAGATGAGGAAATTGAGGTAAACAGAAGTTAAGTGACTTGCATAGGGTAGCTGGTTTGTTCTAAGGCCCAACTTGAACTCAGGACTTCTTGACTCTGAGCCCAGCCCTCTATGTACTGTATCACCTGTTACAGGGAACACAGACAAAAATGTGGCCACACGAATGATGCCAAGAAGAGAAAACCAGTTCTTTATCGTTCTCTGTCTGGCTTTGTTTTTGAAGTTTTAATTGGCCTGGTATGAATCTTTTTTCTACTTTATTTACTCTAAGTTAAGGTGCTAAGAACATCATAGAAGTAAATGTTCTTTTCTTTTGTTATTTTTACCTCTTCTTTAAAAGACTGGAATTTCAGCAACAAAGATAAATCTGTTTTCTTGGTGGCTTGGCAAGTTTGAACCAAAACCAAAATAAACGATTTACAAATTTTCACATAGGTTGAGTGAGAATACCTAGTAGAGTCTCTCATATGTAACACCACCAACCATTATTCTTCTTCCAGCCTTCACCTCAAATGACTTCAGCTACAAGCAGGAAGTAGAATGTGCTACAAGGGATCACCCTCCTGGTCCAGAGTTTTCTGACCAAAAATAATATAAAATCATTGCTATGGCCAGATATTTCCCAAGATCTCTGGTGAACATGATGTTGAGCTTAGCCTTCCAAAACACACACATACACACACACACACACACACACACACACACACACACACACTGAGGCACACACTGCCTGGGGCCAGCTGGCATTCTAAATACAAGATAACATGGCTGTAGGCTTACAGACCCAGGACATCTCCACAAGGAAGAATAACCACATAAATGAGGTGAAATGGGAAAAATTCAGTCAGTTGGTTCAATATTTTATCACAAAAATCAGGATTTCTGCCTGAATTTTTCAGTCTTCAGCTATATATTTGAAGTCATGTACAGTTTCAGTAATGTCTCCCTATACTAAGTGGGCCTTTGGTGAAATTCGGTCCCTGCCTTTACTCCCACATCTATCTCCCTTTCTCCCCAATGTCTAGGGTTACTGAAGGGAAAGGTAATTGATCAATATTTGCCAATTTCAATCTCCACGTAAATAAGTCCTACTATGCAATTTTTAGATTTATTTATCTTTATTTTTTCCAAGCATATTTTTCTCCCTTCTCCCTCCCCCTGCCCCATCCTACACACACTTTTTCTGTTTTAAGTATACCCCCTCCCTCTCTGGCTGTAGATGGGGAATGTAGGATAAATCTTCACTTGTCTGGAACCATGATATCTGTCACTAATCAGTTTGGCACTGATCAGAATTAAATCTTTGAAGTCTGCTTTTCTTTATCATATAGTTGTCACCGTATAATTTTAGACTGTTTAATGCAAGAAAAGAGGTCCTACAACATGCCTGGCTCCAATATCCTTTGTCCTAGAAGGAGGACTTTCCTTTAATCAACCAATCAGCAAGCACTTATTAAGTGCCTTTTATATATCAGGGAGTATTCTAGGTGTTAGAATCACAAACTCAAAGAATGAAATCATTTCAACTCTCAAAACTTTGTTTACAAAAAACAACAACCATTTATTAGGCACCTACACTGGGTCAGAGCTATTCTTCCTGGGCTGTAAGCAAGGGCAACCTCACACAATGCAGGGTCAGAGAATCATAGGAGGAGTATTTACATCCAGGTGAAGTCAGACTAAAGTGAGCATCCAAGATGATGTGGAAAGGGCAAAAAAGCTTCCAGAGGGAGAGGCTGGCTTCCTGGGGGAAAATCGAAGGAGCCATCATACTGTGCTAAATATGGTTCTTGGAATTTAGGTCCATCTCCTCATTGTTAAGATGATCTGTCCAAGGACACAGAGGGAAAAAGTTGGAGAGTGCAGATTCTAGTCCAGGTCACCAAACTCCCTTTTAAAGCCATTTGAAGACAGAGAGGGGAGGCACAGTAAGAGCTGATTGCATTTATATGTACATATGTAAAACATAGATACATATATAGATGTGTATATATGTACATACACAAGTATATATTTATGAATGTATTTATCCATACATGCAAAATTTTATCTATATTGATAGCTATAACCACACACATATACATTATATACAGATGTATGTATACATGCACATGTATATATGTATACACATGTATATTGTGTGTTTATACATATATAATTTTATCTCTATCAATAAATGTAAACACATATATACATGTATACTGTGGAAAATATTATACTATTTTATAATATTTCTAATTTCAACCAGACCCAGAGCCTGAATTAATGAGTAACTGGATGAAGATCCAGGACCTGGGCTTCTTTGTTCTCTCTAAAATTTTGCTCAGGCAATACCCTTACCTCTGTCAACAAGGCCAGATCATTAAGGACATTACCCTAACCCCAAGAGAGATTACCTTGCTTAATACTCTACAGGTATATACTGTGTTATGGAATGTAATAAGACACAGAGACCCTGGGCTGTAGTTTCAAATGACTTTTGTCAACATCCTTTACAATTTTATTCCATTAAGGAAAATCCTCTTCTTGTATCATGGTTAAACATACATGGGGGTCATAAAAAATGAGGTAATACAGGCTTGCTAGGTCTGCTAAAATAACGTATATAAGTTTTCTCATTGCTTTGTTCAGGCAGCCAGAGTTTATACTCTGACTCCTTGTACATACAAGTAAGCTAGCTCCGCTATGCTTTAAGGGAAAATAATAAACAATATGGATTTTTCTATCACCTAGCTCTGTTGTTTCCTTCAACCAAATTTTCACGTTTAACAATACCCATATCCATACATGTATGCATACATACACATGTACATATGTATACACAAGTATATATTTATATTTGTGTTTATATTCACATAAATAATTTTATCTCTATCAATAGGTATAAACACATACATATATACATGTATACACATGTCCGCATATCTATGTAGGTATGTATACATGCATATGTATATATGTATACACACAAGTATATATTTATATTTATGTTTATACATATACACAAATAATTTGATCTATATTGATAGCTATAAACACATATATGTGCATAGATGTATATCTATATCTATAGATATATGTATACATACACACGTGTATATGTATGTATACACATGACTCAGTTCTTTTTTTTAGTCATAGCTAAGAGACTTCCCACCTATCTCTAATGTCAGTGGTCAGTCTCTTGCAAACTATACTCTGTCCTCCATCCACACAAAAATCTAGGTCCCCAACGCTCATCCAGACTCACTGGCTCATGGGGATGTTATTTCGTTTTTTTTTTTTTATCTATGTGTGTTCATACAACTTTCACCAGTAGAATATCAGCTCTCTGAAGGTAACGATTGTTTCATTTTTTTCCTCCAGGTCACCAACACTTTGCAGAGTACCCAGCATATAGTTGGCAATTAATAAACATTTGTTGATTGATTAATAAAGCCATTATGAAATAGAATTTTTATAAAAATAATTATAAAAAATAAAATTTTTCTAAAGAAGTTTTATAAACTCTGGCCATGAACTTTCAGAAAGAGCTGAGAGGGAGTTTTGGAGGATTTCAATGGGCCTGACTCATCAAAAAATCACGATGTGTAGTAAGTTCCATTCTCCACTGAAGAAGAGACAAGAATTCTCCCTCTCAGCCCACCTCAGGGAGAAGCAGATCTGTGTTGGCACCCATATTCTCTCCCTTGGGCTTTGCTCAAAACAAAATGTCTCATAGGCAGCAAAGAGAGAGAAATGTACTTTCAACCCAGAAATTTGGGGATCGCCTGAGATAAAGCTGCATAGGAAGGGAATGTAGGGGTAGGGGGGGGGGGGTTCTTCAGAAGTAAGGAAACAATCCTGCTTAAAAGTCATTAACTCCTCAACACCTGGGGAATGTAAGTTCCCCCCCCCCCCCCCCCCGTCTGCCTTCTAGGACTAAATGTCTAAAATGTTATAAATTGATGCTAGGTAGATTTCATCCTAAATTCCATTTCCTCTTGCCACAAAGAAAGACTTGATAAGGTTTAGCACTTGTGAATCTCCAAAGGATGAGTCCAGAGTTATAAATGGGAGATCTTTCCTAAACCTCCGCTCTTCCCACTAGAGATAATATTTTACCGGAGCTTCATTTTTCAGCCATCGACCTACCTTGGGTTAAAAATAGGCCAATGCTAGAGGTTAGCTAAAGTACTCAGAAGCCAGGCACTCATCCTGAACGCTCCTGGAATGGCTGCCGGAGAGATGCCTTGTGCCGTGTTTTTCATTTTTGCTGCTATTGATTATTAAAGCGCTCAAGGTCTGGTGCTGCACCCAGGCTCAAACACATTTCATGCCTGGTAGGCCTGAGATGTAAATCAGAAGGCTGGGGCCCAGAGAGAAGGGGGAAGGAAATCTCTTCAGTTGAAGGAGAGCCGCCTATCTGCTTACAGAACATCTGAGGGGCTAGATCCGTTTCCAGTAATGGAAACACGGCTAAGTCCTGGGCAATTGAAGTTTTCAGCTTATTCGGAGTCTTATTAGCATTTAAATAGTACTTTCAAGCCATTAGCTCTTCCTTACACTCTTCTGTGAGGTAACCCATTAGCAGCACAATGCCAATTTCCCTGGCAATGAACCAACTGAATATTTCAGGTAAACGGTTTACTTAGAATTCTACCAGTCTAACAGCAGAGTTAGGAACAGAGCCTTCCAGACACCAGACCTAGCCTCCCTCACCCTGCCTTTGGGTTACAGTGCTTTGTTTTTAAGGCAGCAGGAACATAAAATGAGGCAGAAGATCTTAGGTCTATCTCAGAGACTCGTTGTCTTGCCACCGGAGCTTGATGACTGTGGAAGAGAGAGATGAATCTGTGCAGCTGTGCCTCATGTGAATACAATACACGAGCAAGTCAAGACTTCACCCAGTGACGTCACTGGTGCTCTCTGGAAACAAAGAATGAACAGCAACAGCATCAGGGACTAACCAGTACAACTCCCTTCTTTTTAGCCACGGAGAAACTGAAGCTCTGAAGGGTTCAGAGACCTGCCAATAATCTCAGAAGTAGTAAATATTAGAGGTGGAATCTGACCCCAGATCTTCCTGACCCTTTCAAAGCTAGTCTCAAACACTGACTAGTTGTGTGACCCTGGGTAAGTCATTTAACACTATTTGCCTCAGTTTCCCAAACCATAAAATAAGCTGGAGAAGAAAATGGCAAACCACTCCAGTATCTCTGCCAAGAAAACCCCAAATGGGGTCACGAAAAGTCAGATGAAACAACAACAACTTCCTGACACAAACTAGCTTGGAACTCTATCCACTACATCAGTAGTAGCAAACTCAAATTGGAAGGGGGCCACTACACCATAAGGATCCCTGATGCTGCATATTGATTTAGAAAACCACATATTAACATTTTTATCTATGTTCTATTATGTTTTTATTTATTATGTTAAATATTCCCCAATTACATTTTGATCTGGTTTGGGCTGCTTTGCCGATTCTGGCTTCCAAACCAGCTCTCTATGCACTGTGCCCTGCTGCCCCTCAGATGAATAAGACGTTTCCCACCATCCCTTACCTATGTAGGCTCACCTCATCTATCACAGTGCAGGATCTCATTCTTGGTTTTTACCATGACCCCATAGGCAAAAGACAGACAACATAATACAAAAATAATATGGTACTGGAGAAAACACGCTAGGTCTAGAGTTGGAGGAGATGTGTGAGAAACGTGGTTTTGGGGATCACTGGACTTCCCCAAATTGTGACAACACGTGGCTTTGGGGATCACTGGACTCCCTAGGCAGGGCCAAAATCCTGAGGAAGAACCCTGTGATAATCCCTAGGGAAGGCTGTAAAAACCACAGGACTCCCAGAGGAAGACCAAGTGGTAGCCCCTCCTTAATCTGCAAGGATCACAGGGCCTCCTAGGAGTCAGACCCTAAGGAGAACCCAAGTGATGGCTCCTTAGGACAGTGGTAAGATCACAAGGCTCCCGAGACAGAGCCAGAAGTCCCAAGCGATGTCCCCTTAAGAAGGCTGTGCAGACCACAGGGTTCCCCAAAGGAATCCAGAGTGGTAGCCCACACCGCAGTGGGGATCACAGGACACCCCAAGGCAAGATCCAGGAGTAAGCCCTGGATGAGCTTCCGCTGCCCATTGCTTCCCTTCACTTGACCTTAGGAAGATCCATGTGATTTGCCCATTCTCACCCAAAGAACTCAAGACCAGAGTGGACAGAGGAAGGCATTTTATTATGCTCCTCGAGAGAGCAGGTGTAGTGCTCACTGGAACACTCACACTGATACAGCTTCAGGAGCAGGGGTAACCATTCCCTCCACTCCAGCTAGAGTTATGGTTAGTTTACAATCTTTGTTTTTTACATAGTTTTCCTAGGTTATACAGTTTATATAGGTAGGATAATAAGGATACAGAAGCAAAAGTAAGGTTAATTAGATTTTCCTTGTCTTAGTTTAGGATTAAACTACATTCTTTTACTTCCCCTACTTTCCCTCTTTAACATATGCAAATTATGCAAATCAGTAGACCTGGATTCTTGACCAAGACCAGACCCTAGATAAGCTTGAACTAGTTCAAGGGGTTTGGCCTCTCTAATTCCCCTGACTGCCTTCTCAAAAAGCATGTGCATGCGTACAAGCCTCTGACCTCTCACCTGACCGACCTTGAGGCCTGGTTTCTGCTAAAGCTGGGGTGGGGGAGGGGGAAGTACACCTTTAGTTCTATGGAAACAAAACTCCTCCTCCCATTTCTTACAGATGGGTGGGCTCAACTCCCTCTCTAGTTCTCATTGGGTAATTTAATTTCTCTGGGCTTCAGTTTCCTCATCTGTAAAATTAAGAGGGAGGGGTTGGGGGTGGAGCCAAGATGGCAGCTGGAAAGCAGGGACTTACATGAGCTCCCCACCACATCCCTCCAAAAATCTATAAAAAATGGCTCTGAACAAATTCTAGAACTGCAGAATCCACAAAATAGCAGAGGGAAGCAGGGATCCAGCCCAGGACAGCCTGGATGGTCACTGGATGAGGTCTATCTGGATGAGGTCTATCATGCATGGAGTGGAGGAGAGCAGAGCTCAGCATGGGAGGCAGCAGGACCAGCCAGACCAGGAGCCGGGCAGGACAGGCCCTAGCACCCTGAATCACTGAGCCGTGGCAGTTACCAGACTTCTCAACCCACAAACACCAAAGACAACAGAGAAGGTTAGTGGGAAAAGCTGCGGGGGACAGAGTTCGAGGTTCAGCTACCACCCCAGGGGCAGCGGGGAGATGCAGCTACAGAACTACAGCTGCAGTTACTTCTGGCCCCACGCCCACGTGGTGGGAGGAATTAAGTGGCAGATCAGTGCAGGAGTGCAGAGCTTGCTGAAGATTTGCATCAGGTCCGGGTTGGTGGTTCTTGAGGGAGGAGGAATGCTGGTGTGGCAGAGCTGGCTGTATAGAAATAGCTCTGAAATCAACAGTGCATCCCCTCATGCTTGGAACAAAGTACTCTTTGCTCTACAAGCAGTCATACCCCGTCAAAAAACTCAAGGGTCAAGTAAGTTGGCTGGGAACATGGCCAGGCAGTGAAAACACACCCAGATTCAGTTTCAGACTTTGGAATCTTTCTTTGGTGACAAAGAAGACCAGAACATATGGCCTGAAGAAGTCAACAAAGTGCAAGAGCCTACACCAAAAGCCTCCAAGAAAAACATGAACTGGTCTCAGGCCATGGAAGAGCTCAAAAAGGATTTGGAAAAGCAAGTAAGAGAAGTAGAGGAAAAATTGGGAAGAGAAATGAGAAGGATGTGAGAAAACCATGAAAAACAAGCCAATGACTTGCTAAAGGAGATCCAAAAAAATACTGAAAAAAATATTGAAGAAAACAACACTTTAAAAAATAGACTAACTCAGATGGCAAAAGAGCTCCAAAAAGCCAATGAGAAGAATGCCTTGAAAGGCAGAATTAGCCAAATGGAAAAGGAGGTCCAAAAGACCAATGAAGAAAATACTACCTTAAAAATGAGATTGGAGCAAGTGGAAGCTAGTGACTTGATGAGAAATCAAGATATTATAAAACAGAACCAAAGGAATGAAAAATCGAAGACAATGTCAAAAATCTCATTGGAAAAACTGCTGACCTAGAAAATAGATCCAGGAGAGATAATTTAAAAATTATTGGACTATCTGAAAGCCATGATCAAAAAAAGAGCCTAGATATCATTTTTTCAAGCAATTATCAAGGAGAATTACCCTGATATTCTAGAGCCAGAGGGTAAAATAGAAACTGAAAGAATCCGCAGATCGCCTCCTCAAATAGGTCCCAAAAAGAAAACTCCTAGGAACATTGTCACCAAATTCCAGAGCTCCCAGGTCAAGGAGAAAATACTGCAAGCAGCCAGAAAGAAACAATTTGAATATTGTGGAAAAACAATTAGGATAACACAGGATCTGGCAACTTCCACATTAAGGGACTGAAGGGCTTGGAATATGATATTCCAGAGGTCAATGGAGCTAGGAATAAAACCAAGAATCACCTACCCAGCAAAACTGAGTATCATGCTCCAAGGCAAAATATGGATTTTCAATAAAATAGAGGACTTTTAAGCTTTCTCAGTGAAAAGACCAGAGCTGAATAGAAAATTTGACTTTCAAACACAAGAATCAAGAGAAGCATGAAAAGGTAAAGAAGAGAGAGAAATCATAAGGGACTTACTAAAGTTGAACTGTTTTGTTTACATTCCTACATAGAAAGATGATGTGTATGATTCATGAGACCTCAATATCATAGTAGCTGAAAGGAATATGCATGTATATACATATGTGTGTCTATGTATATATGTAGGTACATATATATATATATATATGTGTGTGTGTGTGTGTGTGTGTGTGTGTGCATACACAAAGGGCACAGGGTGAGTTGAATATGAAGGGATGATATCTAAAAAAATAAAATCAATTTAAGGGATAAGAGAGGAATATATTGAGAGAGGGAGAAAGGGAGAGATAGAATGGGGTAAATTATCTCACATAAAAGTGGCAAGAAAAAGTGGTTCTGTGGGAAGGGAAGAGGGGGCAGGTGAGGGGGAATGAGTAAATCTTGCTGTCATCGGATTTGACCTGAGGAGGTAATACCATACACACTCAATTGGGTATCTTACCCCACAGGAAAGAAAGAGGAAGAAGATAAAAATGGGGGGATGATAGAAGGGAGGGCAGACAGGGGGAGGAGGTAATCAAAAACAAACATTTTCGAAAAGGGACAGGGTCAAGGGAGAAAATTCAATAAAGGGGGATAGGTTAGGAAGGAGCAAAACATAGTTAACCTTTCACAACAGGAGTATTGTGGAAGGGTTTTACATAATGATACGCATGTGGCCTATGTTGAATTGCTTGCCTTCTTAGGGAGGGTGGGTGGGGAGGGAAAAGGGGAGAGAATTTGGAATTCAAAGTTTTAAAAACAGACGTTCAAAAACAACAACAACAAAAAAAAGTTTTTTCATGCAACTAGGAAACAAGATACACAGGCAATGGGGCATAGAAATTTATCTTGCCCTACAAGAGAAGAACGGAAAGTGGGACAGGACAGGAGTGGGGTGACAGATGGTAGGGACATGGGGAAGGGGGCAACCAGAATATACGCCATCTTGGAGTGGGGGGAGGGTAGAAATGGGGAAAAAAATTGTAATTCAAACTTTTGTGAAAATCAATGCTGAAAACTAAATATATTAAATAAATTTTAAAAAGTGAAAAAAAAAAGAGGGAGGGGTTGGTATTGATCTAGATGGCCTCTGAGGCCCCTACTAGCTTTACTCTATTATCCTCTAATGCTGAATCAAGTGGGGGGGGCAGCGAATAACTGAAAAAATGTTATACCGGGCAGGAAAAATCCAAATATGAATGAGTCTTAGTGTTTTTTGTTTCTGCTCAGTTGTTTTTCAGTTGTGTCTTACTCTTCAAGACCTCATTTGGGGTTTTCTTGGCAGAGATACTTGAGTGGTTTGCCATTTACTTCTCAGCTCATTTCACAGATGAAGAAACTAAGGCAAATAGGGTTAAGTGACTTGTGCCCAGGGTCACATAGCTAATGAGGGTCTGAGGCTGGATTTCAATTCAGGACGATGAATCTTCCAGAGTCTAGGCTAGGCACACTATTCACTATACCACATAACTCCCCTTTAGTATTTTAGGTATGCTAAATATTAAACTAAGGAGGCAAGGAGGGACAGAAAATTTGACCATCATTTATAACAACAAGTAGGGGGAGGGGAAATGGGGACTGAAACAAATGTAAAAGTTATTTTCAAAACCTCATGCTTATTTAAGTGTCATAGTTTAGGAAACACTATCCTCAAAGCAAACCTTTGGGGCAGAGCACAACATAACTGCCTCCATTTTGCAGATGAGGAGGAAACTGAGTCACAGAGAGGTTGAATGGCGTGCCCATAGCCGTGGCTAGTCAGTGATGGAAGTCACAGCCAAGCCTCTGAATCCAAGTCTGATGTTGTTTCCACGACAACAGGAAGCTGAGAGAGCATGAGAAACTGAAAGCATCCACGGATAGGAGTTGATGCGGTTTGGGAAATGGCCATTCATAAGGCTGACTTTACAACAGAGGAGGAAGATAAGGGGTTCTAGGTCAAGGGAACTGACTTAGATGCCCTAGAAAAAGAGACAGAGGTTTGGGGACATTTTTTAAGACAAATTCAGGGAGACCAGGCATGTGTTACCACTTGAGAGGGACCTATCCAACGGATATCATCTTGGGAAATAAAACAAAGAAAGAGGTTCTCTTCCTCAAAGACCAAGAGATTTTGGACAAGCAAAGATTCAAACTGGAGGTTACTATAAAAACCTGACTAATGGGTTAATTGGCATCAAGCCAGGCTATGTAAAGATAGTATGTTTTCATACTTTAGCTACTTGACATTTCTTCATTATCCTTCTAGAGAAGTAGTTTTAGGCTGTACCTACCTGGGAATGTTGAAAGCTAAAATCATGTGTGAGGAATCCTAGAGATATTATCATGGCTACCCTCTTAACCTCTCTCTCCTCTCCACCCATACACACAGAAATGGTCCTGAAAAAAGCTATGTATAATGGAATACTATTGTGCTATAAGAAATGATGAGCTGGCTGACTTTAGAAAAACATAGGAAGACTTGCATGAAATAACGAAGAGTGAAATGAGCAGAACCAAGAGAACATTGTACATAGTAATAGCAATATTGTTCTAAGAACGACTTTGAACGACTAAGTCATTTTGAGTATTGAAAATACTTAAATTAACTACAAAACACATATGAAGGAAGATGCTATCTGCACCTATAGACAGAACTGATAAAGAAGTATTTATAAAATGGTTTTACATATTAAATATATGCATGAATGTATATGTAAATGTGTGTATATGTGTGTGCATATACATATACATATTTGTGTATGTATGTATGTGTGTATATATATATATATACACACATATTCGTGTCTAATGATAGCCATCTCTATGGCAGGAGGGAAGAAGAGAGAAGAAAAAAAGGAAAAACAAAAAAGTTATATGATAACCATTATATATTTAAAAGGAATAGCAAGTTGTACATAATAGAGTTGCAGTTTCATGTATAATCATCTTTTTTTTCCATTCTACTATCTTATAGAAATGCTGATTTTATTTCTTAAATTCAGAATAAAATAAATAAAATTTTAAGAAATACTCAAATCTACTGCAAAGGACCTGTGAAGGAAAATGCTATCCATATCCACAGAAAGAACTAATGATTAAAAGTATGTGTAGTATGGTTTTACATATACACACATACATACATACATACGTAAATACATACACACACACATACATATGTATTTGTGCCTAATAGTAGTCTTCTCTAGGGAGGGGTGGGAAAGGAGGGAGAAAAAAAATTAAAAATTCACAGCAGAGAATAAAGAAAAACTTAGAAGGAAGCACAGAAAAAGAGGATAGCTTTGAAAATGATGTGTAGTATTTATTAAATGGTTTAAAAAAACTAAACAGTGTGAAATGTAAATTCATAGTTTTATACTGAATCTTCTTTTTATGTTGTGCCATGTGCATGGAAATGTTCTTTTTTTTTGGTCTTTTTGTATTTAAGTTCAAAATGAATAAAATTTTTTTTTAAAAAAGCTATGCTTGGTTCAATGTACATTCTGGGTCTGTATCCACTCAATAAAAACCACAAGCCTTCATCAGTGCATTTACTTTTACTAGTCAACCAGGTGACATAACTAACTCAAAGCCAAAGTATTTAATGAAATAACGTAGTAAATCTCCAAGGAAACCTCTTAGAGGTGAGAGCTAAACTTACAAGAGGCGAGGTTTAAAAGTGAGTGAGTGAGTGTGTGTGTGTGGGGAGGGGGGGTGCTTGTGGGTGTGTGTATGTGTGTTGTTTGTTGTTGAAGAAGTTGGCTCTGGTGACTGGACCACTGGGAAAGAAAGGAAAAAAAAAACACAGACATGAGAAATTGATAGACCTTACTTCCCCACCCCATGTCCTACTTCAGAGTGTAACAGTATTCCTCTTTTATTCTGGCAAAGATTGCACCAGACTGGTTTCATCTTATTTCTCATAAACATCTGTGATCTATCCTGTCCATTCTCTTTCCTTGTGTCTCTTTCTTAGGAATATAAAAATGGGTGATAGCCCTATGAGCCACCCACAGTTTTTTTTTTAAGTAAAGTGACTTTTCCTAGTGCAGGATTGGGATTCCAAATCCTGAATCCACTGTTAGAGAGCTGTTGCTCTTTAACTAGCACTAATCACGTGACTGGCATCATGGCATTAGCTCTCTGCAAAAGCAGACATACAGTATATTTAGAGGCTGTATGCATCATTGTCTCTTGGCACAGAATTGGTAGGAAAGTAGACAGCAATAAGAAAATAATGCAAAATAAAGCAACAAAATATCTACAAAGGGGCTGTAGGCCCTTGCTTGTCCAAAACTGCAAATGTCACCATAGAAGTTATGTTGAACCTGCCAATCTGATGGTTATGAAGTGGAATCTCAGAACTTCTTTAATTTAGATTTCTTTAACTGGTATTGATTTGGAGTATTTTTAATATGACTATAGACAGCCTAGATCTCTTCCCTTGAGAACTTCCCATTCATATTTTAGAGGATTTATCAATTAGGGAATTATGCTTAGGAATTTTAATCAATTTAATTAAATTTAATCCTCATATATTACAAGAAACCTATCTTACACAGTCTTATCTCTTCCTTTATTGTAGTCAGAGAGGAGCACTACAAATGATTTACCCAAGTTCACATATGAGTAATAATTAGCACAACTCAAATTAGAAATCAAGTCTTTTGACCTTAAATTCAGTACTCTTTCTGCTATAATACACTGCCTCCATTTGGAAGTGCATTTCCTTTTGTTCTTTTTCCTCCTAGTCTTCCTCCATCCTCTTCTAAAATAAAGTTGTAGTTAGTATCTATACAGTTTTGGTTCAGCTGACTTCGCTGTATCATCTCATATCTTCCTATTTTTCCTTATACACTTCTTATTTATTGTTTTATAGTATCATAACATTCTGTTATATTAATATACATGATTGATTTAGCCACTCTCCAGTGATTGAACCTATATACTTTTCCCAATTTTTTGCTCTTACACATAAAACGGTTGTGTTGATCAAGACGATAATGATGATGATGACTTGCAGATAGATCTCTTCTTTCCCTTTATTATTTTTGTGGAATAAAATCTTGTCGATGGTTTCACTGGATAGAAAGTTATGATTGATCAATTCTGTGACTCAATATATTTTGCCATTTTCATCTCCAAAATGTTCGTTACTAGTCTAAGGTCTCATCAATTCATAGAGTGTGTCAGTTTTCTCATATCCCTACCAATGTGGGAATTTTGTTTTATTTTTTGGTTTTCAGCCATTCTTGTGGGTTGTTTTCTTAAGGTTTTCCTGATTTACATTGTTTTATCAAGTGAGTTGTTCATCTTTTCATGTGGTTATTAAGAGTTTGTGTTCCCTCTTCCAAAACTTTATGTTCATGTTTTTGGCCCATTACTCCATTGAAGAGTATATTTTTTAGCCTTATAAATTATCTTCATTTCCTTTTCAATTCATTACTGGGTAAAAAATCGATTTCATCTTGCAAGGTTTTCCTTCATTAATTTTGCCATGTAGAATTATTGAGTGCATATATAAAATGTGTAATATTCATAAAATTCAGTGATTTTTGAGCTTGTATTTCCAACTATTCTGCACTGCTTGTAATTACATTTTCCACTGCCATAAGTCTGCTGTTTGTTGTTTTTAAGTTTTTGAGTTTTGCAATTGTATTCTCCTTATTAATCATTTTCTCCATTACTTTGTCTCATTCTTCTTTCATATGTCTTGATTCTCATTTAATTTCTCCATTTGATTCTGCATTTCTTTCAAGCTTTTCTTTGTCTTGGAATTGTAATCTTTGCATTGCTAATTCTTTCTTATTTTCTTTAAACATATCTTTCATCTTTCTAAAGACGTATCTTTTTTCTCCTCCATTTTTTTTCCTGACATTTTAGCTGATTCAGTTGCCCTGCATTATTTTTTAATTATATTGGCACTTTGTTGTGCTTATTTTTAATTATCTTTGTGTGTGTGCGTTTGTATATGTGTGTGTGTGTGTGTGTGTGTGTGTGTGTGTGTTGTAAGCCATGCAACTTCTCTTTTATGTCTTTATATATTGTTTACTGTTTTTGGTCTCTATGATCTTGAATCATTCTCACCTCATGGAGTATTTGTTGAATGGATGGATGGATGGATGGATAGAAGAATGAATGAATGGCTGATTTTTGGTAGTTGCATTTGCTGTTCTTCCAACTGACGTAACAATTGTGGGGTGGGTGTGGGGGTGTAGTGTCTGTCTTTCCAAAAACATTGTGTACTCTTTTGCTACATTTCATTGGCTTAAAACCTTCTTGACCAAAACTCCAACTGGATGGCAATGAATTTCTGCAGTAGGAACATTCTTTTTTCATATTAAAATTTTTAATTGCAGCACATAATTCATCTTGTGACCACGTGTCTAAGAGAGTTGCTATTGTTAACTAAGGCATACCCAGACACAAGCAGTTCCAGCCAACCCACACGGCAGTGTTGCCATGCACAGCTAACAAAAATTGTTCAAGCACCAAAATCATTAGTCCATGAGTAAGGCACCTGCATTTAATTAACTTTGTAAATGCATTTTTAACAACCCTCATAGATAACAGAGGGAGAGAAAATGGGTCAGAAATATGTGACGGTGTCTTTTACTGTGAAGCATGCAGAGAGTTGAACTTTCTTTACAGGAGATGAGAAGTGGAAGAGAATGAAATCCTTTCTTTAATCTTCTAATAGAACCAGTGGAAGAGTGACCTTTCTCACTGCCATAATCTATCCTACTAAGAGTAGGTTTATGTTGGCTAATTCCCAAAGAAATCAATTACAGGTGTGGAAGGAACATATAAAAGGAAAGAATGCAACATATTTCTCCTTCCTTCATGCATGTAATGAAGTCCTGGCCTCTTTCCTCCATTCCTTTCTTGTTTTTATTACTTCTAATTTTCTTCTTCTTGAATTCAAGACTGTCATGAATTACACACGTGAACTACATGGATTCTGAGAGGTTTCAGTTGACAGTAGGTGGTATGCCATGGATCAGTTTTAACCTACATGAATTTCTTTTGGTGAATGTGTGTATTGTCTGGATCCTTCAGTGAAATTCTGAGCCTGGAAGTTACTGAGCAGAAACAGCAATGTTTTTCCATTATACTGTAAAGAAAACAGCAGGATTTTTTTTAAGAGTGTAAGACCTCAAACAACCTTTTCAAAAGGACATTTTTGTCCCCTTGACATTCATTTTAGCAAGATCCCAAACTCGATATCCTCTAAGCTTGAGGGTTGTGTTGTTTGACTACATGCCAAATGAATGAGGAACACACGTAGCATTTTTAGACTTCATCACACTAATGTTCCTTTTAAATGGGAGAGGTTAAATGGGTTACAGAAATATCATAATCAATAATGCAATATAGAAATTTCATTTCTAGCACTTATTCCATCAAAATTAGAGAGTAAAAGACACGCCAAATCCTATTTTGTCTAAATGCAAAAATAATAAATTTGCTTTGTGACTGCAACTAATATCCAACACAATTCAGCAAGGATTTATTAAATACCTATCATTATTAAACAATATGCAAGGCATGGTGCATGCAATAACAAAAAAGAAAAAATAGTCTCTGTCCTCAAGTAGATTACATTCTACAAAAAGAAAAGTGAATACAAGCTAGTTTGAGGAGTGATGCAGCATTAACACATAGGAAGATTTGGACAGTCTTTTATTGAAGTTATGGCATCTGTATCAGATCTTAAAGATAGTGAGGCTTTCAAGAGGCAAAGCTGAGGAGGTGGTCCATTCAAAGAATGAGAGATAGCTCGTTCAAGGACATGTAGGTGGGAAATAAAATTCTTAATTCAGGCAACAGAAGTTGTTATAACATAGAGTGTGTAAATAGGAATCTTGTGAAATAAGTTCAGAATGGTAGGCTCAAGTCAGATTATGAAGGGCTTTAAATGTTAAGCTAAGGAATTTGGAAAGATTTGAAACCTCATGTGTTCAGGAAGAAATGTGACATTTTTCCTTTCATATGCCCCTTCTACACAAATCTGATAAATAAATGCATGAATGAGTGAGGTAACAAGAGATATAACCAGGAAGGGTTAGAATCTATCAGAAGAACATCCCTTCTTCATAGTGTCCCATATTACTCACAGTTCTCTGCCAATTACTTCCCCTATAGTGAGAAGGTGGGCCTGGAAGAAGATGAGGGAGCAGAGTTTGGGAAGTAAGGAAGGGTAAGGCAAAAGTGAGACTCTCCCTCCCAATCTGGGCCAGCTGCAGGAATCTCCAATCATTGTTTTGATTAATACAAGAAGTGTCTTTTTTTAAAATCAATCTATAAAGATTTATTAAAAACCTATGATATGTCAGGCACTGTGCTAAGTCCTCAAAACCATATGACATGGCAGTCAAAGAAGAGAATCCATAGGTTTCATTAAGGAAGCAGTGTCCAGAACAAGAGAGCAGACAGTGTCTCTCTACTCTGCTCTGGGTAGGATGGTGTAAGGACTAGAGGTCATGTCACCTACAAGCAGTATCTGATGAATCTAGAAGACACCTTCATCTTTTTTGTCTTCTATTTCCTCAATACTCATTTCCATTTGGGCACCTAGGTGGCACAGTGGATAGAGTTCAGGACCCAGAATCGAGAAGACTCATCTTCCTGAGTTTAAATCTGACCTCAGACACTTACTAGTTGGGTGACCCTGGACAAGTCACTTAACCCTATTTGCCTCAGTCTCCCCATCCGTAAAATGAGCTAGAGAAATCAATGGCAAACTACTCCAATATCTTTGTGGAGAAAACCCCAAGTAGGTCACAAAGAGTCAAACACAACTGAACAACAACAACAATTTTTATTTTTGATGCTTCTATTTTGTTACTTCCCACTTCCCCCTAGATTAAAATAATTTTCTCTGTTTAACATTTAAGGTCCTTCACAATCTGGCTCCAATACATCTTTCCATACTGACTTCACCTCATTCGTGATGCTGTGGTTTATGGATGACATTATACAGATTATATCAAGTCCTAGAATAAAGTAGTGCCTCCTAAATAAGATCCATAATCACTAAAAAGTGTTTGTCATGTCTATCCACAAAGGTAAAACCAAGTGACTTGAAGAATGTCTCTTGTCCTGATTCATATGCAATTCGATTATGGAGCTCATGAGCCTATAAAGCGTCTGGACAATGGCTAGGTCCAGAATTGAACTCTAAATGCATTGTCTTTGGAAAATTATCCAATGACTTTAATAACCACAAGAAAATTTCATCTCTTTACGTTAGTTTTCTTTTGCTGATGGTTTCTATTTCTATGTCATGGAATATTACAATCTTTACAATATTACAATTCTTACATGGAATATTACAATCTCCAAAGAATTAAAGTTGAGGATGACCCCAAAGACAACAAAGCAGCATACAATCAGTGGGAATAACCTGTAATACAAATGAGGAATTGTGCAGTAGAAACTGTGTGAATGATCCTAGGATCATAGATTTAGAACTTCAGGAATAGCCTTTAGATCATCTAATCTAATTCTCTCACTTTACAGATGAGGACCCAAGAGGTTAAATAACTTACCCAAAGTCACACAGGGATTAATCAGCTTGATGCTTGGGTTCACTGAGCATATTTTCCATTGTACAGCACTGACAGCATGTTTGCTGTCAAAGAAAAGGCATCAAAGAAAATGAATGGAATAAAAGACAGGTCAATCCTGTTCTGAGAAGTAGAGGCAGCAAATGGAAGCTTTCATGCTTCACTAGTACCTGTGCAAGGACAAAGGAACATGGGGAAGCATATCGGATACCTGCTGTTAAGGTTTTTCAAGGACATGGACAAGAATCAAGCACTATGGGTGAGCAGAGATGGCTTGTGAACAGCATTTTTGGAAAGAATATCCATATTAAGGAGATCATAGATCCACTGAGTAAGGAAGTAAAAAAAAATTCCTAAAAATTAGAGGCAACCGAAATTGGGATGATACTACCTCCGGAAGTTACTGTAACGGGTTTCCCCTCCGCTAGAGATTTTCAAGTAAAGACTGGATGGTCTTTTGTCTAATATATTGACAGAACTCTTATTCAGAATTGGCCTAAACTAGGTGTCTTTTGAGCTTCCTTCCAACTTCCAGATTCTTCGATTCTGTAAATACAGGCTACTTTCACCACTACCACCTGCATGCCTGCCCCACTCCCCACCTTTAGTATCTCACACTCCCTTAAGATCTACTGGATACAAGGTCCTTGGAGATATGACCTAGTATATATTTATGATTATCTGTAGTATGTAGGCAGTTTGGTCTGCATCAGAATTAGGAATATGAGAAAGATAAGATGATTTGCCTGACCATTTCCATGTCTAAGTCACTCAGGTCTGGTCTTGTAAGTGACTTCTAGGAATCCTCACATTCTTTGCAAAGTAGTCCTGCTGCATCCACTTCTCTTCCTCCCCTGACTGCCACCCCCTCCTTAACTGACCTTGCCATAAATCTATAGAAAACTGTCCCTCCTCCAAACACTGCAGGAGACACTTAGCCATAGACTGTGTTGTAATATATGGCATGCTACTACCTCGAGCTATCATTTTGTGTTTTAACAAATGGTCACACTGTTGGTTATTGAATTTAATGTGGATGCTCCCAGATGCGAGTAGGAAGATTTGCAGTCCGCAGATCTTGAAGACAATGCATCAGGTAACGTGATTTGGATATTTCTCTAGCATTTTTTGTAAAAGGAGGATGAAATGCTGGTGAGTAGAACTAAGCTTAATTCATGCTATTCTTTCCTGTAGTTATACTGCTCCCCTCTCCATCCACCTATTAACTCTTTTAGAGGAGAGACACAGGCTCAGAGTCACATTCTTAGATAAGAACTTCATTAGCCTAACTCAGAAAGCAAGTTTCCTTATAATGACAATTTCTAGAAATGAAGACAGTTTCTGAGTTCCTTCCTGCTACCCACATTCCAGGGTCTCTATTCTATCAGGATCCCTTAGAAGGACATACCTCCTTAGATTAGTCTCATTTGAGCTGATTTGATGCTACATAGACAAACTCTTTCAAAACATCAGTAATGGATGAGATCTCAAGTCACAGCAGGTGAAGAATAGTTCTATTTGCATGGCCTTTACTAAACTTTTTAATTGGTGAAATTAAATGTTTTTTTTTCCTGATACAATGACTTGCCTCAGCTAGTCTATGACAAGCAGGTAGAAGAATCAGTTCACCAGCACCAGAATCCACTCTGCCACTGGTCCTTATAATCTGACACTAACTGCTTCCAACAGTGATTGTAACTGGTAAGAAGATACCTCAATTATCTTGCCTGAATGATGACTGCCACAAAAGTGTGTGCCTGCATTCTCTATCTGATCAGTAATCTCTGATTTTGTAGTGGGTGTGACCTTTACTGTATAAAGGTAGATTCTTTTTTTTTTTGGAAGTGGTAAGATCCTGGGGCAAGGGAGGGGCTAGGGTCCTAGGGCTGGGGAGGGAACTGGGGTCATAAAGGTAGATTTCTTAACTTCCTGTCTGACAACTCCATTTTGGCTATGAAGAGCATAAGCATCAGTGGTTCTGAGCTGTGCCTTCCATGGAAAAGTCTTCCCACACAACTGATCCTTACTTTTCCATTTTATCCAGTAAATATCTGATTTCTGAATTCCAGCTTCTTCTCTTATTATTCCCCTCCATCCAACTTTATGCTTCAGCCAAGCTGAACTACTCTCTGTTCCCAAAATACTTTCTTTGCTTAGGCTGCTCTCTATTCTTGGAATGTCCCCATTCCCTCTTACTTGCTGAATTCCTACCCTTATTTTCAAATCCAACTCAAATGGCACCTTTCTGATAAAGTATTATTTGGTAGACCCTGTCAGAAATGTCATTCCCTCTAACACCTTGCGTTAGGTTTTAGTTTTTCCCATTTCTGGTGGCCTTCTTACCCACCATAATTGCCAGTGTTTTTATCATATCCCTTCCTCTACTATGATGACTCTGAGAACAGACACCCTATCTTATCTAAATTTGATATTTCTTTCTTGTGCAGCCCTGTATGCCAAGTAACTTCCACAAACATATGAAGGTTCCATAAATATGTGAACCATTTACTTCCATAAATAGTAAGCACTCAACAAATATTTGCTAAATTGAATTGATGTGACAAATACTGTGCTTATGTCTGCCTCCATGTGTTAGCTCATGCTGTTCCTTCCACCTAGGACCACTTCCATCTTCCCCTCTGCTTTCCCACTCCATCTTTCAAATCTCACTTTATTTCATTCCTCATTTCATGAATTCTGCTACTTCTGCCTGCACCAATCTGCCATCCTCTGCACCCTTATCCTACTCATACTCAACATCCCGAGGGCAAAGCAATTAATTGTTCTTTCTTTGTTTCTCCCATCTTATCCTCCCCATCTTAATCTCGACCTCCAAGCACAAGGACCTTCAGGGTGAGGAATCAATTGGGCATATCCTTAGTATACACCTGATACAAAGGCAAAAAGCAAACAGTTCTGATCCCCAAGGGGATTAGGTTTCGCTGGGCTGATATCATACGCTCACTTACAAATAAATGCAAAGTAGTTTCAAAAGGAAGAAAGGCTAATAACTGAAGGAAACAAATGTGGAAAAGATGTCATGAGCTGTTTTGAAGGCAGTTTGAAGTATCCACAATCATTTTCAATTGCAACTTCAGGTTGAAATTGTCACCCCTAAACTAAGATTGTCATTCTGCCTCTATCTGCATGCATTCTTTTTCATAGGGATTCTAGGAAGAGGCAGTGAGGAGGGAGTGAAATCTGATCATGGACAACCACTTGGGTAAAGGCAAAGAGATGTGAGAATGGAATGCCTTCTACAAGTAACAGGCAGTTTGGCTAGAAGGGAGAATTCATGAAAGACAATAATAGGAAATGAGGCTAGAAAGTTAGGTAGGTGACAGATGGTGGATGGCTTGAAATGGTAGACTGAGGAAGTAGTAGAGAGTTGTGGTGGGAGCAATATCTAAATCCCTACAGGGGTGAACTCTCATGAAAATTAGGTTCATTTTTTTTTCTTACATAGTATTGAATCTATCCTTCAGATTTGATTTGTGCTAGAGACTAAAGTCCTAGCCAATGAAAATTTCCTGGTCATTTGAGTTCAAAATGGGATGAGATCTAGAACTCTCTCTCAGTTGAACTGAGCTACCTTGCTCTAAATGAGAAAGCTCCTTCTATCTATATTGTCTGGCATGTATTCCCTCTACATTTACTTTCTCAGATTTCTGCTTCCTATCAATTTGGGTAAATGAGTGTTTTTGTGATAGATGGATAGATAAATAGATTGAGATAAGTACATATATATATATATATATATATATACATGGACAGATACATAGATACATAGATAAAATATCCAGAACATCCCTCAAGAGGTCAAGAGGCTTTGGACCATAGGCCAGCAACATGAACAAAGCTGGGAAGCTCTGCTCAACTGAATAAATGCTTCACCGCAGATGAAGATCCTGTTCCCCTGCTATGGCTAAACAAAACTCCTTTTGTTACCTGTTAGTTATATTATAAATGTCTCATTTCATTCAAATTTCATACCTAAACAATCAGGAAACAGGCTCTAGCCAAGTGCAGAGAGGAGCTATTAAAGAAGAAGGAACCGTTTCTCTCTCTTTTTTTTTTCTATTCTCTCCAGCATCCAGCCCAATGCCAGACTTAAAATAAGACTTGAAATCACAACATTCCAAAGCTGGAAGTAACCTTAGCCTAATTCCCAAATTTTACAGATGAAGAAATTAAGGGCCAGAAAGTTGGCAAGAACTCACCCAAGGTACCACATTTTGGACAGATTAGTGGAACATATTAACAACAAGGTCACCACTTCAACTTCCAGACATATGGTATTTTTTTTTTCAACTTGTAGACAAGCTGTTTTTTTTTTTTTTCCTGACTCTAGGAAAAGGGTCAGGTTTTTTTTACAGTCATCCAATTTGGCCATAAAGAGTATAACACAGAACTCAAAATTTCATTGAGTAGCTACCATTTTTAAAAGACATTTATATTTCCTATCACCCAAGGACAGTAGCATTCTCCCCCTTTCTTTCCTGCCTCAGCAGCTTCAAAGACAGTTGTCCCCGTCTTTGTGACTATAGTCACTGAAGCATTACCAAAGCATCCTGAATGCTTCAGCATGGACAGAAGCTGACAGTACACCTTCCTTGACACCCCAGTTCAGCTGTGAGATGCATAGCTATACAGTGACAACCTGGCATATGCATTCTAATTATACCACAACAGGGCTAACGTGATCATTTTGAAGTACTTCCACCTGCCAGATGTTGATAATGAACCACCCTAAAAGTATTTCCATGCTCCCATTAACTGTAAAAGTGAAATAAAATAAAATAAAATAAAACAGAAGAGGAAATAGTCTGCTCTTCCCTATTGGGATCTTGGATACAAGTTTAACATATGGAGAGTACTTATCTTCTTATCACAGGGGATTACTGGAACCATTCTAGAACAAAGCCTGATGATAGCTCTGATATAATCCAGCCTGGCTAAAGTAATGTTGACAAGCTGTTGATCCTGCCATATTTATTATATATGTCAAGGAAAGGCAAGCTAGCCTTATCACTACATTAACCAGTGCTTAACTATGTATACTAAAGGAGTTAAGAAGGAGGTGATAATATCCCATATCCTGGGGCCATTGGTATCAGCAATCACATAAAAATTTGACACCATATTGATGGCTTAAAGCTCTATTATAGGTAATATGGATGTTACAAACAAAATGGCAGTTATATCAATCAGTTATGCCAACACAAGACAGATGGGCTCAGCTATGGAAGAAAAAAGCCACATAACAAGGCAATTAAAGGACAAAGAACAGACCCCAGGTGTTATCACTCCAAATACAGTCATTAACTCTTACCCAACTCTGAATCTCAGAACACAAAGTTCTGCTGTGCTTAGGAGTCCCTTGATCACTTCCAGAAAAGATTTAGTAGTTCATATGATTTGCAATTTGATCATCTGATTAGCATATTACAAAGAAGAGCTGGTATAAATATTCAGTGTAGCCTCACAAGGATGTTTATAGCATGAGAACTGTAGGACTTTCATTGAACAAAATGGGGCTTTCTTTCTTCTTTTAATTTTTTTTCCAAGTTTCAGCTTCTCTCTGCCCTACACATTCCAGGGTAAAATTTCTAGACCCTTTTTCTGAACTCACTAAACAGAGGATTGGATAGTACGAACCCTGAGCCTAAAGTTAAGCTGTGGTCAGAAAGGTTCTCTAAAGCAAAAGGGCTGATGGAATTTGCTTAGATTGTATTCCTGGAACATTTTCAAATATTTTCCCATTATTTTGCATGCACACACACACACACACACACACACACACACACCAGAAAAATGGTTCTGTTCAAAACTTGAGATTCTGTACAATTGAACTTGATTTGAGAGATCTAAAAATTTTAATTTTTCAACTTATTAAAAAGAAATTTCATATTCTACTATATATTGGTGGACTCTTTAAAATGATTAGCTTTTTTTGTTATTCCATTGTTACAGCCTTATGTTGTTTATAGTTTTGCCTTACATTGAACAAACATCTGCCTCTCAGAAACTTCCATTTAGTGCTCCTGTCTCTGTCCTCTGAAACCAACCAAAGTCAACATAAAACCTATCCCAAATGACAACCAGTCATTCAAACACTTGAAGAAAGTGTTCCTGTCCTCTCTTTTCCAGGCTAAATATCCCCAGTTCCTAAAACTGATCCATCAATTTCTGTCACGGCTTCCAAGTTCTGGTGTCAATGCACCTCTATTCAAATCTTGATTCTGACACTTACTATCTATGTGACCTTAAGTAAATCATTTAACATGCTTGGCCTTTTGTTTCCTAATCTGCAAAAAGAGGGATGTAGATGGTACATCTTCTGTGCTTTCCCTTCCTCACAGTCCCATATCTATAATCCTATGATTTTATCTTAATCCTTTTCCTTGAGATCACATCTAGGCTATCAATGGCTTTCCTAAAATGTGGCATTGACATTTGAACACATTACTTCAGATGCGATCTAACCAGATTTTTCATCCATGTATACTCCCAGAGCTTGCTTTGGGCATCATAGCAGCCCTTAATGATCATAAGCTTGTTATATTTATTTTCCCCCTCAGCACTTTCTTTCTACCATTCTTGGTTCACTTACCATCCCCTAACCTCACCCCAAGAAAGACTCTGACACAATAAAACAAATAAGAAGTTTTTAATATTATTAAAAATAAAATGTATTCCATCTGGCACAAAAGCAAATGGAAGACTCCAATTCACAAGCTCGTCAAAATACATTTGGAAAATGCAAAGGATGCAAAAAAGATAAACAGATAAACTCTGAAGCATTTATTTGATGTTGTCTTTCCAAGAATGTCTGTCTACAATGCTGAGATTAAAAAACCATTTCTTTTCCTTTACATAGTTTTATTCAGAGAATGTAGACACAGTACAAAGCTTTGCTTCAGTGCCAAACTGTCAACTCTGTTTAATATTTAAGCTTAATACAATGTAAACTAAAAATGTAGAAAGCCTTACTAGCACTAAGGCTGTTGTAAAATTCAAACTCATTTTTAATGGATCACTAGGCATGCTGAACATCGGCTAGACTGATTTTTTTTCAGAGCTCTTTCAGGTGATTCTTCACATAACTGTAATAGCGAAGGAAAAGAGGAATGTGTTTATGTATGTGGACATTTTGGTGTTTGGATATACTTCATTTGCGTCATTTCTATTTAGATTAAAATGGTTTTCCCATCACTGCAATTTATTTATTACTTTTTAAAAGCTGCCCTGGACAGACCACACCAGAACTGCATTCAGTTCTGAACACCCTGTTTTAAGGAGAACAATGACAAACTAGTACAAGGCCATAGTGAGAGGTCTAGAACTCCTGACAAATGAAGAGTGACTGAAGGAACACTATGGATGCTTAGCTTGGGGAAGACTTCAGTGACATGATATACCAAGGACTGATTCTCCTTGGCTCCCAATGGGAAAACTGGGACCAAAAAGTATCAAGAAGGCAAATTTTGGCTCAGTATAAGGAGAGTTTTCTAAGAATTACACCCTAATAGGCTAAATTTGTAAGATAGAGATTTCCCCAAGCCCTGTTCAATAAAGACTTGATTTATATGCCATTATTTGTCATGAATATTATAAAGTCTTTTCACATATAGGTCCCAAGTTTCTTCTAAATCTAATATTCTATGCTTTTAAAGAATATTTGAGAAAGACCATTTTTAAAAGCCTCTGATTTTAAGGAAGCAAGCTTTACTCAAGAGTTGTATATACATGCCAATTAGGTTTTTAATTCAAAGAAACTTGGGAGTACTGTATGAACTGAGGCAGAATACAGTAAGCAAGACTAAAAGAACAATATACAGGGACTCTGTGTATATATGTGGGTATGAATATGGATATGTACATATGAATATGTATATATGCATCTATGTGTGTGCAATACACATGTATACATACATACATACAAACATATATATTATGTATATGTATATATGTGGGGGAGAAAGGGGGGGGGAAGTTGTTCAGTCATTTCATTTGTATCTGACTCTTTATGTCCCCATTTGGGGTTTTCTTGGCAGAGATATTGGAGTGGTTTGCCATTTCCTTCTCCAGTTCATTTTACAGATGAGGAAGTGAGGCAAACAGGGTTAGGTGACTTGTCCAGGGTCACACAGGGAGTAAGTATCTAAGACCATATTTGAACTCACACACAAATATATGGGTACATGTATATGTGTGTGTATGTGTGTGTGTGTATGCATGAGTACATATAGATGAGTGTATAGTTGTATGGATGTAAAGGAAAACAATCTTTGACATTGAATTCATATCAATGTATAAACCAGTTTGACTCCAGAGGACTGGTAATAAGCCATACTCCCCTTTTCTTCCATCCAGTTCAATAAACAGTGCAATTCAATAAACATTTGTTAAGTCTCTTTTTACATTCCAGGCATTGTGCTAAGCACTAGGTATACAATTAATAAAAAGACGGATAGTCCTTGACCTTAAGGAGTTTGCAATCTAATGGGAGGGTATCACACACAAAAGGAGGCAGGAAAGTGGGGTGACTGAAGAGCAGGGGGTATCTTCTTCTCTGTTATTGAAGCCATACAGAGCAGCAGATGCAGAATACAGTGAGCCAAAATGTGTAGTTTCTGCCCTCTATAAAGGCAGACATTGGGAGAAATGCAGCGCCCTTCAGCCCTCCAATCAGAAAGGAGAGGAGACTGAGGGAGCTGGTGTCAGGCAAGGTTGAACTGGTTGGGGCATCCTGTTCGGTGGAGTTGAAACTAGGCAGAGAAACAGATGCAGGGTAGGAGAGAAGTGGTAGATGAGAGGTATGGAATGACATAAATCCTGTCCGGAATGATTGATGTGATGGTTTGTTTTGTTTAAATTTTACTACTTCATGACAAGAGAAGATTCTAGTGTGTGTACTGGGAGGGGGGTAGAGGAGGTGACTGAGAAATGATAATACAAATAAAGAATCAAAAAAACCTTTAAAAGTTAGATTTCAGATAATAGACTTTTTCATCAAAAGAACAAAGTTACTTATTTTTACACAGCTTCGCATTGTTAAATTGTATTGTACTTTACCACACAGAGGAGCATATATTTGATTTACAAGATGTTAACAAAAGTCCAAGGCCAGGGTTTCTTGCAAAGCAATGGAAGTACTTTCCAATGATCATCCATGGCTCAGCTTAAAACAGTCCCCTCTTACTTCTGAAGGAATGTAGCTAAAGACAATACCAAATACTGACAAGCATATGCCAATGTGACTTGGTAGTTCTACATTTCATTTCAGTGGTAAATCTGATATTACCTATAGCAGGATTTCACTTTGTGCATAATGAAAATGCACCCTTCCAGAAATTTTCTTTTTACTATATAGTTCTAAGGAACAAGAATTTCATACACTCAACCTCTATTTCTGAGAAATAATGTTTGATCACCTTTCAAATATATTCAAAGTAATAATCAAAGTTTGAAGGAGGAACAAGTCAAAATCAGAATAAGAGCCTTCTAAATGTAAGTCACCTAGTTTGAAATGAACTTTCTGTCCTAGGTCCCATACTTCTCTAATGGACTTACTGCATTCTTCTTTCTGTCAGTATTGCTATATATGTATGTGTATGTATGTGTGTGTGTGTATGTGCACGCATATCTCCATAATCCTGTGCAGAATAGGTTCTAAATATTTGCTTTTTTAAGTAAAGCAATAAGAAATTATATTCTTTAGTTTACAGCAGCTGAATAAAATAATCATCATAGAATGGACTCCATTGAAAAAATAAAGACACTCTGAAAATGAGGAAAAATATCCAGCAAAAGATACTTAAGAAGAATATATTGTTAATGCAACATCTTTCTGTATCATGGATGGGCCAAATACTAGATTCAGTAGAAATATGTCAAAACCAAGAGTATCTATGTGATTTGACAAATATAATGAAATGGGATCTCAAGTGATAATTTCATATGGGGTAATAGGGAAGGGGGATGATTAAGAAACCAGTTGCATTTTGTAGACTCTTCTCCTGGAAGAGACCTTCCAACCACGAACCTGAGGTAGGAATACTTTCTTCACAGCATCTGCCCAGTGGCCATTTGCCACCAGTTGTAGAATACTTCCTCCATTATTTCACAAAGCAATGAAATTCGGTCCAACATCAGACACATTTTATGTGGAAGGCACTAAGCCAGGCACTAGAGATACAAAACCAAAGGTGAAACAGCCCCTGCCATTAATGAATTTACATTTTGAGGGAAATAGAATATGAACATGGATAAGCATTATAGGGGTTAGGATGTGAAAGGAGCAGATGAGAAAAGCAGCTTTGATAAAATTTGAAGAGAGAGCACAAATAGCTGGGGAGCTCAGGGAAGCCTTCATAAATGAGGTGTCCGCCAAGCTGAGTCTTAATGAAAAATGAGGATTTTGACAGGACGGGATGAGGAGGAAGTGCATGCCAGGCATGATAGAGGGCTTGTGTGAACTCAAGTGGGAGGTTGACTATTGAGTTCTAGGAATAGTTAGTTGTCCAATTTGGCTGGAATACAGAGTACATGAAAAGGAAGAATGTGAAATGTGACTGGAGAGGTAGGTTGACTATTGAGTTCTAGGAATAGTTAGTTGTCCAATTTGGCTGGAATACAGAGTACATGAAAAGGAAGAATGTGAAATGTGACTGGAGAGGTAGGTTGATTATTGAGTTCTAGGAAGAGTTGATTGTCCAGTTTGGCTGGAATATAGAGTACATGAAAAGGAAGAATGTGAAATGTGACTGGAGAGGCAGGTTGACTATTGAGTTCTAGGAATAGTTGGTTGTCCAGTTTGGCTGGAATATAGAGTACATGAAAAGGAAGAATGTGAAATGTGACTGGAGAGGCAGGTTGACTATTGAGTTCTAGGAATAGTTGGTTGTCCAATTTGGCTGGAATATAGAGTACATGAAAAGGAAGAATGTGAAATGTGACTGGAGAGGTAGGTTGACTATTGAGTTCTAGGAATAGTTGGTTGTCCAGTTTGGCTGGAATATAGAGTACATGAAAAGGAAGAATGTGAAATGTGACTGGAGAGGTAGGTTGGAAGCATATTGTGGGATGTTTTAAATGCCACCTCGAAAAAAATTTTTAATGTGTGTTTTGTCCTAAAAGTCAAACTTGTGTCTTAAGGGAGAGGAACAAGGGATCTCTTTATCCTTTTTTTCTGTATATAATCTCTTTCTTCATAACCTAGTCAGTGCTCATGAGTTCAGTCATCATCTTTACATAGGTGATTTCCAGGTATATCTACAGAGTACAAGACTCTTTCTTAAGCTTGATCACCCCATTTCCAAATAAATGCCTCTTGGATGTTTCTAACTTCAGGTTCCTAGAGATACTTCAAACTCAACATATTCAAAACAAAGCTCCTTATCTTTCCCCTAAAAACTGTGTCTCTTCCTAATTTGCTTATCTATGTTGCAGCTACCACCATCCTTCAAGTCACCCAGGTTCAAAATATTAGAAGTCACACGCAAGTATCTCTTCATTCTCTCTCACCTTCCATATCTAATTAATTGAGGAGTCTTGTTGATTCTACTTCCACAATAGTTCTTGTATCCATTCCTTTTTCTCCACCATCCCTATTCATCCTTCATCCCTTCCTGTCTGGGGTATTGCAGTAGCCTCCTAATTGATGTCCCTATCTCAAGTTTCTCCCTTTTCTGAGCTATTCTGTACAGCTACCAATGATATTCCTAAATACTTGAACCCATGAAGATGTATCTTCCTGATTCCAAGACTAGTTCTCTATCCATTGTGCCACCTAGCTTCCCCAAAACAGAGGTCTAACTCTGCTCAAAAGCCCCAGAGGCTCCCCCTTGTCTGTAGGACCAACTATAAATTGCTTTGTTTGGAATTTAAGTCTCCTTATATGGTTCCAGCCTACCTTTCCAGAACTGTTAAATGGTGACAGGTGGTATGGGTGATATAAGTGCACATAAGGCTGGTTTGCCAAAGTAATATCCACCCAAATTTGGCTCTATCTCCATTTATGCAAATGTACAGAATGCAGCAGGCTGTCATATAAATAATGAATTTATTAACCTGTTAGAAGGTGTAGTATTTAATTTGATCACTAGATGACGCTACCCTCAAGCTATCAGCCCAGTGGGTGCATCAGAAGGTAGGGAATGTATGCCTTTTGCTAATGGTGGAGGAGTTCTTTATCACGCCCCAGGTGGCACTCCAAAATGCACAACTAATGCTCTCTCCTCTCTCATCAGTGGGTTCTCTCCAAAGCTCTCATCTACAGTTGGCTTCAGGTTCTACATAGATCTAAAGAGATGACCTGGAATATGGTTTTAAAATAAATGATCCAACTAGGAAATCCTTCTGCTCTGAGTGCCTAAGACCCACATTTGGGAGTTGCACTTCTTATTAATATCCCCTCAAATAACCAATCAGCAAGTAGTCATTAAGCTCTTACTCTATGGTAGGCACTGTGATAAGTGCTGGAGATGCAAAGCAAATGCAAAAGCAGTAGCTGCCATCAAAGGGCTTACATTCTAAGATGGGAGGCAATATATTTGGCCATTTACATATAAAAATACATCTAGAGTATATGGAAGTTAGCCTTAGAAATAAAAGTATATTCATGTAATTCAAAAATTGACTTTGCTTTAATGATCATGTGATTTATTGAAATACCATAAGGTAACCCAAAATGTAACATAACAAAACAAAAATGTAAGACATTTTCCAATGGTTAGCTTCAAAACTATGGGGCAAGATCTATTCCCTTTTCTTTTACACCTCCCAACTGATAGAAGGGATAAGGGGAAGAAATTGAAGAAGCTAGCAAATTTCAGAACTTACTGAGATTTCCTTGGATGCTATTCCAAGAAAAGACTAAGGATAGGGGACTGGCAAGTTTGGGAACTTGTTAAGCTCAATAAGCATTTTACGATGCTGAGAGAGTGGGAGCCCCACTAGGTGTTGGTGCACAGCTCTTCCAAACCATGGCTGGAATTCTGGGGGTAGTTATCCCAGTAAGCTGGAATCCTCTTCAATCTACCCTGCCTCTAGACTGTCAATTCTTGTGGGCTGTCGATTTGCAGTGTTACAGTTCCCGTACTAGCTTTCTACTTCTCTAAGATCCGAACTATTTAGCTATAAACCTTGCTTCAGCTGAGCTCAGTAGCTCCACCCATAATGGAATGCCAAAGGGTGTCTCAGGCCCTAAACCTCAAAATCTATGGCAAAGAGTCTCTTCAAGAAAAAGAAAAAAAGAAATGGAAACCCAAGAACTCTGAGAAATGTGTGTGTGTGTGTGTGTGTATGTGTGTGTGTGTGTGTGTTCCTTGCAGCTTCCTGAACCATTATCCCTAGTCACTTGGAGAAGGCACTAGAAATGCCCTGTTTGTATCTATCTGTCTATCTAATCTATCTATCTATCTATCTATCTATCTATCTATCTATCTATCTATCTTCTATCTATCATCTATTATAGTAGTGGTCCATAAGGTTTGTGAATTGCCTTATATACATTAGTTCAATGAAACCTCAAAAGAATCATCTTAGGTAGGTAGTACAATTATTAACCCCATCTTACAGATGAGAAAATGGAGGCTTGGAGCAGTCAAGTGACTTATTCACATTTACACAGAAAGTGTCAAAAATAAAGGATTTGAACCCACATATGCCTGTCCTATGGGTGGCTAGGTAGTGCAGTGAATAGAGAACTGGGCCAGACATCAGGAAAACTCATCTTCATCAGTTCAAATGCAGCTTCAGACATTTACTAGTTGTGTGACCCTGGGCAAGTCACTTAACCCTATTTGCCTCAGTTTCCTCATCTGTCAAATGAGCTAGAGAGAAAAATAACCGACTACTCCAGTATCTTTGCCAGGAAAACCCCAAATGGGGTCATGAGTTGGACATAACTGAATAACAACTGCCTGATTCAGCACTTTCTACCATACTAAGCTGTTTTTTTTCATATTATATCAATGATATCCATCACCAATTCAATTCAATAAACATTTATTAAGTGCCTATTATATACCAGGCACTGAAAGAAACAGTGAGGAAAAGGGTAAAAGAAAGACAATCCTTGCCTGCTGAGTGGGTGTTGTTCCTTGGAGTTGCAGATGGAGACTAAAGTGAGCAGTAAGTTCAATTTCTGGCTTCTATAAAGGAAACCTTTAGGAGGAGTTTAGTGCTCCAGCCTCCAGCCTTCTGATCAGAGAGGACAGGAGGCTGAGGGAAGTGGTATCCAAGGCTTCAGTTAGTCTCATGGTGATGAGATTAAAAGTGAGCAGCTTATCCTAAGAGGGACGTATTGTTCCAAGGAGTCTAAACCAAGCAAAGCTGCAGATGGAAGTAACCCAAAAACAGAAAAGGAAAGGGGAGAAAAAGTAACCTGAAATTTAATTTTCTAAATATTTACTATTTTAAGAGTTTTAAGAGGTAGTATTATTTTGCAACTTGTAAAGGTATCCTTCTCATTTTATAAAATAGATATATTCCAGAAATGTGGGCAACAAAACAAATTTCTGTGAAGTATATTTATTTTCCCCATTACCCATCATTATGAAACTGACCAGATTTTTATTAAAAAAAAAGCAGAACCGAATCTGTACACAGAATGACTTCATAGAGGAAGGAAGGAAAGAAGGAAGGAAGGAAGGGAGGGAGGGAGGCGGTAAGGGAGGGAAGAGAGAGGGTGGGAAAAAAGAAAGGAGAAAGACAGGGAGAGATACATACTAGAAATGTTGGCAACAAAGCAAATTACTGTTTAGTGTGTTTACTTTCTCCATTGCCTGTCATCATGAAACTGACCAGATTTTTATTTAGGAGAAAAAAAAAACCCTTTGAATCAGCAGAACCAAAACTACTTACATAATGAATACAGTACATGAAAGAAGGAAGGAAGGGAGGAAGGAAGGAAGGAATGAACGAATGAATGAATGAAGGAAGGAACACAGGAATGAAGGAAGAGAGGGAGAGAGAGAGAGAGGAAGGAAAGAAGGAAGGAAGGAAAGAAGGAATGAACAAATGAAGGAACGAAGGAACAAAGGAATAAAGAAAGGAAAGACAAAAGGAAGGAAAAGAGGGAGGGAGAGAGAGAGAGAGGAAGGAAAGAAGGCAAGAAGGGAGGGAGTCAAGGGAGGAAGCAAAGGATATAGAAGAAAGGGAAGGCTAAGTGACCTAAGATGGTAGTATTTCAAGACAGGCTTAGAAAAAGAAGGAATAAAAATATTTTCTTTATATGTTTATTTCTTAACTTTGTCTTAGAGTTTGGTATCAAATTTTATTCCTCATCTTATATGCATATTTGATTGTTTTGTCAATGAGCTCTGATTAAAATAATAATAATAATGATAACAAAAACAATACCCCTCCCCCCAAAAAAAGTCAAAAGCCTCTGATGGGAAGAAATTCATTTGGTGGCTAGCCCTGTGGTATTCTGGAGATTGTAGTATCATGGCAGGTCTGTGAGGGCTGGGAACTGGAGTCTTCACTGAGCAATTCATTCTTCCTTTTCATACTTTTTATGAAATTAGGCTCTACCCTGCATCACTGGTCACCCTGTTAATTTCTTGCAATCATAAAAATAAAAATTTTGAGTCTAAGAATCCTTTGAATACACTTTTCTGGCTCTCTCCCTCTCTCTCTCTCTCTCTCTCTCTCTCTCTCTCTCTCTCTCCCTCCCTCCCTACCTCCTTCTTTAACTCCCTCTCTCTCTTTTAATCCATTACTTATATGGCTGGCTTTTCCTCCTTCTACATGCATATGCAATAGCAATAAACTGCAATTATACCTTAGCCAATATGGGCCACCCAGTCCTTGTACACCTATATGAAATTCCCTTAAGTATAAGATTTAAAGTTATGGAGGGCTAAAAAAAAGACTTTGTTCTCTACTTTGAATTCAGTAAGCTTTCAAATTTTTACTTAGAATTAGATAGATATCCTTTTTCTTACATTCCAAATCTGTTCTCCACAGAAATCTTGGTTCTCTATTATCAGTTTCTTCAATTTTCTTCTTTTTTCTGATAAATGAATTTTCATTTATTTCTACTCTCTAACCCCCTGAAGGAAAAAAAATACCCATGGTGAGCAAGCAGAAAGCATCCCTATTCAATTGCTTCAAATGCTATACAGATCAGAATGGAAATTCCATTTTGAATCCTGGGAGGCAAGTTAGGGAGCTCTGATTTGTCCAGCTGTAATATGTCCAAAGGCTGAATAATTTTCCTCCCTCAAATTAGTGTCAGAAATAACTCAGAGTAAATTTATTTTTGTGGCTCCTTTCTATGCTTTTCGTTTAGGTATCTTGAGCTAAACTAGGAAATCTATAAAATCATAACTCACAATACCCCACCGATATTTTTAGAGCCAGTGAGAGGACACAATTAGATTAAAGCAAAGGCATTCAGTGATGGTGACTAGGCTTGGGCTGTCTCTGCCAGAGCTAAGGCAGGTCCATCTGCCATTTAGTCTTCTAGGGTACTCTGGGGAGGAAGGGAATTTGCCGGTGTCTCTTCTCTGACAATGGCTCAAGCCTCTATTAATGGTGTTTCCCCCATTGTTAGGAGACAGTCACAAGTGCCCCTGGTTCCATCTAACTACTTAAAATCTCAATGCATGGGGGAGTGGTTAGAGGGAGATAATTTGGAAATCAATTTTTTAAATGAATGCTAAAAATAAATAAAAATTTTAAAGGAAAAACAAAGAAATCCCCCATCCCATTATGGTTTTAGTACCTACAGGGTGTTCCCAAAGTCCGGACACATAGGCAAAAATGCATACTTTCAAGAAATGAATGAAATTTTCACAACATTTTATTTAATTGGAATATTAACAAATAACATCTTCAATATGATTTCCATCATTTGTGATGCAAAGATGCTTCATGAACTCGATGCAATAACTCCACATTGCTGTCAATTTTAGCACATTCACTCTTTATGCGTTCAATCAAGTGTGTTGCATCTGTGATTTTCATTGAGTACACCTTCTCCTTTAGCATACCCCAGAAAGAGAAGTCGCTGAACAACACAGTCTCCAGTGAAATGGTTGATGAGATGTTAATGAGATTTCCTATGTGTCCAGACTTTAGGAACACCCTGTATTCTCCCTTTTAATTCATCTGTTTCCTTTCCATATTTAGATGCTATGCCATTTGCTGCATATATGTTAAACATTTATATTATTTCATTGTCTATCATAACTTTCAGAATAAAATTGTATTTTCCTTGTTTTTCTCTTTTAAGATAAAATAAAATATCAATTTCCTACATTCTTGGGTTGAAGGAAAAAGTAAAATGTCCCCCAAAGAACTTTAATCATGTGTCTTCAATTGTTCCATCTCTCTCCTCACTTTCCTACTTTTGTCTATTTCAAAATGAATGGTGAGTGTGAACAACTTTCCAGGGTTAGGAAAGTCAAAATCCTCAATGGAGTCCAGAAAAGACAACTTTTCTGGGGGTAGAAATTTTAATGATTGTGGAGAAATGCCAGTAGACTCAAAGTCAATAAGCATGACCTCAATCATTAAGATGGAAATAGAGAGCAGAGACTTTAATTTAGTGGCTAATAATTAAACGATAGAAGTTTGAGGCCATTAATAAAATATTCACTGATAAAATTTCCATAGAACTAAGTACTGGAAAGAAGAGCATTAGCCATAGTTCCTTATGGCCAAGTGGTTAATAAATATAACAGAATTTTTAGGCATAAAGAGAGAATAGACAAAAATAATTTTCTCTAATTTTCAAAGGTTTTCTGACAGTGAATGCTATGCACATATCTAGACCAAGGGTGGGGAACCTGCAGCCTCGAGGCCACATGTGGTCCTCTAGGTCTTTAAATGCAGCCCTTTGACTGAATCCAAACTTCACAGAACAAATCCCCTGAATAAAAGGATTTGTTCTGTAAAACTTGGACTCACTCAAAAGGCTGCACCCAAGAATCTAGAAGGCCACATGTGGCCTTGAGGCCACAGGTTCCCCACCCCTGGTCTAAACACTAACAATAACAAACAAACTATGGGTACTCCATCTTCCATAGGACAAGAAACCGAATGGGCAAGAAGCAAATTGTTAGGAAAAGACTATGTATATATACGTGACATCAATCAAAATGAGGGAAATCACATAGCACAGACAATCTTGCCTATGTTCAGTATGTGAGATATGAAGCATTTGCCGGTCTCTTCCAATCACTTGGATATCAGCAAACTATAGATATTTCCATTCATCTGACTTGGAATTTTAGTTGTAGAAAAGTCTCTCTAATTATGTAAGTCTTCCCTTCTCATTTTTATACCACCCTCCCTTCCCAGTCTGGTTTGGTTTCTCTTGTATCTCCAAATAATGCCTGTACTTTTAGACCCATTTCAAATCTCACACACTTTTTTTCTTCTATGGGGGGAGAGGGAGAAGAGGGTAATATCTAGGGAGAGAAAGAAGGAAAGAAAGAAGGAAAGAAAGAAAGAGAAAGAAAGAAAGAAAGAAGGAAAGAAAGAAAGAAAGAAGGAAGGAAGGAAAGAAAGAAAGAAGAAAGGAAGGAAGGAAGGAAGGAAAGAAAGAAAGAAAGAAAGAAAGAAAGAAAGAAAGAAAGAAAGAAAGAAAGAAAGAAAGAAAGAAAGAAAGAAGGAAAGAAGGAAAGAAAGAAAGAAAGAAGGAAGGAAGGAAAGAAAGAAAGAAGAAAGGAAGGACAGAAAGAAAGAAAGAAAGAAAGAAAGAAAGAAAGAAAGAAAGAGAGGAAGAGAGGAAGAGAGAAAGAAAGAAAGAAAGAAAGAAAGAAAGAAAGAAAGAAAGAAAGAAAGAAAGAAAGAAAGAAAGGAAGGAAGGAAGGAAGGAAGGAAGGAAGGAAGGAAGGAAGGAAGGAAGGAAGAAACAAAGGAAGAAAGAAGGAAGGAAGGAAGGAAGGAAGGAAGGAAGGAAGGAAGGAAGGAAGGGAGGGAGGGAGGGAGGAAGGAAAGGAGAGAGAAAGGGAGAAAGGAGGGAGGGAGGAAAGGAAGGAAGAAAGGAAAGAAGGAGGGAAGGGAAAGGAGAGTGGTAGAAGCATTTTATTAAATGCCAAAAGTAATCACAGATTAACAGAATAGCTTTGAAAGTTACATGTCAAATTTATTATACTCTGAAAAAGAAAAGCATGTTATACATTATAGAGATTCAGGATGCTTTTCTGTTTTGCCACCTATATGGAAATATAAATTTTATTTGGTATTTGACAAATTCAAATTTTTTTTTAAAATTGCAATTGGAAAACCTACCCACCATTTTCATTCTGCCTTCTTTTTATCACTTTAGAGTATTACTATAGTATCAGTATTGGCCTATAAGTACTTATTTCTGTACGACTCACATGTTGTTAGTCCACACAGAACTATGTATTATACCACTCTGTTTCCTCCTCATTGTTTAACATGTACATTATACACACAGATACTCAATAAGCACTTGCTCACATAGCATGACATCATGAGGAGAAGAATGGCCTCATAGTCAGGAAGATCTGGATTCAAGTCCTGCCTTTCCCATTCTGTTTATGTGACCATTGGCAAGTCATTTCACCTCTTAGTATCCCTGATCATTTTCTAAGACTATAAATGATAGATTAGTGGAAATAGACGTTCCCATATGGAAGAAATCATAAATGTAGATTAAAGCTCTCTGAAAAAAAATTGTGTTGAATGAATTATTAAAATGAGTGAGTGAATGAATGCCTGCATGATCAGACAGGAAAGGTCTTCTTCAATAGCAAAGACAATACAGGAGAACTCTGACAATTCTGAGAAATCCACAACCAATCAGGTAATCAAATATTTATTAAACATTTACTATGTTCCAGGCACTGTTTTAGGTGCTGGACAGTACAAATAGAAGTTTAAACAATCCCCATTCCCAAAGACCTTACATTCTAATAGAAGAAACAAAGATATCTACAAGTACATACAGAATAAATATAAAGAGAACAAATGCAAAGCAATACAAAGTAGTTAAATATAAGATAATGTGTGGGTATGGGGGTGGAACTTGCAGTGTAAGGGATCAGGGAAAGTTCCATATGGAAGCTGGTGCTTGAACTGCATCTTGAAGGAAGAGGAAAGATTTATGAGGTGGAGGTGAGGAGGAAGTGCATATCCAGGCACGTGGCCCAGCCATTGCAAAGGAGAGGATAGAGAAGTTGGACTATCGTATCTGAGAAACAGTGAGAAAGCCAATTTGACTAGATGGTGTCAAGATATCAGGAGACACCCTATTTTCCAGAGCTAAGCCTCAGCAAGCAAGCTGTGTCCTGAGATTGACATAACAACAATCCTTTGCACTCATCCTCTGGCAAAATCACATAACCATTGTATTCCCTTGACGAAACAGGTGTTCTCTGAGCTGAGACAAGCATCAGACAAGTACCCATGTTCTGGTCATGAAGCCCTGCTATGAATCAAACTTGTCACATTGTTGGTGTTACCTCTCATTGTCCAGGCTCCAGTTCACTGTGCAGCCATCAGTACAAGTATTGAGACTTGGCTACACTGCCTTGGGCCCCCCCTCCATGGGTGGGTCCTCCTCACATGTGTCTAATCCTTGCTTTCGTGCCATTTCCCTCACTTTGAAATTAAACTTCAATTTGATTCCTGAATCTCCTGTCTCTAGCCAGTTCTGTTTGGCTCCAGACATCCACAGGATAGAGGCCGGTTAAGTCCGGTTGACAATGTCAAAGTGTAGGAGTGAAATTAATATCCAGTGAGGCTGGAAAGACCATCTGGGCCAAAATTGTGAAGGGTTTTAAAATCTAAGGAGGAGTTTATATTTTATTCTACAGGCAATAGGAAACCATTGGATTTGACTGAGTACAAATGTGACAAAGGCAGATCTAGGCTTAAGGAAAATCACTCAGGCAGCAGAGTAGAAGATAGGCTGAATTGGGAAGAAAATTGAAGCAGGGAGACTAATTAGAGAGTTGTCACAATAATCTAAGAGAGAGGCAATGAAGGCCTGAACCAATATGAAAGCTGGATAAATAGAGCCAAAGGTTAGATAAGAGACATATTGTGTAGGTAGGAATTTTCGAGCTAACTTCCCCCCAAATCTTTGAAAGTCACGATATAATGTGGTTGAATATCACCAAGTTCATGAAATATCGTAGGTTAAAAGTCATTCTTATACAGTATTGTAGTTTTTAAGGCATTTTTTAATGAAAATATTAGGTATGCTTCATGCAGAACTACTGTGAAACTCATCAAGAAGGCATGGTTAGTTTCACTCCAGTGGAATCTCAATGGATTGAACACAATCAATACTGTGGAAGCATATCCAACAGTATTAGTAATGATGAATGTAGAACAACAGCCTTCATGTAATCTGTTGATAAAGTTATTTAACTTCCTCCTGGATCACCAGCCAGATGATGTTTGCTGAAAGCCAAATTGTTTTTTGGATTTAATAAAAGATCATCGTGCTTCAGTATAAACATCAGATAATTTAAACAAGCTGAACACTGCCGGCAAACCCTCCAGACTCCATTTTTGTCGTTGTTTTCCCAAAACATCAGATTCAGAGGATGATAAATATGGAGCCTGCGATGCAAATACTTTGTCATGAATGCTGTAGATTCATATCAAACAACCACTCTGCAAAAATGGCTCACGGAAACCATTTTCAGCCTGCTGAATTCCTAAGCAAGGGTTTTGTGTGTATGTGTGTGTGCGTGTGTGTGTGTGTGTGTGTGTGTGTGTTTTTAAACAAACTTTTCAGAACACACTCAAAACAAAGGAACGGCTTGCAAAGATCCAAATTCCAATAGATTCCAGCTGTTCATATTTTGATGGCTAATCTATCAGTAGTAGTGAGTTCCTGTGGTTACAGGGAGAGATCAGGCAGTCTGAGTCAGGCCATATGCCAGGCTCCGCCACTGGCTCACTGTGGGATTTCTGAATAAGATACAACTCTCAGGGATTTCCTTATGAAGAAAATATTTTATATATGTCTTTTTGGATTTTAAAATATCAGAACTTCAGAGTAACTCTTTCAAAACCTTAGTAAAATGCATGATGTATTATAGGCTACAGGGTTCAAATCCTGTCCCTGCAACATATATCAACAGTGACTGAACATAGGTAAGTAATTTAATTTGAATGCCTAAACAGCTCTCTAAAACTACATACATTTAAAATTAAGTTGCAAATCAATATAATGGAGGGAATTTCCACTCTGAGAGTTTCCTAGACCAACAAAATCACAGGGTCTAGGTCAAAAAGAAAAAATGAAAAATGTTTTGTTGAACATAATTTTGTGGAATTGTAGAATTTTTGAGCTTGAAGAATCCTTGGCAATCATCTGATCCAACCTTCTTATTTTCCAAATAAGCTAAAGCAGAGAGATGTTTGAGGGATGCATTGATCTCTAGAATCTGATTCATAGATTTCAGGCTAACGGATATAGTGCTATTTTATCATCTTCTACCTTAAAAAATCTTTAAACTGCTATAATACTATATATATATATATATATATATATATATATATATATATATATATATATATATATATGAAACTTATCAATCACATAATTACATGCCACTAACGGCATGAGAAGAAAAAAAAACCCCACAGAATTAAGAGTCAGATGAGTTGGATTCAAAGGCTACTTCTGCCACTGAATGGTTTCTGGTTCATCTATTGTGGTTGTTTGTGTTTTGAAACGGGGTTTCCCCCTCTCAGTCTAGAAAGAACCACCTCTTATGGGTCCAATCCCATTATGGATGGATTCAGGAATTTGACCTTCTCCTTTTCTTACCTGGGTGAGTTCATCCTTCCTTAGGTAGCCTGATATCTCTCTCCTCCACCCACCACCCACCCCACCTCACCCACCCCCCACCCCTGAGGAAATCACCATATTATCTTAGACTTCGTGCTGCCCACTAATCAACTCAGATCACAGCAACTCAGCACTCCCAATCTTAAGTCATTCACCAGGCCCAGCCTCCCCAATAGCAGGGATTTGGGGCATGTGCTACCACGCTCAGGAAAAAAGAAAAGGCTGCTAAGGTCTCTTTCAGCTCTAAAGCTCTAGTCAGACTTAATTCCTAGTTAAAAGCATAGGCCTGTGTACCTTAGGAAGAATTGAGGAGGGCAACAGATATCAAAACAGTCAACTACTTATGTTTCAAGTAAAGTTCCTCCTGCTATGTGTAGGCAACACAAAATCTTAGGAGAAAGCCTATTCAGAGTCCTGGGGGGTGGGAGAGATGGAAGAATCTTACTTATTCCTGTTCAAGATAAGAATGTGACCAAAAGGAAATAGGTACTGAAAATTAAGGGACTGAGATGATTTATAAAAGATATATGACCGAGAGAGAGAGAGAGAGAGAGAGAGAGAGAGAGAGAGAGAGAGAGAGAGAGAGAGAGAGAAAGCCAATAAGCCAATAATTATAATTTTAGGGCACGGGAAACGATTAAAATGTCGTCCAGAGTTTATAACATGCGATCAAAACCAATGAACTGCATTAAATAGTGAAAAGGTAACCAGGAAGGTTTCTGCAACAGCAATGCCCATATAGCATTCTCTTGCAGAGGAATGACTTCATTAAATAATGATGTCTGCTCTTGAATATTTCAAAATACTCCGTGTTCTCAATAAGCTCCTAGTTGCAAATCTAATTTTTGTCCAAAATAACCATCTACTTTTGCTTCACCCATCCCCACCTTTGATTTATATTTCAAGCTTTATATTTTGAAGTATTATTTGTCAAGAATAAATTCTGTCTTGAAGGTCTATGGTATGTCTTCAAAAACATTTTTTTTATTGTTTCATTTTGTTTGCAGCATGCCTCTTAACCCAGCCCCTACAACTGGTACCACGCAGAAGAAAATACTTAGCTATTCATGGGCCGATGGTCCATTGATTTCCTCTTTTCAAAGGGATGGTGAATCATGACTGTTTAAGCAAGACATTTACCACCAATCAGTCCTTGCTCCACAGTGTGATATAAAAGACTTTTCAGTATGATCACACATATCACACAAGCCTGGAGCCAGACAGTTAATTTGCTTTTGAAGCTATCTGAGTGAGGATGGAATGGTTGTGGAAAGGTGGGAAGTCCTATGTCAGTTTAATGCAAGGGAAAAAATGGAAAGATGAGGTAAGGGAATAAAAGGGACAGAGGACCTCAGACCATAGCTCAAGACTGGACACCACTTCAAAGGACAGCCAACCTGACTGTTGCATTTTGTAGATGACAAAACCGAGTTTCACGGATGTTACGTGACCTGTATCAGACATGGGCTTTGAACCGAAGTCCTATTGGGAAGAAAACAAAACAGACAAAAAAGATCCAGTACCAAGATGTGTAGAAAATGATATTTTTACTAATCATCCCTGTAATTTACTAATTAATGATTTAATTCTGTCTTCCATTCTAAAACAAAACAGCACAAAACAAAACAAAACACTACCCCCAGAGATGGCAATGTGGAACAGTATATAAATTCTAGATGTATCATCCATGAAGGCAGGTAGGTGGCCCAGTGGATAGAATGAAAAAAAAGATCTGAAGTCAGGAAGACTTATCTTCCTAGGTTCAAATCTGGCCTCAGACACTTACTAGCTGCGTGACCCTGGACAAGTCACTTAACCCTGTTTGCCTCTGTAAAAACAAGCTAGAGAAGGTAATGGCAAACCTCCCCAAGAACACCCCAAATGGGGTCACAAAGAGTCGCATGGGACTGAAACAACTAAAGAACAACAACAAAGCAAGCATGACTAGTGATGTGGCATTTTTTTAAAAATTCATTATTCCTCATTTGGAAATTCTTGTTTCACTTTGGTTAAAGGGGTAAGGTGCTGTTTTTATCTCCTCTAATGAAGTCAGGGCCAGGTCTAAGCAAACAAATCTGTAGTCTCACACACCCATTCTGTGCCTTCTTCTCTTCCTATTCTAGGTTCCCCCTTCCCATGGCTCCTCCTTCCTCTGCTCTATTATATTAGTCTTTTATATAATGCCTACTACAAAAAATTTGCTCTCAGGAAATATACATAAGCTCATTCAAACTATAATACAAACAACAGATGAACTCAATGTGCTACTTCTCTGAAAGGCATTTGTATATCAATAAGGGTAATGGGGTTTAATAGACTATATTATAGAATACATTATATCACAATAGAATAGTTGTTCATTGTAAAGAAAATGGTAGAAAATCATTAGATTATTAAATTGAATACTTGACATAGTCTATTTTTATTTTTTGGAGTATTAACTTTTATTTTAATTTTTAATTTATGGAATAAAACAAGCATCTCTATAATATAATTTTTTAAAAGAGGATTATACATGAAACTGCAAATCTATTATGTACAACTTGCTAGTCCTTTTAAATATATGATAAAGTTATCATATTAATTTCTTTTTTCTGTAGGCATGTAGTAAATGTTTGCAGAATGAATGAGGTTAGATTTTTTTTTCACCAACTATTAGCCCTTAAAGAATCATTAATGCTAAGATGCAATACCACATAGGAGAAAGTGTGAAGGAAAGATCTTGGTGTGGGAAGACCTGGATTCAAATTGCTTCTGCTGTGTCGTTCAACCTGAGAAAGTCACTTAAGTTCCCTGAGCTTCAGTTTCTTCCTTTGCGGAGGGGAGATAACATTTGCACCATTTCCAGTGAAGTTGTATTATGAGCAAAGCATTTAAAGCAAGACTTTGAAAAATTAAATTTTCTTTTCTTTTCAAACTAAATTCCACCTCTTCAATCTACGTTTCCTCCCACCAGGGAGAAAACAAAAAACAAAGACAAAAACAAACAAACAAAAAAACCTGTGACAGACATGTATAGCCAAGAAAAACAAATCCCCACACTGGCCACATCCAAAAAATTAGACCAGGGCTTCTTAACCTGAGAGTGTAGACCTTGTTTAAAAAAATCACTAACTGCATTTTGATAGAATTGGATTCCTTTGTAATCTCCTATATTTTATTTTATTCATTTAGAACATAACTTTGAGAAGGCTTCACCAGCCTAGTTTCCAAAAGTGCCATGACAACAAAAAGGGTTATGATAACACTGTAAATAGAAATATTATTAGCAAAAACCCAACAAATCACTTTATTCTAATATATAAGAATTCAGCATATAATCCAGGGAGTTTAATAAATGTCTGTTGAATTAAATTAACTATAGTGGAATAGTTCACTTTAATATTGTGCTTTACAATTTACAATTGAAAATTGCAAGGGTTTGTGTCAAATATGGTGGCTCAGTGAACAGAGTTGCTGGTCCTGGAGGCAGGAGGAGCTGATTTCAAATGCCTCAGACACTTACTAGCTGTGTGACCCTGGCCAAGTCACTTCAACTTGTTTACCTCAGTTTCCTCATCTGTAAAATGAGCTGGAGAAGGAAATGGCAAACCACTCCAGTATTTTTGCCAAGAAAACCTCAAAGGGCGCATGGGCATTTGGATGTGACTGAAACAACTCAACAACGACAAGAAAAAGGGGAAACTGGGAGAAAACTGTATTTGAACATATAAATTACAACGGAAGTGCTAGAGCATTATTAGTTCATAGGGAGAGATACATACAAACAGTGGCAGAAAGATAGAGACAGAGGTAAGTATTCCAACAGGGAGAAGTACTGTATTGCACTGTATTCCAAAGCCAATGGCAGGGCTAATGAAAAGTTGAAGGATATTTAAATAAAAGAAACCTGGGGTCAGTAGTTGCCCTCTCACCTGGCAGCAGGACTTATAGCAGCAGCTCATTCTCAGGAATTTTCCTTAGGAACTGGGCTCTTTTGAAATGATAAATTTTCAAAGAAAACCTGCCAAGGCTTTGTATGACATAGGGAGCTCAGTCAGGAAGGCCCCAAGGCCAGCAGGGGAAAGAACCCAGCAAGTATCCTCCCAAATACAAGGCCCAGAATATAGGGTAACATCAAAACAAAGAATATTAAGGGCACCACCAATGTGAGGAAGTCATGGGAATGAGTTAGAGATCCAAAAGTGAGGGAGTAGGACTTTGTAGAATTCCAAGATGCCCAGGTTTCTCTTGTTATCTGCATAAACTTAAGGTGGGCTGTGTTTTTTTCCAGTTTAAACACGTATCTCTAGTCAAGACTGCAGCCTGTAAGAATTTCCTGCATTGTTAGAGAGAGAAATATCTTGCCACAGGCATAACTAAATTAAAATATTTCAAGTGCTAAGGAGGTTGTTCTTAAAAATCGAACAAAGAAGAGAATAGTTTTAATTCTTCTGCAAATATCCTTTCCGTACACAATACCATGCTACCAAGATATCCTTTAAAAAATATATATATATTTTTTTTTAAAAAGCAGAAATAAATGTAGGATTGCTTAGCTTAGATAGTATCAGGATTTATTAAAATTTCGTAACTCGTAAACTTAATAGGACTTTGCCCTCAAGGTGGTTTTTTCATTTTAGGAATGTATTTTATTTATTGTATCTCTTACGGTGTTGCTTATAATTCATAAAATGCATAACACACATGCAAACAATAATATTTTCATCGAATACAAAACCTTACTTCCATTCTAAATAGTCTTATTAAAAAAAATAAGCCTCAATCCATAATCACTGGCATTTTTGAAGTTCACTCAGTGTACACAAAATACATGGTTGCATCCCCAACAATACCTAGCCTAGCACTTTACATATAGGAGGTGTTTAGTTTTTAAAAATAAGTTTATTTGATTTGAGATAGGAGTTGACTTCCAATTAGATTGGTGATCCCAAGAGGTAGCTCTCTTATCGTAGTATTGAGTGGTTCGTGTAGCTCCACAGAAGTCCTGCTTAGGTGCTTCATTATGGCATGGGGGCAACTATTAGATTCCCAAAGACTATGCTGGCAAAGTGTATATTCTTAGAGGTTGAACCAAATTGGGAAAGGCTTGGAGAGAAACTATGCGATCCATCTGAGGACCTCCCAAGCTAATTTTAGAAAGGCTTGTCATAATAAGGTTGGCTATTCCATAATGAATGACCAAAAAAGTTCTAGCAGTCCATGAATATATCAAAATGCAAAATGGTGCTTCTGTAGATGATGATGGTGGGCTGGTGGAAAGGAGTAGAGAGAGAATGCTAAACATTACACATCAAACTTTAATTTAACTATTGGTACTCTTAACATGGTACTTCCCTTCCCCCCACCCAGGAATCCACAAATCGAAGCCCTCCTAGAATAAATAAATCACTGATGCACTCGGTGCAATAGTGTCCCTTTTGATCTCCCTAGTTCAGGGCTCTTGCCTTTCCCATCTTAATTGCTCCCTGGCACCAGTTCTTTGCTCCTTCCTCAATGTCAATTTGAAAGGAGGTCACCAGCATAGTGCCTAAGTAGTCTTTTGTCCATTGGCCCCCGTGCTTTTTAACAATTTTATCAATGACATAAAGGGTAGATATGTCAAGTTGGTAGAACACATGAGACTGAGAGAGATAAAAAAAAAAAAACAGGTTGGATGATAGAATTAGTTTCTTAAAATATCTGCACAAGCATGAAAAAAGAGCCAGGATGCAACTCTAATAAAATAAAACAAAATAGGGATAAATATAAAATCTTACACTTGGGTTCAAAAAAAATTACACAAATACAAGAGAAAAGAGACATAGATAAATAATAGTTTATTTGAATAAGATCTGGGATTGTTAGAGGAGTACAAAGCTTAGTCAAGAGTAAAACATGGTGGCCCCTAAAATTGGCAAAGTCTTAGGCAGAATGAAGAGTGATAAAATGTCCAAAATGAAGGAGGTAACAGGCTCACTGTACTGTTCCCTGGTGAGGCCACATCTGTAACAGTATCTTTAATTCCGGACCCTACGTTTAAGGAAAGACATCATCAAATAGGAATGCATCTAGAGAATGGTAGTGAGGGAACTGGAGACAATACCACATGAAACTTAACAATAATAACATGGGTATCTTTCTCCTGGAAGAAGAAAGACTTTAGGGAACATGCTATGATCTTTAAATATTTGAAGGACTGTCATGTGGAAAAGAGATTAGACTTGTAGTCTGACCCAAGAAGGCAGAACTGAAAGCAAAGAGGATAAGTTGTACTATACTGTTGCTAGAAAGCACAAAATTCTGAAGAAAGAAATAGAGAGTGAGAGAGAGACAGAGAGAGAGAGAGAGGAGAGGACAGGAGAGATGGAGAGAAAGAGAGAGAGGAAGAGAGGAAGGGAGAAAGAAGTTGAATGTATTTTAACAGTCTGGAAGAGAATGGTTATCAATGAGATGGTCATTTCAGAATCAGCTGTCGGTTGAAGTCAAACCACTGACAGATTAGAACAAAGGTCAAAATCAATAGCAAATTAGAAGAATAAAGATGAGATAAACACTGCTTGCAATTCTATTTGCTCCAAACTAGTATAATTTGTTTAAATGACTGGCAAATAGGAAAAATGGAACATAGAGGAGAGATATTGACTCTATTTCTTGGAGAAATTCAACTAGGGAAAAACAGTTAACACAACAAAGAAGCTAATAAACTGGTCTCAGAACAAGTTTGCTCATACAGCTGTTGATCTGAGGAAAACACATTTGAAAATGGGCAAGATTCCTAGGCATTCAGAATTATGAGATAATTTCTAAAGAAAAATCACATTGAGGTAAGGTATTGGACTTCAGAATATTGTACATAAAGGCAAAATGGGTCATTTAATTTCCCTCCAAAAAAAATTAACCTTGGAGCTACTTGAGTGTCTTATTATATAAATAATTAAAGAAAGATGAAGAGTTGATGATAGATTGCTTAGGAAAGTGTGAAGGCAGATACACTATGACTGCGTTGGGCCTTCTCTGTTGTTTTTGAAGGCACCGTCTGGAGCAGCAAGCCAAATTACCTTGAATAAGTACCATGGCATGGAAAATAGTATATGTAATGCAATGGTACCCCATTTGTTAGAAACAACATGCACAGAATGGTGAGGATTTAGAGACAGCAGCAGTCAGAGTATTTGCATACCTTGGGAGGTTTAAATGTATGCCTCTTGGATACTCTACTACATTTCACAAGGGTCAATATATCGAGGATAGCAAAATCCGAGCCAAGGGGCTCCAGGAAGTTAGCTAAATATAATAAAGCTATTTCCAAAGCATGCAACCCTTGGATTGTATGTTCCTTGTAATAGCTTGTAAACTGTTGAAACTTTTATTCATAGTAGAATTCATCTTCAGATTGGATGTGGAGGCTGAAGCAAAGGAAGGATTAAAAGATGACCTCATAGTCAGGAATATGAGTTATCAGCAGAAATGTGGTGCCAATCAGCAGAAACAGGAAAGTTTGTGGGGGTGGTGGAGGAGGGCATTTGTGAAGAGATAAGATTTAAGTTCAGCTTAATACTTGTTCCCTTCAGGGGACCTCAGGTATCTAAGATACCTGTTGAACAAACAGTTGGAAATTCTAGACCAAAGCCTAGGAGAGAGATCAGGAAGAAAATAAACAATAAAAGACATGAAGTTTTCTTAGTCAATAAAAGCCATGACAGATCAGACTCTTACAATTTTTCATATCCCTTTCCTTGGTTGCTGTCATGGTTATGGTACTTCAGATTCATTTTTATTGTATTTTATTTATATTTTTGTCTTTTCAGTGTCATTTTCCACTCCCATATTCTCAAAACAGAACCTTCCAATTTCCAGTTCTCTGTCACCACAAAGAGAGCTGCTATAAACATCCTATTTGCATTCCAAGTTATAATTACTATTTGTGAATTTCCCTCCATCTCATTTTTATTCACTATTCTATTTCTTAGCATCTTTTTATCCTATTCCTGTTACCTATCTTCTCCCCCCACCCACCACCCCCACTTCATCCACCCCTCCAAGAATTCCCCCATCCCCTCCCAATCTCAATCCACACACCTCTCCAAAAGCCTCTCCCATTCTCTCCCCCCACCCTCCCCAAAATCCAAACTGCACACTTCTCTAAAAGTCCCTCTCCAACCCTGTTCCCCATTTTTCTCACCTCTCTATATGTTCAGAAGACTTATATACTCTTCCAGATGTACAGCATTGTTTCCTCTTCAACCCAGATGAGAATAAGGTTGCAACATTACCAGCCCTCCACCCCCACCAGTTTCCTCTGTATTAGTTTCTCATCAATTGAGGAATAGCTGAACATATTGTGGTATATAATTGTGATGGGATATTACTGTACTATAAGAAATGATAAGCTCAACGATCTTAGAAAGGCATAGAAAGACTTGCATAAATGATGAAGAGCAAAGTTAGCAGAACCAAGAGAACATTGTATACAGTAACAGCAATATTGTTTTAAGAATGACTTTGAATGACTAAATCATTCTATTATAAATACACAAAATAAAAATGTAGGACATATGAAGAAAGACACTATCTGCATCCAGAGAAAGAACTGATAAATAGAAGAATGTATAGAATAATTTTACGTGTGTGTGTGTGTGTGTGTGTGTGTGTGTGTGTGTGTGTGTGATGGTAAGCCATTTCTAGGGTGTGGGGGAAGAGGGAAGAAAAAAAGGAAAAAAATACATGATAACTTTATTGTATATTTGGAGGCAATGGCAAGTTGTACGTGGTAGATTTACAATTTTGTGTGGAATCATCTTTCTTATTATACTGTGTTATGGAAATGCTTATTTTGTTCCATGAATTGAAAATAAAATAAATTTTAAAAAATCTGATCCCTCTTAAAGAAAACAAAATTGAACCCCTGTTCTAATGATGACAAATCTTTAACTAAAAATTCCCAATAAAATAACTTTGTCTTACAGTATACATATTCTTCTTTCCCAGAAGAGACCCCCATGTCTCTTCCCTAAGAGAGCAGACTTGTTTCATTATCTCTTCTCCAAGACATTAAATGGTTCTCCCATTACTCAGAGTTTAACTTCTTCTTGGTGATCTTTTCATTTATATCATTATAGCCATCATGTATATTCTCTTGGCTCTACTAATTTTACCTTGCATTAATTCTTTAAAATTTCCTCTTTTCCCTTAAATTTTCATCTTCATTTCTTAATACATAAAATATCGTATTTCTTTCAGATAGCATGACATTCTTTTTAAAAATAACATTTTATTTTTCCCTAATTATATATTAAAACAATTTCTAACATTTGTTGGGTTTTTTTTATGTTCTGAGTTCCAGATTCTGCTCCTCCCTTCTTCCCCTCCCCTTTCCCTGAGACGGTATGCAATCTGATATAGGTTATACATGTGCAATCATGTAAAACATTTCCATATTAGTCATCTCACATAAGAAGACACAAACAAAAAAAAAAGAATGAAAGAAAATACGTGAAAAATAGTATGCTTCAGTGTATATTCAGACAATTTTAGTTTTTTCTCTGGAGGTGGATATCATGTTTCATCATGAGTCTTTTGGGATTGTTGTGTATCATTGTATTGCTGAGAATAGATTCCTATAGCATAACATTCTGAGGTCTATTCACCAATTGCTGAGCACTGACCCTGTTTTAGTTCTTTGCCACCACAAAGTTTGAGCAATTATTTTGCTATATATGAGACATTTGTTTCTAACTTTGGTTTTCTTTGGGAATATGCACAATAGTTGTGTTGCTGAGTCAAGGGGTGAGGCATCTGATTTTAGCGGGACTTAGACAAATATATTAGTACCATGAACTGTATTTTTCCATTTTTATTAAGGTTCCCTTTTAATTAGTCTGTTTTTTTCAGGGTTTTGGACCAACTTGCATGATTATACTTAAGATGCATGATTATACCTTGATATAGTGGATTTGAAAATGGGTTCTCCTCAATGGAAATCTTTAAAAGAAGACTGAATGACCACTTCCTTGGAATGCTGTAGAGGAGAGTCTAGGTCAGGTAGTTGGACAAGGTGGTTTCTGAGCCGCTTTCCAACAATGACATCCTACGATGTTCAAAATAGTCACAGATAGACACTCATCATCCAATATGTTGACATGGACTGAAGGCATTTTCTTTTGTATTCTCTTACCAGGCACTGGGTAGGAACTGGAACAAATGTCATGTTATGAAAGATGACATTGTCTTGTAGTACCCCACAACTTAGAAGGCACCAACTTTATCTTAGCAACCATCCATCTCTCATCCCACTTTTGTTAAGAGCTCCCGGAATGACTTTGTGCAAATGAACCAAAACCAGTTAGCTGCCTCAACTTCCAGATCCGTAAAAGTAGACAAACCTAAGAAGTCCAGTAATCAACCAAAAGTATGCCATCTTTAATATCTTCTCAGCCTCTAATCACACAGTTTTTAATAGGGCTTCACTCTTGACAAGAAATCGCTTCACTCACCCATGAAGTTGGTTCAAAGTAGCTTCTGTCTCAATCCCTAATTAGACAAACCTTCTTCTTCCAGGCTGATTGTTCACAAATGAAAAGCCCAAAATCTGAGCACTTGAGTGAGAACAGAGCAGAGCTACTTGGAACAGATTAACTGAGCCATGGAGTTTCTGTGGTTAACATCTTAAAGGGTCCCCAGAGAAGCCATTGATAATAGCAACTTTGACTGAATGGAGTCCTGCAGTCAACTCATGCTGTTTAAGTTTCCTTTAATTAGCTAGCTCATTCACGATTTTGGTGTAGTCCAGGGAGGCAGCATCTGCCTGTGGAATTACCTTGACCAGACTTCCTCATCAGATGACATTTCTTCTAATTAGGTTTCTTGGCTGCTGGGTATTATTATACTCTAAAATGCACATAGACCCCCACCCTCACTCATTCTCATCTGCTCTTACACTCTTCTTGATGAAAGATACAAGCCAGATGTTATATTAATAAAAGAACTGATTTTCCTCAAGGAGTCATTCATCAACACAGAAGCAGGGCCTCTTGCCTTGCTATGAATTTCTTAAATACTTTTTCTTTAATTACATAGAACATTCAAGAAGATGTATTTGGAAGCAATATTAGTGGAAGGAAAAATTTAAACTGATTTACTCTGAACTCCATAAAAGCTACCAATGGGGACTAGGAATTTCTACAGTGAAGTCTTTACATTTAAAAAGGGAAAAGAAGACTTTTACATGTGCACTTTGAGACATGTTATATTTTACTATTGTTGAAAAATAGACTTCAAAGAGAACAAAGAAGCCTATTATCATACCAGTTAGTCTTCACATATCATAAGCTTGTGAACTTGTTTTCATTCTGAAGCCATGGACAAAGATCTATATATGCATTAGTATATGACAGTTTCATTTGCAGATAAAGATGTCTTTTTGCAGCTCCAAACCAATTTTCTCCACTTACCTTACAAATAAATTATTTTTTTCCTTTGAAACCAGTCATACATTGTTCTCCTTAACTTGTCTTATTTGAAAAAGAAAGATTCTTTTTGTGTAGGGCATTCTTGGTGTAGAAATTCTCCCCACTAATACAGACCAGAAACTCATCTATAATTTATAATTTTAGAGAATTGCATGGGGCACTTGGACATTAAGTAGCTTATTTATGACACAGGTAGTATTTTGCTGGTTTTGAACCCAGATCTTCCTGACTTTAATGGTGGCTCTCTATCCGCTAGGCCATGCTAGCTCAATGAGAATACTTAAATTTGTGGAATTGCCCAGCAAATATAGAGGGATAGCAAACAATACTTGGACTCCTCAGAACATAGCTAGAACATAAATATATCACTTAAATTTATCTCCCACAAATTTGAGTGAGAATTTTTTTAAGTTGAAAGACTCTAGACTAAACAAACACACAATCTTAAGAACTACTAAAATATCCAAGCAATCCTTGATGGACACGGTAGCTAGAATGCTGGATTTGGAGTCAGGAAGACCTGAGTTTTAATTCTTTCTCACATCCTTACTAAAGCCCAAATTTGCACATCTCACATTTCTTTTGAGCTACTGCAATTCTGCCTTGCTCTTGGAGCACAGTGCCTTCTTTGATATGGGCTCACCATGCTGAGGTGTCCTGTATCAGTGTCTCCCATGTCTCACAGTTAATCCCAAAGTTTTTCAAAGAGACCTTGAGAGTGTCTTTGTATTGTTTCTTCTGACCTCCATGGGAGCACTTGTCTTATGTTTGCTGTGGTTCAGTCTTTCCATCATGTCCAACTCTTTGTGACCCCACTTCAGATTTTCTTGGCAAAGATACTGGGGTGGCTTGCCACTTCCTTCCTCCAGATCATTTTACAGATAAGGAAACTGAGGCAAACAGGTTCAAATGACCTGTCCAGGATCACACAGCTGGTAAGCATCTGAGGCCTAATTTGGACTCATGAGGATGAGTATTCCTGACTTCAGACATGGTACTCTGTGCCACCTAGCTGTCCTTTTGATGCCTAATCTCTCAAACAATTTTCAGCACAGCCTAATGCATGAAATATTTCCCAAAGAGAGTAGAATACAAATATAAATTTAGACACACAAGGAATTTCAGTCAAGTAAATGGACGCCACATTGTCCTGCTAGGATGAGCTCTCTCTCTCTCTCTCTCTCTCTCTCTCTCTCTCTCTCTCTCTCTCATCCAATCACTCATTCATCTATACAGTCAAAATCCAAAGTCTAGTTTAAGGAACACAAGTCAAAAATCTGGGTTATCCGTGCTATTATAAGCTGTCTAATATAAGCTGAAAGCGGGAGAAAAGCCTGTGTCCTCCTTCATGCTCTTGGTTGAGACAGCATGGTATAGTGAGTAAAGGACCATGGCCTCAGTTTCCTCATCTGTAAAATGGAGATAATACTTATAGAACTATCTCCCAAGATAATGACAAGATCCAAGTAAGATTATATGTATTAAATGTTTTTGAATTGTAGAGGGTGGTGGTTCAGTTTGACTGCTCCCACCTTCCTAATTATGGTAACTAAGGTGAGCTGAAGGAATTAGAAAAGGCTTCATGGAAAAGGAGGGACTCAAGGTGGATTTTGAAAGATTGGGAGACTGTAAATACTTGAAGAATGGGAGGAGCATTTTCTGCAAGAGCCCAGAGGGAACTTACATAACCTTTTCAGGAGAGGACTAAGAGACCAACTTTAATAATGAATTACACTGTGGGGGGTGGGGTTAGTTGTAGCATTTTCCTACTCTCATTTATTCACACTGAAAAAGAAGAGATTAATGAAATTTACAGGTGATTCATAACTCTTGCATAATTAATCATTTTAGACTCTTCCCTCAACAAATCATTTGCCAGAACTTCTAAAAAGTAACACAACAGACTGGTCTAAGGAGCATCTTTTTTTAGTCCTTCAGAAGTACTAAGAATTACCCAAAGAATTTGAAGTCAAGGGAGAAACAAAGGACTTTGAAAGAAATACACTGGAAAGACCATTGGCTCTGAAGCTAAAGTATCAGGGTTCAAATCCTGGCTCAATTGCTATATGATGTTGAGCAAAATACTTATCCACCCTTAGTCTCAGTTCCTTTGAAAGTATAAATGAGGGGTTAGATGAGATGAGCAGCTCTACAGATATGGCCCTATGAACCCACAGATATAGAGGCCAGCTACCATAGTGGTTAGAGTGCCAGACTGGGAATCTGGAAGAAGTGGATTCAAATTCTGTCTCCGATATCGACTAGCTGTGTGATCCTACGAATGTCACTCAAACCCTAAGTAACCGCCTAAAAGGAAGTCATTGATGAGCAGTAATCCGACTTGAGGAGAGGAAGTTTCCATACCTGATCCTCTTTCTAATTGTTTCTCCACCCAGCAGACAGGAGCCAGGTCCAATATAACGAAAGACTTGAAGACAATCAGTAAATATGGGTTGACTGAATGAATGAATGACCCAAAACAATGGAAAGAGTCAGCTTATCTCTAAACCTGCTGTCAATTAAACTTCTTCAGATTAATCAGGCATAACAACCAGTCCAACTTTAACCCTCTTATCAAAGGACTTTATGTTTTGTCACCAACCTTTTTTGACAAAGAAAATCTTATTTCTATGCATATGGTTTCCAAGCTGAGTTGATTCACCCTGTGCTGCTGTGAGCTGGGCTTTGATATGGTAATCACTTTCTAAAAATTACCAACAACATCAAAAAGAAGCCAACCTTAGAGCCTAGGCTAAAACTTAATGAAAGATTTGGAGTAGCATTTATCAGTTGCTCAAACATCCATCTCCAAGCTAAAGTCTTATGTGCATGCTTGCCAATGAATGACAGCAAGGAGAAGGCAAGCTGACCTTTTTCTATACATAGGGTAGCTTAAGTATGTTTGCAGGACATATAGAGAGAAGGAGAGGGGTTGTATTATAGACTTGTTTATGGTCCCCTAGACTGCTCGGGAAGCTTGAAATTTATCAAGTAATTACACAGTAGGAGTAGAAAGTAGAGGGATGTTTTATGGCCTGTTGGCTCAAGTCAATTACAACTTCTCCAGAACTGTTCCCATCAACTTCTGCTAATTGTGGCATATATTTCCATGGCAGGAGGGGAGCTCATCAGTCACTGAAATTGTTTTTTTTTAAGCCTATCTAAAGATAGAAAAGCCTGCCTTGACTCATAATAAATATTCCTTCCCTCAGGAGTGTGACTAAAAGGCATGAGAGTGATAGCTTTTCTTGCCCCCTCTTAAGAATGAAGCTTCCTATTATTTCAACCCAACTGATTTTTTTTTTCTGCAGTCACATAAACCGTACTCTGCTGTTCAAAAGGTATAAAACATCTAGCTACTTTGTCTTGTACCTCAGCCCCAGAATAATTGTTTACATTGAGATTGCCTGTTATACTTCATATAGAACTTCACAACAAGTTCAGCAAGTAGGCTGCAGAAGTATTGCCAATCCCGTTTTACAGGAGAGGAAATAAGCCTCAGAAAGATGAAATTAGCTGCCCGTTGTCATATAGCTACTGCGTGCACCAGGCTCAGAATGCAGGCATTATCCACACTCTGTATTATTGTTCATCCAGCTAAAGCTGAAATGGTTCCATAGGCAAAGTTTGTCTTTGATGTGTCCACCCTGTTGACGCTAAATGCCCTTTTGATGAACCAGTATGATCACCTCATGCATGCTATGTCCAGCACTGACCAGGGTTCCCCTCTGCAGCATCCACCAGGCTCTGGTCCTTTCCTTCATTCCTTTAAAGCTTACTTGACCTATGTTCCATTTCCTCAAGACCTTACTAAGTGACCCAATGCCTAATCCAAAAGTATCCATTCATGCCGTGCTCATAACGGGTGCCAAAGTGCTATGCACTGAAAGGTCCTTGGGTGCGGCCTTTTGAATAAGTTCATGTTTTACAAAACAAATCCTTTTATTGAGGATTTGTTCTGTGGGTTTGGATTCAGTCAAAGGGCCACACTTGAGGACCTAGAGGGCCACATGTGGCCTACACTCTAATTTACTTTGGTGTCACCTAGACTTTCTCCATTTCTTCTCATCTTAGGTTCTGAGAGTTTGTAACTTCTGTTGCGTGACAGAGTCTGAAGGGAGTTCTGCTCTGTCCCCAAGAACACACAGCTAGTTGCTCATTTTCCCTCAGATTATTTGGGGATGTCAAGATTTCCCTTTGATATTGATATTAAGGAATAGATGGGAGTAGAAATTGTGCCCTAATTATGTTAGTGTATGTGTGTGTGTGTGTGTGTGTGTGTGTGCATGTTCAATACGTCCGTAGAACCAAGTAATTATGGGAAACAAAAGTATAAGAAAAAGAAAAGAAGAGAATATGAGTCACCCACTGATAGACTTAAAGCTGTAATGGGTCTTAGTTCACTAAATCCACCTCCTTATTTTACAAACCAAGGCCCCAGAAAGAAAAGTGACTTGCCTAAGGTCACTTAGATCATAAGTGTCCGAGGTAGGATTCAAACCCAGGTCTTCCTATTTCCAAGTCCAGTGCTCTAGCCACTAAACCACATTGCCTCTATCAGAATCACAGAATTAGGAAGGGCATCAGAAGCAAAATCATCTAACCTTTACCTAAACAAGAATCCCTTCTATGTTATACCCAATATACTCCATCCAGTGTTTGAAGTGCATGAAGACTTCAGTGAGGGAGAACCCATTATTTTTCAAGTTAACTCATTCTACTTCTGAATAAAATTGATGTCAGGAAGTTGTTATTTATTATTTTATTTAATTATTATATTTATACCTTAATATAATATAAATATATTTATAAATTCATATTATATGTATAAACGTATTTCTATTGTTTTACTACTATATTTATATTATATAATATGGTATTATTATATTATATTATGTTACATTATGTTACTATATTATATTGTATTATATTAAATTATATTATATTATGTTATATTGTGTTACACTGTGTTACATTGTTTTGCATTGTGTTGTGTTATATTGTGTCACATTGTGTTATATTATGTTATATTAATTGTTATTATTATTATTATTTTCCTCTGACATATAAGTGTGCCTCTTTGCCCTTTTTGCTCATTATTCCTAGTTCTGCTTGTAGGACCAAGTAGGAAAAGTTTAATCCCAGTTCCATATTAACAGCTCTTCAAAAGTTTGAATACAGTAATCCTTCCTAAGTTTTCATTTCTCTTGATAAACTAAAACCAATTCTTTCCAGTAATCATGTTCTAGCCTTAACAGCAACCCTTCAGCATCCTGGTGGCCCTCCTCTGGACCCTTGGCAGCTTTGTAAAGATGTGGCACCCAGAATGAAGTGTAGCATCCTACTTGTGCTCTGTTCAGGACAGAGGACAGCAGCACAGTCATCTCTGAGCCCTGGACCCTACACTTCGATTGTTGCCTTCTTTTTTTTTACAACACTAAAATGACGATAATAATGACACCTACCTCCCAGAGCTATTGAGGATCAAATGAGCCAGTATTTGTAAGGTGATTAGCACTGTTTCTGGCACATAGTAGGTGCTTAATGAAAGTTTGTTGCATCAAATGGAGTTTGCGGCCACTAAAAGTCTAGGATCTTTTGATATTAACTATTGTCTAGCCATGCCTCTCCCAGCTTTGATTAGGAAAATGATTTGTTAAACCTTGATTTGAGATGACATTTATGCCTAATGAATTTCATCTTACTCAGTTGATGTCAGTATTCTATAGTAAAGTTCTTTTTGAATCGCAACTCAATAATAATAATAATTGCATTTATATAGAGCTATAATGTTTGCAAAGCACTGTACAATATGACCTCATTGAGTGTATTAGCTATCTGAAGTTTGTGCTGTCTGAAAATTGTACGAATGTGCTATCCCTTATTTTACTAAAGTGAATCATTTCCAGGGCAGTCCACTATCAACCTACTTCCAAATTAACATAAAACTGCCCATGTCCACTCTTTGAGTCTGACCATTCAGCCAGCTCTGAATCCACCAAATTTTATTATCATCTCTTTTCTGAGCTCCTCCTATATTTCCCCTTCTGGTCAAAGTGGTCTACAATGATGAATGATTTTTTTGTTTTTGCCTCGGCAGATTTTCACCCAAATGCTTTCCACCATGCTTACCCTGATCCGGTTTCTAGTTTTCCTCACATAAATATATTTCCTTAATATATAATGCTATTCCATCTTGTACCCTTATATCTATCCTGTTTCTTTTGTAAAAGGTATATTCTCCAAGGGCCATATTCTAGTCATGGGTTTCACCCCACTAAGTCTCAGTGATAACTCTAAGGTCAAATTTCCCTCTGTATATTAGGCTCTTTAGTTCTTGTTGATCATTACTTATAATCCATGTATTTATATTTAGATATCGAAGAACATGGGTTTTATTGCTCAAGTCTTTCTTGTATTTTGACTCCAAGAATGTCTGCATAGCTCTAGGCTAGTCTTTCCCCTACGTTGTAGTTACTCTTTATGGCAGGCCTGCACAACCTGCCGCCCATGGGCCAAGTGCAGCATGCCAAAAAATTTCATGTGGACCACAAAAGACATAGAGGAAAACATCCTCTACATTTCTCGTGAGCTGGAAGAAATCCTTTGGTGTGCCCTTGGGCCCCTTACAGCAGCGGGCCAGGCCACAGGTTGTACAGGCCTGCTTTATGGCATCCAGCTTAATTGATTTACATAGACAATTTCTCCCTCTCCCTTCTTTTTCAACTAAAACCACTGTTGGTAGGATTTGTAGGACTTTAACCAAATGATTAGTATCAATTCATAGTAGGTAAACTCTATTCCAGGCCATGATCTTATCATTCCTATATTTTACAATATGGTCTAAAAATCCAAATCTCATTCCTAGATCCCAGCATTATTAACCAGCAATTCACTTTGCATGGCTTATGTTCTCGCCTACAAATGGTAGCTATGATTAAAAATGCCCTTCTTGTACTATAGTTTTTTAGTTTTTGCTCAAGTCTCTGCAATCTTTGAGTAAATCACCAGAAATGGTTCGCAGATATCTGGTTTGACAAGGCTTGGCATATCCTTTGACACATCTTGCAAACCTTCCCCCAGGAAGACAATAGAGTTCTTTCTCTTAGTTATCAGGTTGACAAGTAGCTGTCTAAGTACCCACTGTCTCAGGAAGCAATGACCAACAATCATTGTTACCACTTGTCTCTTCATTTTCTGGCCCTTCCTGAATGAACTATCACTTAACTACAACTGCAAATCCACACCATCATCCCTCAGAGGACAAATAGAGTATCCAGCTCTGAAGGGCTTGGGAATAGCTGCATTTTTTCCTTTTATTCCAAATATCCCATAGTTCTTATTGCTCTCGTTTTCTCTATGACATCCTTCTCCCCCTCCTACCTCCTGACAAGGCTCAGGAATCAGATCCCTCTTCTGATGCTCATTGACATGGAAATAGTCAGTTAACCTCAATTTCCTCTCTAAAATCAGGAGTTTGGGCTACGTTGTCTCTGAGTTCCCTTTCAGCCCCAGTTCTGCAGGTATATGCATCTAGATGAAGAGTTTCCTTTGTCCCTTCAAATCCCTCTTCTCTATTTTCACTTTAAAATCATTCTTCTGTTAAAAAAAAATTCATTCTCCTTGAAATGCTGGAGAAAGGATAAATATTCCCTGAGTCCCTTTATCTTCTCTTCTTTGAAGAATACCAGCCGGCACTTTGAGTGCAGTCACTTGGCTGTGGCATAAATATAAACACTGAATGCTCTACTCAAGCCTCTGAAAATCCTTCCTGCCTGCCATACTTCCTTTACGTGAGATTGGCAGTCTTTGTGGTTATTGTTAGGAGCTCCCTTAGAGCAGAGCTGTGGAAAACTGCTTATATGAGTCTTCAATCTTGGGTTCATACTTTCCTTTTCACTTTGTTAATATCTTATCAACTTGAATATGAGTGTATACACGCATATGTATACACACATATATGTACACACATTTATGTATATACACATCTATGTACACATATACACCCGCACCTTGCTTTTTCTTCTCTTACTAAGCCCTTACCTTATGTTACTAATTTGTCTTGTCTTATTTGTCTTGCCTTACCAATACTTTGTTCAGCTGCAATCTTCTTTCTTCTCTTCTTCAAATCCTTCTCCTCTCTCTGAAGTCCTCCTCCTCCTCCTCCTCCTCCTCCTCCTCCTCCTCCTCCTCAGGTGAGATCAGAAACAACAAGTGTACAACAAGATCTTGAGCCTCAGGAAGAGTGATTGTGTGTACAGCTTGGAAACTTGGAGCCCCAGAATATTAGAGGCAGAATCAGTGCTGTGGTGAGTACTGAAGCTGGTGAACTCTAAACTCTGAGCTGATAATTAAATGGTATCAAACTCAAATAGAAGATGGGGCCCACCACACTGCATAAGGGATCTCTGCCTTCCACATATTGACTTAGAAAACCACGTATGAACATTATCTATGTTCTATTGCATTTTTATTTATTTTGTTAAATAGTTACCAATTACATTTTAATTTGGTTCTGAACTGCACTGGGGAGTGTTACCCAAAGTGTTTGGACAGTTCTGCCTTAAGTGAGAGGGACTGAATATGGAGATCTGGGTCCTACTATCTTTTTGTGCATCAATACCATTTTGGGGGGGAGGGGAGAACAATAATGAGAAGGCCCCAATCAGACTATGCATATTTAAGTAGCAAATTACTGAGCCTTGAGTCATCTCTGTACAGGAAAAGATGTTGCCCAAGTTGTGGAGTGGGGGCGGGGGTGGGGGGTGGGATTGGGATGAAGCAGACCTAAAGCTTAAGATGTGAGTCAGATAAGCTGTAAAAGCATGAGTTCCAATGTGTACAAATGAATCCATCAGTCAATTCAGAAGCATTTATTAAGTCTTTACTCTGTGTCAAGCACTGAGATAAGTACTGGGAATATCAAGGAAGGAAAAAACAAGGTCCCTCCTTCAAGGAGCTAACGTTCTAATGGGGCAGATGGCGTGCAAACAATCATGTACATAGAAGATATATCCAGTATAAATACTAGCTGGGGGTAAGGGAGTTAGGCGGATGTGAAAGGACTCCTTCAGACTAAGTCTTGAAGAGAGCCAGAGAATCCATGAGGCAGAGGTAAGGCGTGAGGGCCAATCAGTGAAAAGGCTGTGATATCATGGAGCTAGAAGCACAAGAGGACCAGCGTCACTGGATTAAAGAGTATGTGGAAAGTGATAAGTATATAAAGACAGGAAAGGTAGGAAAGGGGTCAGTTATAGTGGGTTTGAAATTCTAGACAGTATTTTATGTTTGATTCTGGAAGTAATAGGGAAGGGAGATGGCATGATCAGACCTTTATTTGCAGCTGGGTAGAGGACAGACTGAGGTAGAGAGAGCCCTGAGGCACGGACACCAGGCAGAGGGATATTGCAATAGTCCAGGTTTGAGGTGGTAAGCACCTAGATCAGGGGGGCAGTTGTATGAGTGGAGAGATGTTTTGACAATTTACAAAAAAGTAGAAAAAAAATGAAATATTAGTCTATTTAGAGGGTGAGCATATATAGCAACTCTGTGTGATAGGCAGGAAAGGTATTTTTATTTCCATTTAAGAGATGAAGAATTGAATTGAACAAGAGTTAAGTGATACTCCCAGATTACACAATTAGTGGTCATTCCAACTCTATTAAGTAGTCAAGAATACCAAGTGTCCACAGTATGCGGGTCATCAAACCAGGCTCTAGTTTGCTGCTGTCACACAAAATTCAAATATTCAAGAGTAAATCCTCAGTTTGCATTTTCCCCCTGGCTGCAAATTCTTTGCTCATTTCACTTTTCATTAGCACTTCCTGTCTGGAGGAGAGGAAACAATAGGACTTACTCCTCAAGTCTCCTACCTTGCGCTACTTTTTGGAAGTTCTAAGCATTTGGTGAGGGACAAGACTAAAACTGTTGCTTATGCGAAGCTCTATACTAGCTGTGGGCTTCCTGGACCCCTCCAGGAAGCACTCCATCAGCATGAATAATTGGCTCATTTGTTTATTTTGAATTTATTCTAGCTAGATAGAAATATAGATAATAGAAAACAGACACACAGACAGAAAGAGAACATAGGCAATAAACAGTAAGTGCCTACTGCTTGTCAGGCACTACACTAAATACTGAGAACACAAATACAAGAAAGAACAATCCCTGCCTTCAAGGAGGTTACAATCTAATGGGGAAAGGCAATATACCAAAGGAAGCTGAAAAGAGGGTGAAGAGGGAAGGTACCAAAGGCATGAAAGGAAGGTACCAGACATGGACTCACGATGGAGAAGTCCAAAGGACAGTGCAGCCAGGTACACAATGAAATGATGGCTGGCATCAGCATTCTACTTAAATTGAGATATGGGGAGGAGCTTTCCACTCAGTCTTCTAATCAGAGCAGCCCTAAGGACAGCAGGTTCTGATGATGTATGAATACCTACATTGAGAAAATCCTGCAGGATGATGTGGTTCCTAGGACCTGGTGGAGAAGCTCAAGGGAGTGCAGGTAAGTGGGAAATTCTCTCTCTCTCTCTCTATCTCTCTCTCTCTCTCTCTCTCTATCTCTCTCTCTCTCTCTCTCACTCAGTCTCTCTCTGTCTATCTCTGTCTCTGTCTCTATCTCTCTGTCTCTTTCTCTGTCTCTCTCTCTCTCACTCACACACACGCACACATCACCCATCCCTAATATAAGTTCCTTGAGAGAAGGGATTGGTTCATTTTTTAATTGTTTTATTCCTAGCATCTAGCGCAGTGACTAACAGTAGACACTTAATATTCATTAATCTTAATAACATTTGTTGATTGATTGATTCATAATACAGACCCATCTTCTCCTTGTCCTGTGAAACCTTTCATTTCAGTATCCTCTAGGAAACACGCATTCAATTCAATTCAATTCAGCTCAGTGCAATTCATTTTTATTATGCACTAACTGTATGCAGAGTGCTGTGGCAAGCACTAAGGAAAATGAAAGGCTTCCCTAAGACTGTCTCTATCTTTCTGGTGCTCACAGTTTAATAAAAAAGATGTGAGGAGCAGTGTGTCATACGGAGAGTGAAAGGGGCTCAAAACCTTCCTCTGGGACTTACTAGCTGGGTGACTAAGCGCAAATCACTTAACCTGTCTGACCCTTAGTTTCTTCATCTACAAGATGAGAATAAATAATCACCTGTATTACTTGTGTGACCTTACCTTCTCTGGGCTTCAGTTTAGTTGTCTAGAAAATGAAGGGACTAGACTAGCCGGTGGGGACCCTTCGAGCTCTAGGTCTATGACCCTATATAAAATGGACATAAAACCTCATATGAATCTATATATGATATTGGATATAAAATGCTTTGCAAACTTTAATGCACTGTATAAATGTCAGTTGCTATTTCATGATACATATGCATCTAACTAATATGGAATAACACAGGAGAGAGACAGGCTTATTCTTCTATGAATATTTAAGTTTACCCATTGGGCACATGCTTGCCTAAATATTCTTTTTCTTCTGGTTCTTCTTCACTTTCTCCCCCACCACCATTGTTAAAATAAAATGAAAATGTGATGCCATCTGAAAAACAGTGTATCACTTGGGTACTGAAGGCCGCATGCTGCTCATTGGGTGGCACTCTGCTCCTAGCTGCATTGCCACCTGATCTCAGCAGCTACCTTGACAAGGGTTGAGATTCATTCCTTAGAATCACTGATGTATAATTGGCCACTTTATTCCTCTGACACAGCATGGTGCTTCCTATTGCCAAGGATTTCCCGCTTTGAAATGAAAGATGAAAATTGACACCTGCAGATTTTTCTGCAGCTGGTCTCTGCTCACTGGCAGAATGGGGCAGCTAGAAGACTTGCAGGATGATAAGGGAAGAAACTCTAGCCCTGGAAAGAATTCCTAATGTGAATACCAAAATGATTATTTGGTTCAAAATGCAATTGCCTCCCATGGGGTGCAGTGGGGATGGAAATGGGTGATAAGGGAGAAGGGAGAAAAGATTCTTCTAAAGCAATAACTTTACTTCTGGTCCCCTTTTTTAGGGGTAAACTAAGTGGGGTAACCCTTCGATAATTATCTCTATTAGCTTTGAATGACGATATCTGGGAGGATAACACAGTAATTTAGGTTGTACTTGAAAATGTGGCAATGGTTGGAAAGATGAGGAAGGAAGGAAGGAAGGAAGGAAAGAAAAAGGAAGGAAGGAAGGAAGGAAGAAAAGAAAGAAAGGAAGGAAAGAAGGAAGAGAGGGAGGGAGGGAGGAAGGGAGGGAGGAAAGAAAGAAGAAGGAAGGAAGGAAAGAAGAAGGAAGGAAGGAAAGAAGAAAGAAAGAAAAAAAGGAAGGAAGGAAGGAAGGAAAGGAAAGAAGAAGGAAGGAAGGAAAGAAGGAAGGAAGGAAGGAAGGAAGGAAGGAAGGAAGGAAGGAAGGAAGGAAGGAAGGAAGGAAGGAAGAACTAGAGGAGACAAGGTCATACAAGTAACTAGTGGCACAGCCAGAACAGAGCAGTAGGCTTCTAATTCAAAGTTGAACAATTTTTCACTGACTCACACCACATATCAGTAAATTATGGGTAAGGGTTGCCCCTTCTGAATGTGGATGATTTTGCTAATGGAAAGGGTCAGAAACAAGGATAGTTTGAGAGAAATACTGACAAAAACAGTCCACAGAAAAAGGTTCTTATTCAATTAAGTCAAAAAGTCAACAAGCATTTTTTTAAGCTCTAGGTTATTCAGAAGCTTTCAGGTTAAAAATGTGAAAATGTCCTATTTCCCAGAATCGTATTTGCGTATGAGCGATATAAGGAAACTGAAGTTAATAGCAAGGAAACTATGGTCTCTAAAACTATTTGGTAACTATGGGGCAGATACATATTGCCTAGTTAGGGTGGAGATGACAGAAATGTGAATTTTTGTTTCGCCTAACATGAGCTAGAGGCGAGTCATTTTACTCCTTCATGTTTTGGCCCCTTTCTACCTTTCCAGTCTTCTTACACTTTACTCATCTCTTGTGTTCTGCAATCTAGTGACATTGGCCTCCTATTCCTCACACAATAAACTCTGTATCTCGACTAGACGTTTTTACTGGCTGTTTGCTATGCCTGGAATTCTCTCTCATTGTTTTCCATTCCTGGTCTTCCTGGCTTCCTTCAAGTCACAGCTAAAACCCTACCTTCTACAAGAAGATTTCCTGAACCCCTTTAATGAATTCATCCTGTGTATATCTTATTTATAGATAATTGTTTACATGTTGTTTCCCCTATTAGACTTAAAAGCAAAGACTTCCTTTCTAATCATAGATAAATTTCAGAATAATCTGGTACCTAGGTACCAACAAATGATGATGCCAGATACACATATGTATGTATACATATGTGTGTACACACACACACACACACACACACACATATATATAATTGTAGTTCATATATAATTTTCCCCAAAGATAAGAAAATCATAATTTTAACATGATATCCAACCTAAATGTGATTTCTAGAACAGAAAATGGGTAATAGCTACACTGTAGTACTTTGGGGTTAAGACTTAAGCTAAGAGGTTAAAGTAATGAAAATGAAGCAATAGACTTGAAATCAGAAGATTTTGTTTCTGGTCCTAGCTTCTCTACTTACTACTTGTGTGACATTGAGCATATCACTTAATATATCCAAACCTCAGTTTTGTCATCTATAAAATGGAGAGTATAATTATTATACTAATTCATAGTGCTGAAACCTAGAAAGATCTAGACATTTGAGCATGTTTAAAGGTGGTATATCATGAAAGAAACACTAATATTCTAATAAGGGCAGAAAAAGCAAAGTGATCTTTAAAAAACCTAATGTCTTCAAGGGTAACAATTAATACAAATGGAGCAACTTAATGTTATTTTCTTCTGTTTGAGAGTCTTAAAATAGGAAAGAAAGGGTATAGTAAAAAAAAAAGAAAACACTAGGGAAGAAATGAAACAAAAGGGAGAGGAATTTACTACTTTTTATAACTGTGGTACACAAGAGGAAGAGTATATAGACATAGAAAAAGGGGTGGGGGATGGACACTGCATGAACTTTGATGTTATCTATACCAGACATTACTACATGGGAAGATAATACTTGTAACTGTTAAGAACTTTATCACAGGTGTGGGTTGACTATGATGGGATGATATCCAAAAAAAAATAAAATTGAGAGGTAAGAAAAGGGGAATTTCTGGGAGAAAGAGAAAGGGAGAGGTAGAATGGGGTAAATGATCTCACATAAGAGAACAACCAAAGAGCTTTTACAGTGGAGGGGGAAAATGGTGGAGGAGGGGTGGTAGGAAGTACCTGAACCTTACTGTCATCAGAATTGGCTTAAAGAGAGAATACCGTATACACTCAGTTAGGAATAGAGATGTATCTTACACTACAAGGAAGTCAGAGGAGAGGGAAATAAGAGAAGTGGAGGCTCATAGAAGGGAGGATGAAATGAAGGAGTTCATGGTCAAAAGCAAAACACCTTTTTTTTCCTTAGCAAAACACTTGAGGAAGAACAGGGAGATAGAAAGAGAAATGCCTTTTAAAAAACTGTACACAATATAATATACTTGGGAATCTACATGCCAAGACAAACCCAGGAACTGTGTGAACACAATTACAAAACACTTCTCATATAAATAAAGTTAGATCTAAACAATTGGAAAAATATTAATTGCTCATGGGTAGGCTGATCCAATATAATAAAATGATAATCTTACTTAAATTAATTTGCTTATTCAGTACCATACCAATCGAACTACCAAAAATATTTCATTGAGCTAGAATAAAATAGCAAAATCCATCTGGAATAACAAAAAATCAAGAATATCAAGTGTATCAATGAAAAAATATGAAGGAATATTGCCTAAGTGTACCAGATCCCAAACTATATTATAAAGCAGTAATCATCAAAAAATCTGGTACTAAGAAATAGAGTGGTGGATTAGTGGGATAGATTAGATACACAATACACAGTATTAAATAACCATATTAATCTAGGTGCTTGATAAACACATAGATCCAAATTTTGGAGACAAGAACTCGCTATTTGACAAAAACTGCCAGGAAAACCAGAAAACAGTTTGACAGAAATTAGATGTAGACCAACGTCTCATACCATATACCAAGATAAGGGCAAAATGGGTACACAATTTAGACATAAAGGTGATACCATAAGCAAATTAGGGAAGCATGGAATAGTTTAGCTGTCAGATCTATGGATAAGGGAAGAATTTATAACAGGAGATAGCAAGCAGTACAGAATGTAAAATAGGTAATGTTGATTATGCTAAATTAAAAAGGTTTTGCACAAAAAAATCTAATGCAGACAAGATTAAAGGAAAAGCAGAAAATGGGGAGGGGAGTGAAGTGTGAAGGGGAATTACAGCAAAATTCTCTGATAAAGGCCTCATTTTTCAAATATATAGAGAACTGAGTTAAACTTATAAGAATATAAGTCATTCCCCAAATATTCCCCAATCCCCAAAGTCAATTCCCCAATAAATGGTGAAAGAATATGAATGGGAAGTTTCCTGATGAAGAAATTAAAGCTGTATATAGTCCTATGAAAACACACTCTAAATCACTATTGATCAGAGAAATACAAATTAAAACAGCTCTAAGTTGGCACCTCACACCTATCGGATTGGCTAATATAACAGAAAAGGAAAATGACAAATGTTGGAAGGGAGATGGAAAAATCAAAACACTGATGCATTGTTGGTGGAGTTCTGAACTGATCCAACCATTCTGAAGAGTAATTTGGAATTATGCCTGAAAGTGTATAAACTTGTTCATATCTTTTGGTCCAGCAATAACACTACTTGGTGTATATCCCAAAGAGGTTATAAAACAGAAAGGAAAAGGATCTATATGTACAAAAATATTTATAGCAGGTCTTTAGTGGTGGCAAAAGATTGGAAATTTAGGGGATGCTCATCAACAGGGGAATGGCTGAACAAAGTGTGATAGATTGTGATAGAATACCATTGTGCTATAAGAAATGATGAGCAGAATGCTTTCAGAAAAATCTGGAAAGACTTACATGAACTGATACAGAGTGAAATGAGCAAAACCAAGAAAAGAGTGTGAATAGCGACAGCAATATTGTGTGATGATCAACTCTGAATGACTCTGCTGTTCTCAACAATACAATGATCTAAGACAATTTCAGACTCACAATGAAACGTTATTCACCTCCAGAGAAAGAACTGATGGAGTCTGAATGCAGAGTGAAATATACTATTTTTTACTTTATGTTTTGTGGGGGTTTTGATCTATATTTTCTTTCACAACCCGAGCAATATGTAAATATGTTTCACTTGATTGCATATGTATAACTCATATTGCTCACTGTCTGAGGGAGAGGGGAATACAGAAAGGAAGGGAGAGAATTTGGAAATCAAATTTTTTTTAATCTAAAAATTGTACATGTAATTGGAAAAATATTTTTAAAAAGAAATGACAGAAAAGATACAATGTTAAAGAAAGAAATATATTCCAAGATTTTTTTCTCATTTATATTACTTACAAGTCCTATATAATCCTAATTGTTTCCTTGGTCCTTGAGTTCTTTTTTTCTAGTCACTTACATTATTTTTATTTTTAGCCTAGAAACTGAATTTTGGTAACAATATTCCTGGGAATTTTTGTTTAAGGCTTTCCTTCAGGACATGACCACTGAATTGTTTCTATTTTCACTTTGCTCTATGGTTCTAGTAAATGTGAGCATTTTTTATGATTTCTTGAAATACGGTATCCAGGAATTTACTTAGGGGTCATAGTTTTAAGTAGTCTGGAAATTCTTAAATCATCTCTCCTTGCCCTGTTTTCCAAGTTACTTATCTTGATAAAGGGTTCCTTATATTTTCTTGTATGTTTCTCATCATTTGATTCTGTTTTAATACTACTTCTTATTTCATGGAGTCTTTAAATTTTGCTTGGTCTTTTCTGTTTTTAGTCTGTTCTAAGCTACTTATCTTCCTTCCAATTCTTTCTCCCAGAGCACTTATTTTACTTTTAATTCCATTTTTTCACTTGCTTCTCTTTTTCCAGGTATGATTATAGTTCTTGTAATCAAGATGCTAATTTCCCCCTTTTCCCACTCTGGAGATTTGCTATTATTTTTCAGAAAGTTATTCTTCCCTGGATTTATGTCTTGTGCATCTATCTCTTTACCCATAACATTTCTTCATAGTGTTTGCTAGGTTTTTTCTTCCCCCCTGTTCATTCAGATCTCCAATCTTAGTTCCTTATTTATATTTTTTCTACTAGGTCAAGGCTACCCTACCACTTTTAGATGGGGTTATCAGGACTTCTATGGTCCTGATTTTGATTTCTCAGGCTCCCATCACTGGCTACCTCCCCCAGTAGTCTGCACACAGAACACTGATACCCTTAACCACCCCAATCAAAACTTTTGTGGATGACTGTCATTAGAGAGATACTACATGCTTCTGTTCCTTCCAGAGGCCTCATCAATCTAGATGTTGTGGACTTCCAATCTGTTTACCTGAATTGATGGTGGCTTTCCTGGTGGGATACCCCTTCCAGTGCTTAAAAGGATACGGACATTGCTAAGCCTTCCCTGCTTTTGCCATGAGTTTTTCAGACAGTCAGGTCCATGATGAATGGGGAATATATGTTCAGCAGCCCCTCAAAGTGTCTTTACCCACCATGGGATTCTATTAAGATATTTGAGTGCTTTCTGTTTCTATATTTGTTTATGGATTTCTGTAAGTCCTTTATAATTTATGAATTTTCCACAGCAGGTAAAATAAAGGCTGCCTCATATGTATAGCCATATTGTATCTCAAGTGCCTTAGTGAATGCTAAGAAACTTGTTTTTCACTTTCAGGTAAAACTGGAAGAGAGTTCTACCAAGAGTGTATTTAGAAAATTTCCTGGAGCCCCTCATATAGAGGCAAGAGCAGACAAGACAATCACTTTGGATTTGGCCTCCAGAATTACTGTGAGTTCAGAATCCATGGGTGGTAGTTGGGACAGAGAAAGTAGATTGGAGTGAGATGAGAGGCTGGGTCATAAGCAACAATTAGAATATAAATAATAACATCAATGAACTAATATAGTTTAAAACAAAATAGGTAGAAGCCTCATCTTATGCTAATCAAAAATTCTATTCAGTCTGGAAGGATTTCCTACCAGCAACTACCAGTGGTTAAGTGGTCTAGAGGAAGTGAGGGGCAAAGATGAGTGGCTTCTTAAATTATATGAACAGCTAATTTGAGATTTTTTTCCTTTAAAAATATTTGGTTGTTTTTGTTGTTTCTTTTTAACATAATATTTAATCATCATTTGGTTAGTTTAAGTAAACTTCGATGACTCAAAAGTTATTTGATTGCATTTAAAACCCTATTGTTCTAGTTTTTTGTCTAGAATTGCGAGAGCTCAGCAAAGCTTCCTCTGCTAATGTAGATAGGTAAGTCTTATTAGACAATTTAGAGTCTTGGAGTGTTGACTGTGACAGCAGTAGGTTAAGTAACTTGCCCAGGGTCACACAGGGTATGTATCAGAGGCCAGACATGAACCCAGGTCTTCCAGACTCTCATGGCTGGCTCTCTACCCCCTTCTCTGATCTGCTAATCTCACATCCGTTTCTGTACCTGAAACCATTAGCATCACTCTGTCAACATTTATATTGATTTGTTTCGCATAGTTCTTTTTTCAGCCCCACTCAGGGTACTGAAGCCTTTTACTCTGTTCCTCTACTTGCCATTTTTGTCTCTTTGAATAGAAATACGCACGGGATCCAGAATCCCCAGGAAACAAAGACGTGCCTTTCTGGGAATTTGCCATGGCATCAGAAACACTGGCTAAATGCAATGAATGCAAAGCAGTGGTGATAACAGTTACCCAAGGAATAAAAGCCATGATGGGAAACTCAGCTCAGGGAAAGCAAAGTACAATACTGCATAAAGACCATAAACCATATTGAGACAAATAATTTCTCATGCTACCCACGAAGGACCTAGATTTGCTGCCATCTGTCAAAAAGCATAGTGCTTTTGATGTGTTTGTTAAATACTGGTTTGGAGTATTTGTAGGAGGATTTCTTTTTAGTGCTCAAACACTAAACGTTCTTATTTATCATTACTTCTATGCTTCCAAAGTCGATGATTCCATTGGTACAAGAAAGAACAACATCAGCTGATATTGTTAAAAATTATCTTAAAGTTTGCAAAGTGCTTTATAGAATTAACTCATTAGCTCCTCCTTGGCCTCGCTTCCTTCATCTGTAAAATGAAGAAGATGGTTATGTTGGTCTCCTGGCATCTCTCTATTTTGGATCCATGGAAAATCTCCATCTAAGATCCTTCTAGCTCTATATTTGTGATCCTGTAATCTGAATCTTCTCCACAACTCTTGGAAATAAATCCATGCTGCATATATTATCACCATTTTATGGATGAGGAAACTGAAGCCCAGAGAATTTGTGACTTAACCAGGGTCATGTGGCTGTTAGGTGTCTGTCCAAGGTGAGTTTCTAACCCAGAACTTCTTAACTAAAAGCCCAGGAACTGATCTATTCACAGACACTACACATTCTTTCTACCTGCTCATGGTGCATTGGAAATAGTGCTGGATTTATAGCCAAAGGGCTCATACTCAAATCCCTGGTATGCCAACAGTAACCTTGGGCAAATGACTGGGCCTCTTTGAGTCTCAGGATCCTCATCAATTAAATGAGAGTGTTGGACTCGATGACCTCTAAGATGACTCTTCTGATTCTAGATCCAAGATTCTATGATCTTTCCACAGCTTGGTGGATGGATAGACGGTCATTAAGGTGCTGTGGCCAAAAGAATTCAACTCCTTGTAGCTAACCTATTGAGGAACTTTCAAACTTATCTAGCCTAACCCTGGGACAAGAAACATACAGCTTATCCTTAGGTTCTTATTCAAACCCTTTCAAGGTTGGTAGAATTGCTAGAGCTTGAATTCCACTGGTATTGACTTTAAGAAGACAAGTTTATCTCCATGCTAAGACAAGGCACCAGAAGAGATTTCATTGGAGTGGCATGTGATGCCTTGGAAAACTCTTCCCTATCATTTTGCCCAACTTCAAGTATTCAGAATTTTAGAAATACTGTATAACCACAGTATGTACTTAGAATATTATATTTTAGAGGCAACAAATTCTTTATAACCTTAGTTGCCCTCCCTATCAGTGGCAGATCACCCTCTCTTTTTTATAAGCGCCCAATGGTTTCCTTGCAATTGACGATCACTTAATTTCTATAGATTCACTTAAATTTTAGAACTAGAGGTAACTTTGGAGATCCTCTAGTGCCGACGGTCTGAAATTTTCGCTTGTTTGTTTTATAGATCCCCTTGCCAATCAGGTAAAGTCTCTGGACCCCTTCTTGGAATAATGTTTTAAATTCATTAAAAATACATAGAATGACAAAGGAAATCAATTTTATTAGAATTCATATAAGAGGTAGTATGTATAATGCGCCTGTGTAGATAATGTGTGTCTAGTGGATCTAAGTAGATGTGGCTCACAGAGAAACATGAATGGATATTGCTGGAGTTTCCTCTGTCTATCTGCCTCCAAGGGAGACTTTGATTCCTTCCAGGAGGGGAAGCAAGAGTTTGAGGCAAAAGGCTGACTACTCTATTCTCAGAGAGAGTAAGCACTGGTATAAAGTTATATCTGTCCATTCCTCCTACACACCCCAACCCCAAAGTATTGTTAATCTACAGGAAATAATTTCTACATTCAAGCTAAGTTCCTGATTGGGACCCTTTAAAAGGAAACAAATGCCTGAAGCTATGTGGATCCAAAGCTGGACTCCCTTCCCACCAAATGCCACTTCCACTAAGAACACATATTTTTGTTGTTGCTTAGTCATTTCTGTCATAGCCGACTCTTTGTGACCCTGTTTGGTATTTTCTTGGCAAAGATACTGGAATTGTTTGCCATTTCCATTTCCAGATCGTTTTAATAGATGAGGAACTGAGGCCAACAAGGTTAAGTGACTTTCCCAGTGTCACACAGCTAGTTACTGTCTGAAGCCAGACCTGAACGCATGAAGATGAGTCTTCTTGATTTCAGGCCTAGTAATCTATCCACTGTGCCACCTAGCTGTCAAGAATACACATGGCACATGTAAATTCATTTATCCATGCAGATAACACAATAAGAACATACCAATATAGGCAATGAATGAGCTCTCCTATTGGGAGCAAGTTGTCATAGGTCAACCAAGAAGGATACTCCCAGAATTAGTCCACAGGGAAATTCCCTAAAAAATCTATTGTAGTAAACTAGGGATAGAGAGAGGCCTGATTGAGGTACCAGGTGTTCTACCTGTTGGCTTCTTCTGTGAGTCTTTCTGTCCCTTCAAAGACCTGAATAGAATTCAGAACTGTGTTGATATTGCAACTTGTTCTGGCCCCCCTGACCAAGCCTTCCCCCTATACCATCTAAGTTTATAAGCCTAGCAAGTTTTTAACTAACTAGTATAAGGTAACAATAGCGGAAACTAAGATTACAAAGGGGAACACAGAAGTCATTTACAGACTGTTTTATAAATTAAGGGAGCATAACAGCTACTTGCAAATTGTCTCATAAATTAGGGGAGCTTAGGGACCTTTGGAAACTGTCTCATAAATTAACTAAGGCCATATCCTGAGACTATGTGCTAAATTAGGGGAAGCCATCTAGGCCTTAATGTAATAGCCCCTTGGTCCTGCTAACTTCCTGTGGCCTGTAAGCCTCAGATAAGCTCCAGACATGAGCAGTAAAAAGCAGCAGCATATCAGAAAAGTGTTATGTTAATAAACTAATCCTAAGGTGTTGCTAGTAACTCTGAGGTGTTGTGGACATGTTAATGAATTAAACCTAAGGGGGTATGGATATGTGAATCCATCTACCCCACTCCATAAAAATGGGATCCCAAACTCCTGCCCCCTGAGCATTACTCCACCTGCTATGAGTCCATGCTACCCAAGTATTCCAAACTCTGATCTGCAGTTATATGGCTCTGTCTCCTTCCCACTCCCCATTTTCTTCCTCACCACTGCCCACCTCCTGTCTGCCTCTGTACTTTTTGTGACTTCTTAAAGTGCAATTGAAGTATTAGTGCCCCTTGCTGCCATTTTGGTGGTTCCTAGGAAGTATCCAAAAAAGAAACCAAAACAAAACATAGGTGTACCTGTCTGTCCTCAACTCAAAGGGACCTCCTAGTGATCCCATTCCCTTAGTCATAAACTGGGAATACCATATATAGAAAGAATACACATTACTCAAAGCTGTATGTACCCTTGAACAAGCATAGCTCAAAGAATTCATGGCAAGAAAGAAAGAGTGGGCAGCTGGACCCCCTTTCCCCTCCCAGGAGAATTTTTTTTCCTTTATTTGAGTCTCAATAAATTAATTAATGATACCATAAATTAATTGACAATTCAGTAACTATGTGTTTTCTCTCCTGAAGAGAGAGAAGCCAAAATACCAGAATCTCTCTTTTGCCAAGCTCTCACCAAATCTGCCCACCACACAGGCAAGGAGCATTGTATAATCAGTCTCCAATGGTGAGGACACTCTTACCCAAAAGGGCTTTGGGCCATAGGTTTTATATAATTATCAATATTAAAAAAAACAAATGAGTTCATGAACCTCAGGGTAAGAAGCCTTGATCTAAGTCCAACCTTTTTCAATTGAGTGTCCCTAAAATCCATCAAACCCAACAAGTCCAAAACTGAACTCATTGTGTTTTTGTCCAAACTTGCCCTTCTTCCTAATTTCCCTATTACTATCCAAGGTGCCACCATCCTCACAGTCACTCGGTCTTGCAACCTAGATATCATACTTGACTATTTACTCTCTCTCACTTCCCCCCATCGAATCAGTTGCTAAGTCTTGTTGATTTTCACTTTTTAAAAAATCTCTACTAATGACTCTGTGAGAAATGGGAGGAGGAGTTTTGTTTCCACAGAACTGAAGGTGTACTTCCCCTCCCCTATCCCACCCCAGCTTTAGCAGAAACCAGGCCTCAGGTCAGTCAGGTGAAAGGTCAGAGGCTTGTACGCATGCTTAAACGAGCCATTTGAGGAGAGCATGATGTAGGCAGTCAGGGGAACTAGAGAGACCAAACCCGCTGAACCAGTTCAAGCTTATCAAGTGTCTGGTCTTGGTCAAAAGTTCAGGCCTACTGATTTGAATAATTTGCATATGTTAAAGAGGGAAGGTAGGGGAAATGAAGAATGTAGATTAATCCTAAACTCAGACAAGGAAGATCTAATTAATTTCACTTCTGCTTCTGTATCCTTATTATCCTACCTATATAAACCGTATAACCTAAGACAACTATGTAAAAAGTAAAGAATGTAAACTAACCATAACTCAAGCAGGAGTGGAGGTGGTAGTTACTGCCACTCCTGCAGCTGTATCACTGTGAGTGTTCCCAGTGAGCACTACACCCACTCTCTCGAGGAGTGTCCTCTGCCCACCCTGGTCCTGAGTTCTTTGGGTGAGAATGGGCAAATCACATGGATCTTCCCAAGGTCATGCTACCAGGAAAGCAATGAGCTGCAGAAGCACATCTCAGGCTAATTTCCTGACCCTGCCCTGGGGACTCCTGTGATCCCCACTGCGGTGTTAAGAGGGCTACCACTCGGGATTTTCCTGGCGAACCCTATGGTTTGCACAGCCTTCTTAAGGGTAAATCACTTGGGTCTTCCGGTCCTGTCTCAGGGGCCTTGTGATCTTACCACCATTCTAAGGGACCATCACTTGGGTCCTCCTTAGGGTCTGACCCTAGGAAGCCCTGTGATCCCCACAGATTAAGGGGGGCTACCACTTGCTCTTCCTCTGGGAGTCCTGTGGTTTGCACAGTCTTCCTTAGTGAATATCACAGGGTTCTTCCTCAGGTCTTTGGCCCTGCCTAGGAAGTCCAGTGATCCCCAAAACCACATTTCTCACAATTTGGGGAAGTCCAGTGATCCCCAAACCGTGTTTCTCACAGACTGTCTGTCTCCTTTTTAAAAATTTTTTAAACTTTTTTATGTGTGAGGCAACTAGGGTTAAGTGATTTGTCCAGGGTCACATAGCTAATAAGTGTCAAGAGTCTGAGGGTAGATATAAACTCAGGTCTTCCTGACTCCAGTGCCAGTGCTCTATCCACTGTGAGATTCCCTCTCTCCTTTTCTGACACTGCCATCACCCTAGTACAGGTCCTCATCACCTCCTACCCAGACTTTGCAAAAGTCTACTGGTGGGTCTCTGCCTCAAGTCTCTCCCCACTACAATCTATCCTCAACACAGGAGCCAAATGCCCTTCCCTAAAACACAGATCTGATAATGTTACTTTTCTCCACTATTTTCAAAACACACTAGTAGCTCCCTATTACCTCCAGAATCAAATATAAAATCCTTCATGTGACTCTTAAAGTTCTTCGCAAACTTGCTACTCCCTACCTTTCCATTCTTTTAATATTGTACTGCCCTCTATACATTATATGCTTGAGCAATACTACTTCCCTTGCTATTCCTCCAACAATTTGCTGAATATCCCTCATGCCTTGGGATTCTTTCCCTCTTCATCTCTGCCTTTTAGCTTCCTTCAAATTTCAGCTGAAATCTGACCTTCTACAAGAAGCCTTTCTCAATTCCCCGTAATTCTCATTCCTCCTCTCTTTTAATTATCAATGTGCCCTGTTTGTATACAGTTGTGATAGGTCATCTCCTCCGTTAGACTGCAGATTCCTTGAGTGAAGAGACTAGCTTTTTTTGGTATTTTTCTTTGCCTTTCTTTGTCTCCTCAGTGCTTAGCAGAGTGTCTGGCAGATGGTACCTGCTTCATGAATCCCTGTTAACTTCACTTACCTCCCAAAAAAGGAAATTGAGATCCTTGAAGAAGTGATTTGCCCCCAAAGAAACACAACTTGTTTATGAGTCCAGCAGCCAGGTTTCCTGATTCCTAGACCAATGCCCTTTTTAATATGCCCAGCTGCCTACCAGCTTTGAAAAATATTTATCAAAGTGTGTGTATGTGTGTATGTGTGTTTGTGTTTGTATGTGTGGATTTGTGTGGATTTATGTTTTCCTTTCTTCTTTCCCAACCCTAAATCATCCAATCTAGACACTTGGAGTTGTCTTACTTTCATCCAACTCTACATTAAAGGTCAATTTCCAACAGTGAGAGTGAAAACAAAGGAAGGAAAGGGGGAAATGGGATGAAACTGATTTTCAAAACAACAAGATGGGCATTTTCCCTCTAATTTGCCTGAAAATAAGATAATGGCTTTTCTTGTTTCAGGTAAATGGCACTGGGGCACAGAAGTAGGGAAGGGAGAGCAATAAAAATTCTTTTGCAAATATGGGGACAGAGTCTAAAAAGTCTTGCACTTTGCAAACTGAGATATCCCTCAGCTACAGCTCCCACTTGAAATCTGCTTCTTAAAATAGAATTTTGCTATGTAAGCAAAGTCATCTTACAAGTCATTGACTGTGTAAAAGTGGAACATAGAGTACTTTGCTCTTAGCCAGGATTTTTGATGCTAACCCACAATGCCTCTGAGATTCAGGGAGCTTTAATAGCAGAAAAAGAGATTCTAAAACAATTTTTTTAGGCCATCAAAAATTTATACTCGCGACTGGAGGGAAAGTCATCCATCATTCGCTTATAAAACAATAACAGCCACCTAAAAATAAAGAGTACCTTGTCTTTCTCAAAGTATCTCAGTTTTTGCAGATACCTATTAGAGAATACCATACTATATTGAATGTTTTGTACCTCCTCCCCCCACCCTATAGTTTCTGTTTTATTTAATTCTTGGAAATCTGTGATATTTCAATAGTGAACAAATATCATTGCAAGTTTGTCAGTGATTGAAATTCTTAAAAATAAAATTCTATTTAGCTTGTCCAGAATATGGATTCAGGTTTTTAGCTGATTGTGTTTTGTTTTTCACTTTCTGTATTCCAACCAAGATTGCATAAGGGCATCATTACTCAATAGAGTAAAGAACATGCAATTAGGTTTAGTATACCTTCTAATACATCACAGTATTTGAATAATTTATTTTCATTAGGAGATGATATTGCCTTAAATGACTCAGTAATTTCCATTTTTTACCTTTTCTATAATTAATCTAGCTTCGTAGCATATCAATTAAAGTTGACAAAGTATTATAACAGCTGCAGCCTGGAAACCAGGTTGAACACTGGAGCTGGAATGGGGAAAATCTTGTTGTCAAGGAGTTATTTTTCAGTCTTAACCAATTCTTCATGACCCCATTTGGGGTTTTCTTGGCAAAAATACTGGAGTTGTTTGTCATTTCCTTCTCCAGCTCATTTATAGATGAAGATACTGAGGCAAACAAGGTTAAATGACTTGCCCAGGATCACACAGTAAGTGTCTGAGGCCAGATTTGAACTTACAAAGACAAATCTTCCTGACTCCAAGCCCAGCACTCTCACCACTGTCCCACCTAGCTGCCCCAAAATCTGAGAGACCTGAATTCAAATCTAGACTCTTACTGTGACCATACCTGAGTCATTTAGCCTGTGCCTTCCTCAATGTCTTTGTCTGTAAGATACGGTTAATAATATCACCTATCTCCCAGGGTTTTTGTAAATATCAAATGAGACAATGTTTGTAGCGTACTTTGTAAGCCTTAAAGTGCTACATAAAGGCTAGCAAGTTATTATTATATTACTAGTCTCAATATATCATTATATGTATTATATATTATATTACATATAATGTTATATATAATATATATGTATGTATGTATCATGTCCCACAATAACAGATTAGTTCCTAACACATTTTATAATATCATATCATATCATATATTTTTTATTATACCGTTACTAGTTTTGATATATTTCATATTGAGTATGTATATTACATGTTAATAGTAAGATATAGAAGCAAACAAAAGCTAATGCAATCTTGGGTTGTGCTGACAAGCATATCTTGCAGGAATAAGGTATTCATCTCACTGTACTCTTTTTTGCACTCAGTCTGCTGGTGAAATGTGTCCTATGCTGGGTGTCATAGTTTAGGAAGGGTGCTTATAGGTTGGGGAACATCTAGGGAAGAATGATCAGGAGGGTGGAAAGCCTTGACTCCGTTACCTGAACATCATCTGAAGGAATTAGGGTCTTTAAGACAGAAAAGACACAGAAGGGAAAAAAAAAAAAACATTCTATACAAGTGCTTGAAGGGCTGAGATATGGGGGGAGCAGGGCGGGGGGGGGGGCGGAATTGGACTTGGTCTTTAGTTGAAGGGTGGAATTAGGAAAATGGGTGAAACTTGCAAAGAGGCAAATGTGATATCAAGATAAACTTGATGATTGTAACTTGTAGTTGGACTGGGGGGAGGGGTGGAAATGCTGGTGAGCAGGCATCAGCATGCTTGATTGATACAATGCTCTACACACACACAAAAAAAAGACTGGGGAATGACTGGGAAAGACTGGGGATGACACATGATGACTTCTAATGGTGAGATTTAGAGCTTGAACTACATTCTGCAACTGGTTCCAGTCTGCTGGTCGTGATTGACTGTGGGAGTATGTAACAACAGCAATACCCAGCATTTATATAGTGCTTTAAAATTGCAAAGTGCCTAGCGTGTGTTTACTCATTTGATCCTTCCTAAAGGCTAGTTGCTTGCGAAACACGAGGTAGACTATTATTATAGTGGCTGTAGATAGACAGGTACCAGGGAGGGAAATCGAGGAAAGAGTTTATTTTTTTCATAACTGACCTCAGTTCCAAGATGCCTACAGAATAGATGATTCTCCCTTATGCTTTTGGGTTAAGTACATGGCACAGGAAGGGTCCCACCTACTTTCTTTCTTAGCCTCCCCATGAGCTGATTCAATGACTGTACTAATGGCTATGAGCCTTAGTCTTTTTTGGTACTAGCTGGTGGAGCTGCCTCACATTCTTCTATCAATTTCTGCCTCTACCCAGTGTATACCACATCAGGGATTGTAAAATTCATGGAAAAAAGCATCACTGGCTCCAAAGTGATGGGGAGCTGATCAGCCATAACTAAAAACATTTTCATCTGGAACAGAAACAGTTGAATTAGAAGGGGTGAAAGGCAGGCCAAAAATCAGGGGACTGTAGTTACAGTCACATCAGGAGAGTGGACAGTCTGGCCTTTGCCCCCATGGACACTGGGGAAAGAAGCTGCTGTTCTTGTTTGTCCTTCATTCTCAAAGAGGGCCATGACATCAGGGAGGTCATGCAGGAAAACGGCAAAGGTGCACCATGATATTGACACCTTGTGCCAATGGAAAGCTAGAAGCCAAGGAATGGGAATAATGGTTGCAAAGGGGAGAAGTATTGTTGAGGAAGATCCCTCTTTGGTTGCAGTTCTTAAGGTTGGATAGTAAAAAGAGGTATTTTGTCATCTGACTTACCAACTCTCCTTCTGGCCTCACTTTGAACTTCCTAAGCTCTCTCTGTTTAATTGTGCTGTCCTTCAAAAAAACCTGATGAGATCACGCAACACCCCTGCCAGCCCAAATCTCTTGCATTCCAGTATGGTGCTTTTATCCAAATAAAATATTCAAGGCTTCCTTCCTCAGAAACCGGAGCTGGAGCTCCTGTCAAACTTTTCATTTTAACAAGTTCAAACTAATTACAGCTGCAGATGGCAACACCAAAATAAAGTTCTCCATTGAGGACACTTAATCATATCCAAATTCTCCATACAAATGGCTGCTGCCTCATTTCAGAAACTTATTGCAGGATGCCTGGGGTTGGGGAGAGTTGCCTGAGGCGGGGGAAGAGTTGTTTGAGAATTCAGACTGTGAAAGCCATGTTATGGGATTTCTTTCATCGTGGTTTGCAGGATTAGAAATGACTTATTATGGTTTTTCTCTATTAAAACATAAAATCCAAATAATAACGATGATCCAAATTAGAGAGTCAACCTTGACATCAGAAAGAACCACATACAAATCCTGACTTCTGTTCAGTTGTTTGTCCTTCCTTTTCAAAGAGGACCAATGACATCATAGGTTAGGTCTTTACTGGCCTGTGAACTGGATTGGAGTGAGACAAAGCTGCACAAAGTCATTAGCCTCGCTTTCTCTTTCTGAGTCATCCAAGTCCAGTGGCAAGACCAAAGTCAAGGAGTCCTTGGTGATGGCCAAGTATGAAGTGGATGACCTTGGCATCTTCAATGCCTGACCAAGCTTTAAGGGCTCCACAATGCCTGCTTCAGCCACATTCACAGCCATTATACCAGTTGGGGAAATCATTTAACCTCTCCATGCCTCCAAGCAACTGTAAATTACAAAGAAGTTAGCAATCTACACTTGTGAAAAGAGTTTCCACATCAGACATTCTTACACAGATCAAATTACTAATCCCCAGCCCCCAAAAATACAGCAACTTAGTTATACAGAGAATATATAGCTGTTTATCCTGTGACATTACATTAAAGTAGAACTTTAGTAGGGGCTATTATCTCTAGGTAGTGAAATGAGGCAGGGGTCTTTTCCTGCTGATTGCTTCTCCCCATTTGGAGAGTCTTCAGCACCTGCACCAGAAGTTAGACAGGGACAAAGAAAACAATGTCCAATTTTGCTACTACTTCAGTGTTATTCAGATGGTCAAAGTTTTAGTGAAGGAGAAGGTTTTACCTGAAGCTGTATCATGTTGGTTTTCTGTGGTTCTCAATTTTTCTGATCTATTTTTATAGTTTACTTTAAATTATTGTATGGACAAGTTGTTATACCCATGATCTCATTCTAATGAAATAAAAGGCACAATGAATATAACTGAGAACTTTGGTCCAAATCTCCCTCAGAATATTATTGTGTGACCTAGGATAAGCCATTTAACATGCCTTGGCCTCAGTTTCCTAATAATAGCTAGCATTTAATATAGCCCCAACTAAGTGTCAGTACTTTGAGACTAAGTACTTTGCAAATATTATCTCATTTGAATCTCACAACAGCCCTGACAGGAGGGGGCTATTCTTATCTGTTTTATGCTTGAGAAAGTGAGACAAATTAAAGTGCAGTGACTTGCCCAGGATCACACAGCTGGTAAATGTCTGAAGCTGGATTTGAACTCCGGCCTTCCTGACTCCAAATCCAATGCTCTTAAAGACAACAAATCTTTCTTTTTTTTTTTCTCTTTCTCTTCCTTCCTTTCCTCCCTCCTTCCTTGTTTCCTTACTCCCCTCCCTCCTTCCTTCTTTAAGATGATTGGCAATGGCCCAGGATGCCACTGGACTCTGATGACTCTGGAGGAGAGAGTGAGGCTGATGACTTTGCACTGCTCTGTCTCATTTAAATCCAATTCACTTGCAAGTCAAGATATCACCCTACTGATGTCATTGGTGTACTTTTAGGATAAAGAGTGATAACCTTGCTTCTTATCTTCCCTTCGTTCCTTTCCTCCTTCTTCCTACCCTCCCTCCTTATTTCCCTCTCTCTCTTTCCTTCCTTCTCTCATCCTTTCTAATGTCAAATCCAATTACCCATCCTCATTACCCAAAGAATATGTGGAGAGGTTATAGAGGTATCAGAGTCCCATAATTCATAGTTGTGTAGTTACTGAGGAATAGTTCAGTTTCTCCCTAATAGGTATAATTAGATGATATTATGCTTCCAAACATGTAAGAGCCTTTGAATTTACGGAGCATCGATTTTAGGCTAAAGTACAGCCTCAAACTGACATCAGATTTGACATCGATCTTGCTCTCATATTTCTTGATCCTTCTTCACCTTTTGATTGCTGTTTCTAAGATTAGGTAATTGGTCCTTGTTGCTTTGCTTGCTTCTGGGCATTACTTCCTGGAATTATACATTCTTACTATCACAACACATTTTTAGAATTGGATCATAGCATTTAAAATATCTATTATATAAATTCTTAGGGTATAAGATAGGGGAAGAAAGGGCATAATTATATTTTAATTTAAGACGTAACATACCACTCTTTGTGGCATTTGTCTTGGAGTGTGATTTTTATCTTGTGGGGTATGGATCCTAAAAAGATGCTATTTCAAGGGATGTGGAAGAATCCATATGGAAAGTGAGCACTAAGGATACAAAGAAAGACACAAGATAGCCCTTGCTCTCCAAAAAGTCAAAGGCTAAGTGGGGAGATGACGTGTAAGTAACAATGTACAAACATATATATATATATGTACATATGTATGTGTATAAAGGTATATATGTATGTCTGTGTGTTTTTCCATTTTACCCTATATGTGTCTATATATACCTGTATGTGCATGCGTATGTGTATGACACACACATATATACATGGTAAATTGGAAATAATTAACAGATGAAAAGCACAAGTATTAAGGAGGATTGGGAAAGGCTTCTTTCTGAAGATGAAATTTCATCAGGATCTTGATTAAAAAGCCTTTATGTTTCTTTCCAGGTCTAAAGCTATGATGAACACATAACACCAATAAGTATGGTAACCTAGAAGGAAAAATAAAAATATTTTCCTCAAACTTCCCAGGTAGAATGCATAATATATCAGAAATATAAGAAATATTACGGGCATTTAAAAATGAAACTCATCAGATATGTAAGAAGCCAGAAGCTTCTGAATTCTGAAAGACAATAGAGCAATTAGACAGCATTTGTCAAAGTAATTAGTGATTAAAAAATGTAAATCTCAAGTCTCCCTTGGAGTTCTTGGCTGACTATGAAACATAGCCTCAAGGGTGAAACTTTTTCCTCCATTTAAATAAAAAGTGAAGTTTCTATTGATTGAAAGGGGCAGCTAGGTTGTGCAATGGAGAGAGCACCTAGGGACAGGAAGCCTTGAGTTCAAATTTGACCTCCGACACTTACTAGCTGTGTGACCCTGGGGAAGTCATTCAAGCCCGTTTACCTCAGTTTCCTCATTCCTAAAATGAGCTGGAGAAGGAAATGGCAGACCCCTCCAGTATCTTTGCCAAGAAAACCCCAAATTGAGTCATAAAAAATCAGGCATACCTGAACAACAACAAAATTGATTGAAAGCCCAAGGACAAAAAGTAGAATATTTTAGAAACTAGGAAAAATGAGTTACCCACTTTCAAAGTATTGGACTTTTCCCCTTGATCTGCATACTTAATCAATTACCAAGAGAGATCTGTTGAATCTTCCTTCAATATATCTTACTCAATAAGCTAACACTCTACCTCCAGACAGATGAGGCTGCTTACCCCAAACACCCTTGTATATTTTTCTCCACACTTTCACTAAACCCCAGTCCCCATTTCTCTGGAGGACTAACTCCTGCCCTAAATTCTTACCCATCTTGCTGAGTAGAAAGTGAAACTTCTGCCCACCCCTGCCCAAAGAGATCTCTCCTGACTGACACTGACCCATGACAGAGAAATATCTACTCTTTGAATGTGGAATTGTCCCAAGTCTTGAACCCACAAGCTGTGGTTTACTCAGGGATATCCAGGCATCTTGTCAGCAGACCAATCCAGAGTCACCAAGCAGGTGAGTGGGAAGGGTGGAAGAGGGAGATTATTCCTAAATAAAGAGATTCTACAAAGCAAATCAGTCATTATAAAAGGCTCAGATTTGGTAATTATAAGCTCATAAAGCTAAGACTGAGAGAGGTTAACTTCAAGTTTTGATGCTCAATGCTAGCCTAAAAACATTTCTATCTACATATTCGGTCTTGGCTCCAGCTCTCCCTTTAAATACATACACTTATCTACTTGTGACATAAAAATTGTCCAAGGATAGTTGATAGGCACTGCTGCCAATCATACTTATCAACACAGAGAGGTATTTTAACAACCAGTGTATTATGTACTTAGAATCCAGTTCCGTGGTACAAAACAAAACAAAACAAAGAACCTAGGAAAATATTTTCAGCAACCTAATACAGTTTTTAGTTATAGCAGCAAATTGAATACAATTGGAATTTTATGGAGAACAAAGGGGAAGTTTCGGATTTATGCACCAAAGAGCCAAAAGCAGAAGGGGAAATATCTATATTATGGAAAATAATAAACTGATCTGAAAATACTAGAGGATTTAAGTGGAATTTGCAGACAGAGCAGGAACTAACCAGATGGCATTAGGGATATAGTTGATATCTCACCTTAGGTAGTAAATAAAGATAATAAGGGTAAGTTAGAAATTCTTTTATCACTAAACAGTTAATTACTTGAGCTGCAAGCTCTAGCTAGTCATGTGACCTGCTGTCTCAAGCAAATGGCAACTGTACTAAAATTCTACTATGACTCGGGAATTCTATACCATTTTATGTTACTGGTTAGATTTTCATGTGGGCGTAGGGCCAGGTCCTTATGTCCTCTTTATCAAAGGAAAAATGGGGAAGACAATATACAAACAACTAGGTACATGCAAGATCTATAGAGAATAGATGAAAGGTAATCTTAGACTGAAGGTACTCGCAATAGAGGGGTCTGGGAAAGACCCCTTGCAAAAGGTTAGATTAGAATTGAGGCTTAAAGGTTGTATAAAATGCTTTCAACTCAACAAATATTTATTAAGCAGCCATTGAGTATAAGGTCTTATGTAACAGTGATCTCAAATTGAAATAGTCCCAGGCATTAAAGAATTTACATTCTATTGAGTTTTAGTAATACACAGAGACAAACAGTGGGAGATGATTTGAGCAGAGAGAAAGAGAAAGTTAGCAGCCAAGATGATTAAGGAAGGTTTTACAGAAGAGGTTGCTGTATTTCCTCATAGCAGCCCTGCAAGGTAGGCAACATATATACTATTGTCAATATTTTATAAATGATCTAACTTGCCCAGAATCGCAGTTAGCAAATGAAAGAGTAAGGGCTTGAACCCACGTCTCCTGAGCCCAAGGCCAGCCAATGGTCTGTCTACTACACTACATGACCATAGATAAACCTTTACTTCCCTTCCTTTGCCTAATATAGTAAGCTGTATACAGTAGATGCCAAAATTCATTCCTTTCATTGTTGTAGACTTAAAGTTCCTAATATCTGGTAACTCTATCTTTCCCTTTCCTGAATCTCTTTTCTGACCTTTCTGTCTTTTGTATGATTATTTCATCACCCCTGCACTGGAGATTCCTTTTTGTTTTTCTTTCCCTAATCCAAACAATTCAAAAAGGATTACCAGTTTGCTCTTGGAAATCTGATTTTTCTTAAAAAAAAAAAACAATTAACCAACCCAAAAGCACTTACTAAGTACCTACTATATGCCAAGCACTGTGCTAGATGCTAACAGCAATTTTTTTTTATTGAAATGACGTCAACTCTCAAGGAACAAAGCTATTTTCCAATTATTCCTACAATTGTCACAGAATAAGAAAATCATAAAATCTCTAAAGTAAAAGAAATGTCAGAGACCTTCCAGTGTAACCTGTACCTGAATAAAACTTCTCTCTATAAAAAAACAGTTTTCATCCTGCCCTTGATTAAGGACCACTAGTGAAGGAGAGGACCCCCTTGCCTTTTAAGGCTGTCCATTCTGCTTTTTGATCAGTCTAATTGTTAGGAAGTTTTTATTTACATCCAATTTTAAGCTGCATCTCTACAATCTCTATGCACTTTTTCTAGGTTCCCTCTCTGAAGCATGGCTGTGCTTTGCATAACATTGCATTGCATTATTAATTATAACTTTTAATTAACCTAACCTGGAATGCATAGATATGTTTTATCGTATTTGGTTTCAAGACAGAATGACCTTCAGACTTCTCTCCCCTATTTGTGATCTTCCAAGTATATAATTAGCCTTTCAAAGTGCGAGGGCACCAGTAAAGTGGAAAGAACATTAGAACATGGCTCTAGAGACCAGGTTCAAGTCCTGGTTTGATTATCAACAAACTTTTTTTTATTTTATAGGGATCATAGGTCTAGCACTGTAAGAGACTTTAAAGCAGGGAATCTCAGCATTTTTTGGTGATGGTTTTCTTTGGCAGTCTGGTGAAGCCTATAGAACCATCTTCTTAGAAATATAAAATATGTAGGATACAAAGGAAAACAATTATACTCAAACAAATATGTATTTTTCCCAGCCAAATCCGTAGAGTACTTGGGGTTCTAATGGACCCTAGGTTAAGACTCCTTTCTTTAGAGGTCATCTGGTCTAAACCCTTCATTTTACATGTAATATATATGTATACTCTAAATATATAGACATAACCCACCTCATCATGTTTAGGTATGATCTGAAGTTTTCTGGCACACCTTTGCAGAAAACAGGAGAAAGAACAAAGACCATGCTGCCACCACCAAGCCTGTTAGCTGGGCTGAAGGCAGCAGTGACCTTAGATGTGGCAATGACCTTTCTTATCACCAAGGAAGATCTCAGTACAGGATTATATCTATCTAGCATCCACTCAAATATCTTAAGTCTAGGGGTAAATGTTTAAAAAAAAGGCACCTTTTTGATCATTTTTAAATGGGAAAGTTAGCCCTTAGTTTATATTCACCAGCTTAGTCCCTTCACACCCATTAGGAGCAAGACCAACACCAGCAGATTGTTGAGGTTCAATGTTGGGACAAAATAAACCACTCTCAAGTCACCGAACAGTTAACAAAAGAAGGTTTACTTTGCCCTGACCCAGCAAGGATATGCAAAAAGGATACAGTGGCACTTAGCATTTTTAAACATGCCCCCACCCCACCCCCTTTGTCTCTATAGGGAAATATTTGGTCAGCAGGGCAATGTATGATGACTTTTGTGGTTTTCAAATATCTACCATATCAGAGTGAATCCTACTACGACTTTTCATGTCCTTAACTGTGTCAAGGGAGGCAGGGTCAATCAAATCCCAGATTTGTTCATTTTAAGATAAAAGCAATTCTTACTTCAGGGAATTGGGGCAACTCTAGTTCTATCACACCACTACAGCCAAGTTACACAAAAGACCATCACAAATAGCAAATCAATCCATTTTTTCTAAGAAAAACAGGAAATGGAAATAGTTCTCCATATTACAATATACCAAAGAATACAAATTCATTAATATCTCAGCTCAAACCAGGAAAGATGGAAAGATCTTACCTAAAGGAGGTCCCCTGTCAGCAGTCTATAGAACTATCAACGGGGAATGTACTAAGCCTGGCTCTCATACATGTCAATGCCAGTCTGCTATTTAAAACAGTCTTTCCATCTGTCTGTGTCTGTGTCTCTCTCCATCTCTCTGTCTCTCTGTCTCTCTCTCTCTCTCCTCTCCTCTTTGGAGGTCCTCTCTATGTGTGTCTCTAAAATCTCTTTCTCAAGTCTCTTTAAAAAAACCCAGGTAAATCCCTTATCCAAATGTACAGCTTTATGCTCAAAATTCTCTCAGCCAATCAGCAGTCTAATCTTCCTCTGAGTAAGCAGTAGGTAGTCCAGAGCTCTCCATCAGCAAATATGCCTTAGACTTGGGCAAAAGGATTGTTAATTCAAAATGAAAAAAAAACTGAGTCTACCGAACCTGCCCAAGGTCACACAGGGAGTATCAGAGGCAGCGTGTGACCCTAAGTACTCTGACTCTAGAAGCAGGCCTGGCTTTGAATCAGCACTTGTGCTTACTAGCTTTGTGTGACCTTGACAAATTCCATTAACTTCCAAGTCCCAGTGTTCTCATTTATGAAATGGGGATAATAATAATATTTGTTCTACTTGTATCAAATGACTGTTGTGAGGATAAAATGAGCTAATTTATAGAAAGCTCTTTGACATTGTGAAATGGCATCTAAATGTGAACAATTCTCGTTAGGTCTTAATTATTTGAAATAATGCATCCCATGAAGTGGTCACATTATTTGGTATTTCCACTAGACTGGACCCAATTACTATATGTTACATAATTATAATTTAAAATAATATGAATTCAAATATATGCAATTACCTCATGGGATGCATTATTCACACCAATCAAGACCTGACTCTGCTTAGATCATTAGCACTATGTTAGGCACAGGGGAGTAAGAAGTTTCAGTAGTATATAGGCCCTTCTGTTATGGAGCTTGTACGGGAAATCAAAGCATAAATAATTATAGTACAAATTAATATAATAATAAATGTGTGATGAACAGTGAAATTATGTGCTTGATGAGGTCTTTGGGTAGAAAAGATCACTACCACTTGTCAAGAGGAGTCTAGGAAGGCTGGATGAAAGGACCATTTGAGTTTTGATTTAGGGGGGCTTTGGGCAAGATAGCAGCATGAATAGTTGCATCTCAGCCTAAATCTCACCTTTCTGATTCCAAACAGCAAGAAATGTATTAAATAAAGTCATTAAAATGGCAAAAAAGAGAACATGGGAAACACTGTAGGTGACCAAGAAAACTGAAACAACTCCATTTGGTCTGTTATTCCTCTAGTTTGTTCTCTGAGCCTGTCTGTATTGTAGCCCCTGCCCTTGCTCACAACCTTCCTTACTGCTGAAACAGTGAGTATCTGGAACAGTCCTATCCATTAGGGTAGGGGTATGAGAACAGCTAACTCAAACAATGGCCTTTCCTGTTACACATCCCCTAGATCCATCCCTAATCCCCCAGTAAGAGACTCAGTCCAATCAAGAAGTGTCCATACCCAATTTACTTCCTGCCTAATTAAAACCTACATAAATCTTGTCCTTTGGCTCCTTTGGGGAGTCTTGGCCAGCACTTGTGGGGCTCCCTCGCCAGTGAACTCATTAAATCCTCCTTGGTTCCTAAATTTCTGGTTCTGGTTTCAGTTGGTTCCTACACTGACAATTTTACTCACGATGCCTTTTCACAAAGTAAAGCCTAAGAAAGGGACACAAGAATTATGCAATGGACCCACTTCTCCAACCACAGTAACTTTATTATAACCTCAGTAAGGAAAATAGAACAGCGATATGGGAAGGGTCTGATTACTGCCAACAACAGAAACAACAGTAATAACTGATACTCAAAGAGTTCTTTAAAGTTTATAAGTTACTTGGAGTAGCACCAAAATTCATTGCACAGTATATAGAATAGCTTCTACCATCACATATTGCCTGGAAAAGGCAAGGTAAAAAAGAGGAGGAAAAAGCTAGGAGGGAAAAAGACAGGATGATAACTAACACAAACTGGAGGAACTTAGGATGAGGCAGGGTGATGGGGGAGGGGAGCGCAGGAGAGTGTCTATGGGACAGATTGAGATCAAATTGATGCAAACAAAACCAAGTGCTGACTTTAGAAGGGGGAGAAGGGGCGGGAGCAGGGAATAAATCCAAAAGAATTAAATACAGGGGAACGCAAAATAATGACCTTTCCTATGAATACATTCAACTCTACAGTAAAATTAAAGAAAATAGTAGAATGGACAAGAAAGCAAAACCCAACATTTGCTCCATACAAAAACCACATTTTAAAGATAAGAATATAGTAACATACTTGAGAATGAGAGACTGGAATAAAAAATACCATTATCTTTGTTACAAGGAGGACTTCATTTGGAGAGAATATAAATTATGGAATGACTATTGTAAAAAACAAAAGGCATTTTTTTTAAAAAAAAATGAGGATAAACAGTTAGAAAAGCAACAGTGGGCATTCTGGGAATAGCGAATAGTATGAATAAAGGCAAAATTGTAAGAAAATTTCAAGTATGTATAAGGGTCAAGCATAACTCTAGAACATATCGTCCATGGAAGTGAGTCTAATTAGAAAAACCTGTAAAGATAAGGTGGTACCAGACTGTAGATGGTTTTCAATGACAGCCTAGGTAATTTGAACTTTATTCCACAGGTAATATGTAGTCTCTGTTGATGTCAATACGCCATGGCCTCTAATACAGAAATGTTTTAGAGAATAAGGATTGAGCTTGCAAGGTATTGTTAGGGATATGGATACCATTGATTTTGTGACATAGAGTCATCACCATGTAGCCCTATGGTTTATTCTGTGACTAAAACATCAAACAACTTGCTTCATAGACCAATGCATAAGGTCTTCCCAGAAATACCCAACACAGACATATACAAGCAGATATATACAAGTATAACCATACTGCTTTTCCAGGAAACAAAATCTCACTTAGATTGCTTAATCTTTCCTACTGCCAATATAATCATTCCTACAAGGCACGGTCTAAGCACAAGTTTCAGAACATTGGCTCAGAAACATGGGTTAACCCGGTTTATGCTGCTAAAATGTCACAGATTAGGAGAGTCCTCTTTAGAGCTACTGACAACAACTATCATAATCCTCTCTTTACAAGTCTGCCATCCTGTTTCTCTGATTCCAGTAATTACTTATGACTTTTAGGTTCACTAGAGTGTTGGTTGATTGCAGGTAGAGGTTATTGGGATATCATTTATCTCGGGCATTACTAACATGAGCTGGATGTTAGCATTACCCTATAGGTCTTTAGCTTGGACCAAACCTTGACATGTGAAGCAAAATTTAGGTAGGATCATAGATCTTGGTCTGGAAGGGACCTCAGAGGCCATCTTGTCCTCCTCCCTCATTTTACAGAGAAGGAAACTGATGTCTATGGAGATTAAGTGGTTTACACAAAGTCATATAATAATTCTTAGAGGTGGGGATTTGAGCTTACATTCTCTAACTCCAGATTCAGTGTTCTTTTCTCTGTCTCATATTGTCTCATGTCTTATAAGATATATCCTTAATCAATCTGTAAATTATCATCATAATTCCTAATACTAATTTTGCTCAGAAATGTAGAAGGTAATATACAGAACAATTAAATGATAAAAATTATTTTTATTTTCTTTCTGCATTATCAGGCCCAATGTGATTTCAGAGATATATACAGAAGAACTAAAATCCTTTAGGTTAAAGACATTCTTTAGAAAGTATTGCTATGTCAGTTAAAAAAAATTCTCCAACTCTTCTGGCAGGAGTGAGGAAATCTGGCTAGTTGAGCAATTACATTTAATCAGCTTCTATTTCCTTTTCATATAGAACAGATTGAGACATGGTGTCCTTTACAATTCCCATGTGGTTGGTGGAAGCACATTCCACATCAGGGACACCACATTTCCTCTGTTGGGTTCATCACACTACATCAGACACAGCAATTTCTGAGACATAATGTCAATGGCCAGTATTGCTGAGAACTCAGTGGAATGATTTTTTTTTTGTCCACTACGACATATGAGAACTATTTGGTGAGCTGGTTGAAGGGGCCTTTATTTTTCTGTGAAATTCTCTGGATGTCATTTCTCCAGAAGGAGGTTAAACTGAGCCTGAGTTTGTTTAAATTCAGATTGGAGGTGCCAAACCCAATTGTTTGCTTGTTTTTATTTTATTTTTTCTTGGCAATTTTGAGACACTATTCTGGGTTGGACTGTTCATTGTAAAGGGGTCTTAAGAACTATATAAGCATGTTTCAGAAACTTAAATAATTGGCAAAGCACATGAAGTCCTTGGGCTGAGCATTTCTAAGGAAAAATTTCTGATTTTGTTTTTAGGAAAGTGAATTAAAAATTTTTATGGTTTCAAAAAGATAGTTCACAATCATAAAAGTTTAGAATGCATGCATGTGTGTGTGTGTGCATGCATGTATGTGTATGTGCATGTGAGTGTGTTTATATCTAAAACCCTACAGATGATCATGAAGTGAAGAAAATATCAGGCAATTTCCAGGCAGTTGGATACTACTTTTAGAGAATGCGTCAGGAATAAACAATATGTGTGTGTGTGTGTGTGTGTGTGTGTGTGTGTGTGAGTGTGAGTGTGTGTGTGTGTTGACCAAGGGCAGAAAAACTCTGAAGAAGTATATGCCAAAATGTAATCCTATTCTTTCTAGGATATTATGGGGATGAGTTGGGGTTAATGGTAAGCAAGTGCAGGTTCCTAGTCAGGGAAATGTGTAGAGTGCTACCTACTGGCTTCCTAATACATGAAGAGGAGAGAAGGATGGTGGCAGATGGTTTTTGAAGAAAGTGAGCCCATATGCTCTCTTTAGCACCTTGATTTTGCTGTAAGTTCATCAAAAGGCAAACTAGAGCTAATAATAGCAATTGCTAGCTAATCTTAATATTTTCTCAGTACTTCTGTGGTTTGGTGATTTCATCAATGTGGGTGTTCCCTTTATTGGTCCTGATCTGAGCCCTAACTATACCTTCTCATTTTGTGTGATTCTTTTCTATGATATCCTGGCAATCCTCCAACCATCTATAATGCTGGCAGTTATTCTTTACTTCTTCTAGCTGCCCATTTCTTATTGCATCCGCTGTTCTCATATGTCCGGCTTACCTTGTTTCCAGTAACACATCTTCTCAATAATATCCCTTATATGATTTCTTAGACATGTTTTGTATCCAGTATCTGTCACTCCATTGCCATTTAGGTCATCCGTGACTTTGATTCTTCAGCAATTGCTTTATTTACAAATTAGCAACATTACAGAACAACTGTAAGAACATTTGTATGAAAAAGATATATGTCCATGCTAGGAAGTACCTTGGACCCATCAAGAGCACTGCCCAATTTCCCAAGTACAATTCATCCTGTTCTCTTCTTCTCATTCAATATGCACCGAGTTCATTGTCCAGTTGGAGTCCCTATCCCAGATATACTAAATTCTATGGATTAGCTGTCAAATTGCATGTACAAACCACAAACATTATTCATTCATTTAATTTTTTTCCTTTCTGGAGTATTAGATTCCTCTTTTCGGGATAATAAGAAATCTCATTGAAAAGTCCCTCCATTGTGCTTGATGTAATTACAACAATCTCCCACCTGGTGATGGCGCATGTGCAATACCTCATCCTCTACAGGTAATGCTGTTTCACCAGACCTTTGTACTGGACTTCCTTTACAATGCTGGCAAACATCTCTGTTGAGCATACATCTCCCTATTTTCTACCTAATTTGATATTAATGATCAGAGAGTCATTGAATAGTTTATTCCTTTGGTGACATTTATCAAGGAATTTTGTGTAATTATATTTCTGAAAGGTACTTTTTGGAGAGCTTTTTACCCTGCATTTTGCCATGGAGTCAAATGTTGTCCTAACAATCCACAAGTGGTCTTTCAGCAAACTGTGTGAAGGTAAAGATGAAGTTGACTGTAGAGCATCATATTTTAAAGCTACCTATTATCTTTTCATATTTTCATCAAGGATACCTTCACTATGCAGCACTACAATACTCAGAAAGATTTTATAAAGATGAGAAAGTTGGCTTCAGTGCTTATTGATGTCTTCTCAATGCACATAGTAATCACTTAACAAATATTTGTTTATAGGAGAAGAAGGGAAAAGGGAGGCAAATCCACTGACTTCTCAAATCTTGCTAATTTGATCCCAGTGCCAGTGGCCAGGAGCATGATAGGAGTTGAAAGGAATTTTATTACCTAAAAAAAAATGGGCAGGCCTGAGGGAGTTGAAACTGAGAAGAAGAAACTAAGCTAATCAAAAGGCATCTCTAAGGGAAGACCTTTTACTAGTTAGATTGGTGCAACTATGAATCTGACTCACTCACTACTGGGCTGAAATTTCCCTGAGGCTATGGGCTACTTGCACAAAAACAACTGTGACCACTCCCTTGTAGAGAAGAGACTTCAGAGAACCAACAGATGGCAGCAAGTCAATGGAAAATCAAGAGAAGGCAACTAGAACTTAGAAAATCAGCAGATGGAGAAAACAGCTCCACAGAAGATACCAGCAGAAGTGCCTAGAATTCTAGCAGAAGACATCCCCAGACCAGAAGATGCTAGCAAGAAAGCAGAAAGAGTTAACTTTGAAGGGAAATGGAATTTTTCTGGTGAAATGTATTCACCCTTTCACACATGTTCCCTAGCTACATCTTCACTTTTCCATCAGTGACATGGGAATCTATGGATAGGTGCAGGGAGATTCTCTTTGTCATTTACCTCACTCTGTTCTTCAATTAAACTTTTGCTTCAACTTGACATGTCTTCTGTTCAGGTCAGGTTAAAGAGAGACATAGTGAGAGTAGTATGAGTTATGGTTTTTAAGTGAATTCTTTGAGTTGGAACTCATGTTGGGGAGGGGCCACTGAAAGAAGTGAATTAATATTAGTCATCAATGAATACTTATTGATACATTGGTGACACAGTTTATCAGTATCACCTAAAAACCATATTTGGTATTTCTTAATATTAAATGGCTGAAAAATTCCCCAGCAGTCATTTATTGGAGCATTGCTGAGCTATTGACAACAGCATCCAGTTCTGCTGTTTTGTATTGATAACTGGAAAATAATAGAATTCAAAGCCAACTACTTATCAGTGTGTAATCCAAGTGCAGAAAACAATAACTATAGGGACTTCCAGACTGCAGTTTTAGGATAGGTTTAGACTAATCAGAAGAAGAAAATTCCAATGATCATGCAACATTTAGTGGCATTTCTCACCATAAAGGGTTATTATTATGTTACGCCTTTCCCTTCTGACAATTCAAATTTGTCAATAACCCCATTGGCCTTAGCTATCCAGTTGTCATTTGGACTAGGCCACTTCTATTTCTTAAAACAAGCAAAACTAGAAGAAACAAATCATATTTAATTTAACAAAGCAAACAGCTAATTCAACTGACCCTAAGGAAATGACTAATCATTGGGTCAATGGATTGATCAGTAGACTCATCCCATTTGATCCATTTGTGGGATGAACTTTCTAAGCCCAATGGACTATGCAGACACACTCTGACATACAAATCTCAGTAACTCAGAAGGGAAAAGTTAAAGAAAAACTGAATGTGAGCCCAAGAGCATGCTGAAAGACACAGCATGCAAGTCTAACCCTTTTTTGGTTTACAAACGTCCTGCAATAAATGAGACTTGGCCAAAATATTGTCAGGACATAGGAGACTGAAAAATACTTGAAAGTTTAAAGGAGAATCTTCAGTACTGACACCAGACATAGTAGCCACTGGAGCTCATCACTATCAGGACAATGACAAAACCATGTCTAAATGACTTAAGAAAATTCAGCCTTGAAAAATAGAATGACGAATTTCATGTCTAAAAAATGGGGATACCAACCCACTTGAATCGATTGTTTTAAAATAGCAGCTGTTCATGACTGTTTGATAAAATATTTATCAAAGAGAGTTGATGCAGTCCAGCTTTTCCCACATGTTGCTAAAGCATCATCTCCAGAAAAATAAAGGATAAAACGATGATTTTTTTTAAGATTCTAAAAGGACTACTTCTTCTGAAATGCTGTTTACCCTTGATCTTCTAACCTAAAATGGGTGGAAGTTTCTTTATAGAATCTTTGGCATAACTTGTAGTACGCATTTACTATGCTTAAAAAAAATCATTAAAACAACCCTTTCAGTTTGGCAGATTTCAATGTGCATGTTTTGTAGCAGAAACAGAGAGGCTGAAAAAGATGATAACTTGGAAATTTTAACAATGTCATTGCCTTGGCAAAAAGTTCTGGGGGAAAAAAAATAAAGAACAACTGGTAAAAGGTTCAATTGCAGTGCTGACTTTGCTTAACTTGGCTGTTGTTGTTATTCTGTTCCCACACTAAATGGTTGTGATGCTGTGGTGAGGAGCATCTACCTTCTTGACTGGCACTACTATGCTCAGTTTTGGGCATGTTAGCAAAGACTTCCTTAAAATGTAAACCCCCTGGAGAAGGGGATGTTTTACTTTTGTCTTTGCATCTCTACTGCTTAACACAATGTCTGGTACATTCTGAGTGATTAATAAATGCTAGCTAATTGATTGATTAGTTGATTGGAGGGTGTCCAGGGAAGGCAACCAGAATGGTGAATGGCCTTGAGTTCATCGGAAAAGGTAATGGCTATTTTTTCCTGAAGAAGAAGGAAAAGACTCAAATTGAACATATGGCTATCTTGGAGTATTTGAGAGACTCTCCCTGGAAAGAGGAATTGGCCTCGTTTTATTTCTTCCCAGAGAACAGGATGAGGAGTAATGGGTAGAAGTTATAAAATGAAGTTAATTTAGGCCTAATTCCAGGATAAACTTCCTAACAATTGGAGCTATCTGAGAGTGAAATGGGCTGCCTTATAAGGGAGCAGCGCTCCCCCACACAGGAGATCTTTGCTGTTGACTTTTTTCCTCTGGCTATTCTCTCCAAAACCAATCAGAGGACATGTATGCCTGCAGGGAAGAAGGTCATTCTGTTTTGTATATCCTGGGAACACACCAACCTGGTGTAGCCTCCATTAGAATCCAATCTTCTCCAGGGAAGAGACTGTCTCATTTGGAATTTGCATCTCTAGCATTTAGCACAGTGCAGAGTAAATGTTTAATAAATAATTTTCATTCATTCATTTGTAGAAGGGCTTCTGGATTGACAGTATTGAACTAAATAGTCACTGAGATCTCTTAGAACTGTGGAATTCTGTAATTCTACATAGAAGTTGCAATGAATTGGATGTTAACTGGCTTGGGTCTCAGTTTCCACATTCGGTAAAATAAATAAATTGGTCTAGCTGATCTCCAAAAACCCTTCCAAGTCATGTTATCAGGATGTTAGAAGGCAATCTGAAAGTCAAAAATCTCTGATTCTTCAGCCACCTCCTATGAAGAAGACTTTGTCAAATAATTTTGAATAGTAGCTTCCATTTAGTTTCACCATTTGATTAATAATGCTCAGCTGGCTAGATGAAATATCATTTCACAAGGCTCTGTTTCTCTGTTCCATTGCTAGGGATGTTAATGAGTGTAGTTCCTTGAGACATTGATGGAGTATTTTTGAAGCCCAACCCTGCCCTTCCTGTTGATTTGTTCCAATTCCTTCATCCCATTCTTTGAGAAAGCAGAACTCTCGCTATTTTCTTAAGACATAGCTTTAAACATCTAAAGAAATAAAAAGTAAAAATTGATAAATTAATGGGAAAATAAGAAGTCTTCCCATTCAAAGGAAAATGTAGATACGATTTGTTGACTATTACGTCTGTATTAACGTCAAAGGCAAGTGCACACTGTCACAGACATAAAAATGGTCACACTATTTTCAGAGATCAGCTTTTAAGCAGAGACCTATTAATTTCATCTGTTATTCCTTTTCATCATCTCACATATACTTTTCTATACAAAGATATTAAGGCAGCCTTTCTATTTAGTAGCCAGAAAGATAAATGATGAGCATTAATTGATGCTATAGGCATTAATTTGATGACTTAGGATGTACCCAGCGCTATACATAGAGCAATATCTCTATTAATAAGGATATAACCTATTCATAAAATCAAAGGATTAAGAAGAAGAAGGATCCTTCAGGATCATCCAGTCTTGCCCCTAATTTTACAGAAGAGGAAACTAAGGTCTAAATAGGAGAAATATCTTACTCAATATCTCAGAGGTATAAAGTAGTAGGGACAGAATTCAAACTCAGGTCCTCGGACTCTCAAACAGGATTCATTTCACTACAGTCATCGCCATGCAATAAGAATTTACATTTTAAATGGGGACATATACAATATTCAGCTGATATAGTTAGAAGCAATGCATAATTAAATGTGTAATATGGAGGCATATGTAAATTAACATAGCACTTTAAGGTTTGAAAAGCACCTTAAATATGGTATCTCATTTGATCCTAACAAGAACTCTGTGAAGGAGGGATTATTATCATTCCCCTTTTTATAGATGAGAAAACTGAGAGTTTAAAGTCATTTACTCAAAGTCATACAGCTACAAAATGCCTAAGGAACAATTTGAACTCAGGCCTTCTTGACTCCAAGTCCAGCTTGCTATCCACTGAGCCATCCAGCTGCCAATAAGTACCCAAGAATTTAAATGGGAAAAGGTGTCTCTGGGATGAGTTCACTCAAGGAAGAATACACAGAGTTGAATGGCTATCAAGCAAGTCCTTGAAAGAAGCATAGGATTAGAAGGACAGAGTGGAGAAAGTTGATGGTCCATATTTTATTCCATCCTCCCCCTAAACAGTAAAACAGTTTCGCTCTTCATCCCTGCTTTTCACTATAGACCTGAAAGAAAATGTCAATTTTGTTGTGTATTCTTATGTTATGAATATTACCCTGCATTTATGACACTTGAGGAGGGAAAACATAGTGGCCTCCATCGAATCTCCACAGGAAAGGAAATTTGACATCTCTGTTTGGCCTTCTTCTTTCTTATTTGTGGAGAGTATCTTCTATATGCCAATGCATCTGTTTGCTTCTCCTAGTGATAGGAGTATTGAAAGCAATTGAAAGCTGGCATTTGCAAGAGTAAGTTAGGCCTGTGCCAGTTTTGAAAGCCAAATGGAATTTTCACAGGTCTACTGATTTTTAATACCATTTGCAAAGCTGCTGTCAGAGTCAAATCCTTCCTCTCTCCAATCCTAAAAAGAAGAAGATAAAAAAGTTCTCACTTAATCCCATTTTCCTTCAGAATTTCTCTCTGAGGTTAGTTCTCCATTTTACAATTAGAGAAACTGAGGACCCCAAATCTGCTATGAAAGCAAAAACAGGACTGAGCTTTCCTGATGTCTACTCCCAAAATCCAATTAAAATATCTTTTAATGGTGCAGGAGCTTCACTCAGACATTATGCTGTCTTTATGAGTCAAAGTCTCCCTCAGAAAAACATAGTGTACAGACAGAGGAGTACTTTTTCGGAGCAATATTCACTCCTCTGAGTTCTTGCTACTTCAAATAAGAAGCAGATTTAGAAAAGTGTGAGGGAGAAGCTGTCACATTGCTTAGTCCCACCCTGTTGGTTTATGTGTGTGTGTGTGTGTGTGTGTGTGTGTGTGTGTGTGTACGTACATGTGCACATATGTGTGTATATACAGATATTCTTAATATGTTAGCAATTATATTGTACATGTACAGTTTAATTCTAAAACTCCGAATACTAGCTACCACTTATATAAAGCTTTAACATTTATTTGCAAAGTGCTTTAAAAATACTAACTCATTTTATCCTCACGGCAACCCCAGAAGTTAAGTACAATTATCGTTTTGTTTTACAGATAGCGAAACTTAGACAGAGAGGTTAAGTGATTTGACCAGTCTATTTGACCAGTCACACAGCCAGGAAGTGTCTAAAGCTGAATTTGAACTCAGGTCTTCCTTGGTCCATTTCTAGTACTCTATCTACTGTACCATCTCTGTACATGCTGTCTCCCTCCAATGGAACATAAGCTCATTGCAAGAAGTCATAATGAATTCAGAGAAAGGCAAGGGAAGGCAAATAACATTTATTAAGTGTTTACTAGGTGCCAGGCATTATGCTAAGCATTTTACCACTGTGCCTGGCACATAGTAAGTGTTTAATAATTGCTCTTTTCCTTGCCTTTCTCTGAGTTCATCAGATTCATCATGTTTTATGGCGCATTTATATTTTATTGTGTTGGCATACACAAGTTGTTCAACCATTCCCCAATCAATGGGCATACATTTTCTTTTCTTTTCTTTCATTTTCTTTTTTCTTTTACAGCATTCAGAGTGTTCCTAGGACTATTATGTTATATTGTGGGGGGCCTTTGTCTCTGTCATTGAGTCCTATGGGATAAAAGGGAAGATCAGGATGGCTGGGTCAAAGTGGATGAATTGTTTATTGACTCATCTCTAGACTGTTTATTTATACCCTAGAGGAGGTTTATATGAAAATTAATTGTGCATAAACTATGTGAAGGAAAATGTTTAAACTGCTTAAGAGAATACATAGGTTTCCAGCATGTTAGAAGCATGTGTTGGTCTTGGGGTGAGCATGTGTGTATGACAAAAATATTTATATAACACACAGCTATTATGCACCAGACACTGAGCTAAGCACTATTCTACAAATAGAATCTTGTTTAATCCTCACAACAACCTGCAAGGTAGGTACTACTATCATCGTCAATTTAAAATTGAGGAAATTGAGTCAGAGGTTAAGTGATTCGCTGAAGGTCACACAGCTGGTAAATGTCTGAGTCTGGATTTGAACTCAGGTCTTCCTGACTCCAGGCATAAGACTCTACTCACTGGGACACCAGCTGCCTGTGGCAATGGTTTTCATTTACACGAAAACAATTGACATTCTAATTATATATATTTCTCCTTCATTCATTATAGTAAATCCCCCACAGGCCTGCATATGGTTATTCAATTTATGTGAAAATAAGGCAGATTGAACTTAGAAAAAGTTTCAAATTGGCATTTCTTTCTATTAGTAAGATTTAATTGCAATCATTTACATTCTTACACACCTACACTTCAATTTGTTTGAGAGTTTTGAAAAATATGCTGGATTTCTAATTACAAACCATGACTTGGAATTCCAACTTTTGCTAATAATAATAATAGTAGCTGGCATTTTTATAGCTCTTACTATGTGCCAGACACTGAGCTAAGCATCTTACAAATAATATCTCATTTGATTCACGATAACCCTGGGAGGTAGGTACTATTTTTTGTTTTGTTTTGGTTTGTTTTATTTTGGAGGAGAGAAGGGAAGGCAGTTGGGGTTAAGTGACTTGCCCAAGGTCACACAGCTAGTGTGTGTGTGTGTGTGTGTGTGTGTGTGTGTGTGTGTGTGTGCGCGCGCTGTTAAGTGTCTGAGGTTGAATTTGAACTCAGATTCTCCAGACTTCAGGGCTGGTGCTCTACTCACTGCGCCACCTAGTTGCCCCCATAGGTACTATTATTATTCTCATTTTAGAGCTGAGGAAACCGAAACAGATATCGGTTAAGTGACTTGTCTGCTAGTAAATGTCTGAGGTTAGATTTGAACTCAGGTTTTCCCGACTCCATGCAAAGCACCCTATCCACTAGCTGCCTCACTGTCCGTATGACCAAGATTAAGTCACTTAAACTTTCTGGGTTTTAGTTTCCATATGTGTACAATTATATGGTAGGAGTAGAAAGCTTCTAGAATTTAATTCAAATCAAGAAGCATTTATTAAGCATCTACTGCATACTAGATCCAGTGGATACAAGAACAAAAAAGAAATTGTAAGGTCCCTCCTGGGTCTAAATCTATTATTCTATAATCCATTTTACAACTTATAAATTGTAGTCTATGGTTGTTGTTATTTGTCCTTTATCCTTGAAGAGAATGAACGATATGAGGAGGGTGATGTCTTGACTTGCAAGTAAATTGGATTTAAGTGAGGCAAGGCTGTGCAGTCATCAACCTCACTCTCTCCTCTCCTATGATTGTTTGGTCCTGAATGTCCATGAAACTGACTCTGTACAGATTTCAGGATTAACTAATTAACTAATGTTAAATGAGCAGGTTACTAACATGGTAAGTGTGCCCTTTCTCCCTTATGTCAAAATGATTGAAAATGCTTTGTGGGTACAGGAAAGTGGTATAATCTGTTCTGTGTAATTTTAATAGCTAATTACTAAAAATCGATAGCCATTGGGCAGATTTCCCTCCCATCCATGTGCTAATTACCTTTGAACTGTGTGGATGCTCTCAGTCTTGCATGTCGCATCCAGAATAGTTAGATAGCAAAGTATTGGACAAACCACAGGCCAGTGGGGACTTGAGGGTGGTTTAAAGAATAAACTGATAAGAGGGAATAGAATACACTTCACACTAATATAGTATTGGGGGCACTGTAAATAGATGGTGATAATTAAGGATTAAACAAGACTGGATACTTCAGAGGAAAAGAAGTAAAACTGATGTCATTCCATATCAGAATCCATCAGTATAAATATATGGTGTAGTCTCCTCAAGTGGTTTTCAATCTCTGGTTCTTAAGTCACTGCAACAGATCCATGAATCCATACATAAAAGTGTTAAAAAAAAAACCCTCTTGGCTTCCCAGGCATCCTTCAAGATGCAGCTAAAATTCTACCTTCTGATAGATACCTTTCCTGGTTCCTCTCCTTTCTCCTTCCTGGACCCTCCTACCCTATTGCTAGTACTTTCCCTCTGAGGTTGTCTTCTACTTTCTTTTTCTCTCTTTGTCTCTGTCTGTTTCTCTCCATCTCTCTGTTGATCTCTCTCTGTCCCTCTCCATATACACACACAAACCCACACATGTGTATATGTATATACATATGAGCAATATATATGTATATATGTATGTGTATGTGTATATATATGTATATATGTGCATATATGTATGTGTATCTGTATATATATGTATATGTGTATATATATATACCTGTGTATTCTCTCCTGTTAGAATGTGATGTTCTTGATCCAGTAATACCAATAATAAGTCTGTACCCCAAAGAAATCAAAGCAAGTGGAAAAGGAACAATTTATACAAAAATATTTATACCAGCTCTTTTTGTGGTGGTAAAGAATTAAAAATTAAAAGGATGTCCATCAATTGGGGAATGGCTGAGCCACTTGTGATATATGATTGTGATGGAATGCTATTGTGCTATAAGAAATGACAAGCAATATGCTATCAGAAAAACCTGGAAAGATCTACATGAACTGATGCAAAATGAAGTGTGCAGAACCAAGAGGACATTGTACTCAGCTACAGCAATGATCAGCTTTGAATGACTTAGCTATTCTCAGCAATACAAGGACCCAAGACAATTCTGAAGGACTTATGAAGAAATGCCATTCACCTCCAGAGAAAGAAATGATGGAATCTGAATGTAGATTGAACCATGCTTTTTTTAAATTTTATTTTCCTTATGTTTTTTCCTGTGTTTTCTTTTGTAACCTAGTATGGAAATATGTTTTGTGTGACTGCACGTAAATAGTCTATATCTAATTGCTTGTCCTCTTGAGGAGAGTGTGGGGAAAGAGGGAGAGAATTTGGAACTAAATATTTTAGAGAATTAAGTTTAAAAGTTGTTTTTCCAGGTAATTTGAAAAAAATATATACAAATTTTTAAAAAGAAGTGATCTCCTTGTGGGGAGGAGAAGTGGTGTGGGGATTGTGTTATTGCCTGGTTTTTTTTTTTTACATTTTCCATGCTTTACAAAGTACCTGGCACACAGTAAGCATTAAAATAAAGCTGTTTGACTGACTGTGGAATGAATCCATCCTATATCTCACCCATATCTGCATTGCGATTTCTCAAATGCATGTAGAGGTTATTGTGATGAATATAACAAAAATTCATCTAAAAGTATTATTTACTTGGTGTAGTTTTGTTATATATTTCCTCAGTCAATGGATTCTAAAAGGAAAATTCAATTTAATTCAACAGGCATTTGTTATTCACCTAATATAACCAAGTCACAGTCCTTGCAAGTGGGAATACAAAATCACCAGTAAGAAAAGCATTAACAGGATCATAGATTTAGAGTACCTGCCTCCAAAGAACTTATATTTTACTAGAAGATGGAATTTAAACAGATAAGAAAGTACAAAATGATTTAAGGAGAGGAGCATAGCAGTTAATATATTTGACTTTCAGTTTTATCAATCACTTCTATGATTTTCAGGGTTTCTATTTTGGTGTTTAATTGGGTATTTTAGAGTTGTTCTTTTTCTATTATTTTTAATTGCCTGCCTAATTTATTGATGTGCTCTTTCTCTATTTTATTGATGTAAACATTCAGAGACATAAGATTTCCCCTAAGTACTACTTTGGCGTCATTCCATAGATTTTGATATGTCATTTCATTGTTGTCATTATCTCTAATGGAAATTATTGATTGTTTCTTTGACCCATTCCTTTTTTAGGGTTAGATTATTTAGTTTCCAATTAATTTTTCCAAGGCATATTTATTTAATGTAATATTTATTGCATTATGATCCAAAAAGAATACATTTAATATTTCTGCTTTTTTGCATTTGGTTGTAAGGTTTTTATGCCTTGATACATTGTCAGGTTTTGTGAAGGTGCCATGTACAGCTGAGAAAAAGGCACAATACTTTCTATTCTCATTTGTTTTTCTCCAGAGGTCTATCATATCAAACTTTTCTCTAAAATTTTATTTATCTCCTTAATATCTTTCTTGTTAATTTTATGTTTAGATTTATTTAGTTCTGAGAGGGAAAACAAAACTATACTACTAGTGTAGTTTTACTGTCTATTTCTTATAATTCATTTAACTTTTCCTTTAAGAATTTTGATGTTATGCCATTTGGTACATATAGGCTAAGTATTGATATTACTTCATTGTCTCCAGTACCTTTTAACAATGTAGTTTCATTGCTTATCTCTTTTAATTAAGTCTAATTTTGTTTTTGCTTCATCTGAAATCATGGTTGCTACCCTTGCTATTTTTTTTACTTCAGCTGAAGCATAATAGATTCTGCTCCAGCCCCTTATTTTTACTCTATGTGTGCCTCTCTGTTTCAAGTGCATTTCTTGTAAAAACAAAACAAAACCCCATATTGTTGGATTCTGGTTTTTAGTCCATTCTACTATCCACTTCTGTTTTATGGATGAGTTTACCTCAGTCACATTTACAGTTATGATTATGTTTTTTTCACATTAACTATTTTTATTTGGAAAATTTATAGCAAGGAATTTTTTTAAATGGAGCAAAAAAGTTTAGAATCTTGTGTCTGTTTTAAAATGATTTTCTTACATTGCCTTTGCCCTACCACTCCAAATCACCTCTCAGTTTTATAACCACAGCTAATATAATTAATGATAATCACTGAATTCAACTTAAAAGTATGCTATTATAGTCTTCATATTATAGCACATTTAAATTTCAGTAACAGATTAAAAGTATTGTTGAAATAATATATAAATGGCATTTATAAATACATTTATACAGTTGTGTGCAATGCTTTCTTATTCCAGGTTGTGTGACAAAAAAAAACTGGCTCCCACAGACAAGAATGTAAACTCTGTCACATGAACTGCCTTTTAATTTTGTAGAAATCAAAGTCAGTCCATATCAGCTATGAGCAGAAAATTCACTGCCAAGAACCAGATTATTATAGATTGTTTCTCTTATGGACAATTTAAGTAACAGTATTTAAGCCTTTTATGCATTTTAGTAGAGTGCTAAGCCAGATTACTCACAAAAGAGGCATGAACCTGACTCTTTTTTTCTATAAAAGTTTATGATTTTAAAAAATGTGGTAAGCCTAGAACTATGATTACTTTCTTATTTACTGATTCTTGTGCAGTATTTTTTGGATAAAACTCAACCACAAAAAATAAAACCTCATCAATTTAGTTAGTCATTCATTTGCATTTAATCCAGACCTCACAGCAGGATGTGGATTTAGCACTGTAATCCTAGAACTGCATAAAATATGGAAGTGAACAGATCAAAAATGAGCTCAAAAAGTATTTCAGGGTGCTACAGAGATAGTGATCTTAAGGCATTTGTAAGAAGGTGAAAGAAAGAAAAAGCTTTTACAGACTAGAACTTAGGGCTCTGATAGCACAGGAGTCCAGGGGACTAGGGATCTCCAAAGAAACAAAATTCTAAAGCTTCATCAACACTGCTAAATCCTGCAAATAGGCAATTCATTTTATATTATAAAAAAGTTATTAGCCAAATGATATTACATCACATATATTCTCCTAATTAAAAATTTATTAGGCTAATAATTCTCCTACCTGTTGCACTCTTCAATCAGCTGAGGTAAATCCTCCAATGCTTTTACACTGAGGGTAGGAAATTGGACAGGAATGGTGGTTTCCTTCCTTCTGCAGCTCTTTGTGATACACTGTTATATTTTGTACAGCCAGTAGAAGAAAACTGGACTATATGTATTTCATCAAACTTTTAGAAGCACAAATATCAATTCATTAAAAAATTCCTTCACCCATAAACGGTAAAAGAAATTTAAATGGACACCATGATTAGTTACGTATGTAGTATCTCTAAGGGGAAAGACGGAGCAAAGTTGGCAGCTTTAAAAAGACTCCCATGATGAATCAGAAGGATATCAAGATGGTATAACTGAAAGAACATTGGCCTTCAAGTCAGGAGATTTGAACTCTAGTTCTAGCTCTGGCTACTAACTAGCTGTTTGACTCTGGATAGGTCACTTTCCCTCTCTGGGCATCTATATCCTTATAGGTAAATTGAGGGGCCTACAGTAGGTCATTTCCAGCTTTGAAATTCTAAGATGTTTGTTCCACCGACTATAATGGAAAACAATGAAAGGCTGAGTTAAAGAAATGAGAGCGTGAAGGCTATTATGATAAAAGACAACAAAGAGTATGGCCATGTGATCAAAATAAGCCACCTTTCAAATTTGACTTCTTAACTTTTCCCTGAGCTGTAACTTCTGCATAGGATGTATGAATGAAATCATAAAGCTGCTTTGCATTTGCAGCATTTCCGAGAATACCCGTGAGGTCATCTTGTGACACAGTTGTTAATTCTGCAGTGCTCTTAACATGATTCATTAAAGAACGACACTTTTTGGCATTGACACCTGGCATTTTTAACAAGAAGTCTTGGGGTCCAAGATTGCATTTTTCTGCATCAGGAAGGGTTTCAGCGCCATAGCTCTTGTTGCATCAGGCTGTGGCTTGTTCTGTTTCAACTCCTCCAACAACTCAGCAGTTGCATGTGGTAAGGAGCACCAAAGGATATGAAGTTTTGGGAAATGAAGAGTAAGAAGAGTAAGTTTGGAACTAATATCAGTGCTGGAAATCTCCTAATGTAGAGAGCCTTGGGAAGTAAGAGAGAAAGGTTTACTGGGATCGAACTCTATCAGAAGTACTGGTTGCCTATAATATCAAGTCATGGAAATGCATTGACTATAGAGATGACCATTATTTAAGGAACCAATCAAATTGCTAATATTTTTCCTCTCCACACATATTTCTGGAGTAAAGAATGTAATCTCCAACTTCTAAAGTAACTGGCTCAATGTCAATGCCTCGATGATGAATCAGAAATGGAAGTTCACTTCAAAACTCTCACACGTCCAGAATTATGCTTTGTTGCAAATTAGTCTTCTCTTGGCCATCTGCTTTGCAAGTATCAGTGTATTTCACTCCATCTTATTTTTTCCTTATTTATCTTTCTTACTCTCTCTTTTTCACTCAGTCCCTCCTCAAAAAACTGTTTTGCTTCTGACCACTACCTTCCTTATTCTACCCTCTGTCCTATCAGTCCCCATCCTCTTCTCACACTCTCTTCCCCCTCCTATTGCACTATAGGGTAAGATAGCTTTCTTTGCCCAACTGAGCATGTATATATATTCTTCCCTATTTGAACCAATTCCTATGAGGGGAGGTTCAAGCATTGCCTTCTACCTCCTCCATTTTCCCCTCCACTGTAAAAGCTCTTCCTTGTGTACCTCTTTTATGTAAGATAATTTCCTCCATTATTCCTCTCCCCCTTCTCCCAGTTTTGTGATATCATCTCAACATAATTGAATCACATCCATGCCCTCTATGTGGTCTCTTTCTAACTATCTTAATAAAGATAAAGCTCTTAGAAGTTACATATTCCCATTACACTCCTATACATTCCCATATAGGAATATAAACAGTTTAACCTTAAGTTAATGTTAAGTTAAACATGTTTTCATGTTTACCTTTTTATGCTTCTCTTAAGTCTTGTGCTTGAATGTCAAAATTTTTGTTTAGCTCTTGAATTTGGCCATAATATTCCTGGGAGTTTTCATTTTAAGATCTCTTTTAGGAAGCAATTGGTGAATTCTTTCAATTTCTATTTTACTGTCTGGTTCTAAGATATCAGGGCAGTTTTCCTTTAAAATTTCTTGAAATATGATATGATCTTTTTTCAATCATGGTTTTCAGGTAGTTCAATAATTCTTAAATTATCTGTCCTTGATCTGTTTTCCAGGTCAGTTGCTTTTTTTTTCCTAAACATTCTACATTTTCTTCTTTTGACTTTGTTTTATTGTTTCTTGATGTCTCATGGAGTCATTAAACTTTAATTGCCCAATTCTAACTTTTATAGAATTATTTTCTTTAGTGAGCTTCTGTACTTCCTTTTTCATTCAGTCAATTCTACTTTTTAAGTAGTTCTTTCCTTCATTAAAGTTTTGTGCCTCTCTCACCATTTTACCAATTCTGATTCTTTAAGGTGTTATTTTCTTCAATATTTTTGTGCCTCTTTTACCAAGCTGTTAAAATTCTCTGTACATAATTTTCTTGTGTCACTCTCATTTCTTTTACCAGTTTTTCCTCTACTGCTTTTGTCTCCTTATTTAACTCTTTCAGTAATTCTTGTTGGGTTTGTGTCCAATTAGCATTTTTTTTTCCTGTGACACTTTGCTTCTTGTCTTTTTCTGTGTTTGTGACTTGATCTTCCTTGTTACCATAATTAATTTTTATGTTCAGACTTTTTTATTGTTTGTTCCGTTTCTTGACTTTGAACTTAAAGTTAAAGTTGGGTTCAGTTCACCTGTGTGTAAGGAGGCACTGTCCCAAGCTTTAAGCTTTTTTTATGCTGCTATTTTCAGAGCTAGTTCAAGGTGTCTGAAAGTTTTCAGTGATTCCAAAGTTGCGTGATTCAAAGAGAGATGTTGTCACTGATCTCTTGGTCTGTGCTCTGGTCTGATCCCCTGAAGCCACAAGTTCCAGTGCCCCCTCTCAGCCCTGCAACTCTGACCAAATCCCCTGTTCCCCTGCAGCCACAAGTGCTAGTGCTTTTCTCTCTCCTGAAACAGTGACGCATAACTGTGTATGGGCAATGAAGTTACCAATCAGCTTTAGGTCCAGTGCTAGGAAAAGGCCCCTGTGTTCCCTTTCTGACCAATGGTCTGATCCCCTTACCATATTGCTGGTGCTACCACTGCTGCTACCTCTAAGGCCCATGGTTGATGTTGTTGTTGCATGCATTCTGGACCAGGCCCCACCTGGCATCATAGACTTCTGCTGACCTCTTAAGTTGTCTTGGGCTGGAAAATTGCTTTACCCTGACCTTTTGTTGGCTATGCCACTCCAGCATTCAATTTGGCATGTTATTTTAGAGTTATTTGGAGAAGAATGTTGAGAGAGTTGGGTTGCTGCCTCCAATCTGCCATCTTCACTCTACCCCTCCCGTTCATATAGTTGAGATATCTTATTGCATATAGACAGTGAGTATGGGCAAAAACTGAGTATGAAGATGCTAATGGGCTGAATTCCATTTGGGATGTTGTGTAACACTATCAATGATTTCAAGTGGCTCCCCAACACAAACAGCCATCTTTTGAATACAAATTTACTCCTAGTGATGAAAATTAAGAAAGATAGTTGGGAATGGTTTAGAACACTACTTACTGAAGAAATCTGTGCTAGAGACAACATGGTCTTGAAAATATTGAGGAATAATTTTATAACAAATCTTAGCAGGGAAAGTACTGATATAGTACCCAGGGATCCCTGTCACATGTGGGCACCTCAAAAGTTACCCCAGATTTTGAGGCAATTTGTGGATCAGCATCCATTCAAAATGATAGTTAATGAGTCCCACCAATGGGATGACTGTTATAAGGTCACCCAAAAAGGACGCATTGGTTTAAAACTGAAGATATTAATCAAATAACATAGCAATTTATGTGGCAAGAAGAGATTCCCCTCTCTAATACACACACTATCATAGATTATCATACCACTGGTGGGGGAGGGCGCACACATGAGTGGCCAGAAAAAACACATAAGGAACATATTGACATAGTCCATTTACACCTCTGACACTTTGATGACATCATCTCACTGCTCTCTGTTAGTCAATTGAACATTGTACAAAGTGCTAAGGATATAAAGAAAAACAAAAAAAAAAAAACAAGACAAAAAAAAAACAGTTCTTATTCTTAAAGAGCTTATGGTATAATACTGTCCACTGAGCATCTTAAATCTTCAGACACTCATTGCTGGGGTGAAATGGATGCTAACCTTTTCTACTAGAAGAGAAAGTTGAGTTTTTGAGTGTATTGCCTAAGGCTATGGCCCTTACTACATATCGAGGCAGATTATAAAAAGACTCCAGGTTAGTAATAAGTTTATTTATAAAATTAACTATGCTCTTTAGTGGTCTCAATTGAATGTTTTCTGACTCTTATATGAGTTAAGGTTAAAAAATTTTTGTACTTTTTATGACAACCCCTGGTCTAAGAAAATATTCTAAAATCTGCATTTTATTGAACAACAAAAGATCTAGGTGAAGTCGTGCTTTCAATTTCTCCTCCATAGTACCCATCAATTTTCTATGCAAATCACAAGGTAGAGAAAACTAAGGCCTAATAAGCTTTCTCCCTTCTATCCAGTAGCAAAACCATAATGATTTTGTGCATTTGCCTTCTTATCCTATTTTTTTTTCCGAAAAAATAAGCAAATACCCACAGGAAAAAAGATGAAAATGAGGTAATAATAACCATATATGTATGTATATAATATACATTATATTATAATGTAATACTATGAAAATGCTATTATTATGTTATCATGATAATATATACTATATTAACATATAATATATATACAGTTTAAATTTTATGAAGTACTTTATACATAATATCATTTAAACCTCACAACCCTGTGAGGTATGTTCTACTACAGATGAGTAGACTCAAGCTGAACAAAGTTAAATCCATGCCCAGGGCCAAAGAGCTAGTGAGTAAATGAGGATATATGAAAACCCAGGTCTTCCTGATGCCAAGTCCAGTGCTCTGTTCATTAAGCAAAAGAATCCTCTTAGCATCAAAGGGTTGGAAAAAAATGCAAAATATATTATGACTCAAAAATTGAATGTCTCCATACTCAAAAAGCTTGAATCACTGGTTTATTTTATTTTCTTATATTTTACCATGTCTTTATGAAAAACTAACAGCAGTGTTTAAGAACTATTCCCAAAGGAAATATAGAAGGGTGGGAAGAGAGGAATCAATTGGACATACTCTATGTCTTCCCACTGTATAAAGAAAAAAAAATAGAACAGATCTTGTTAATTAATTATTAGAGAGAGATTTGTGTAGGAACTCCCATTAGATTTGAAGATTTTTGAGGACAGGGACTGTCTTTTGCCTCTTTTTGTATCCCTAGAACTTTTCACAGTGGCTGACACATAGTAGACACTTAATAGATGTTTATTGATTCATTGACCTAGAGGAAGGCCCTGCTTATGGTCTCGGGGAAGCTACTAAGAGTCAAGACCAGACAGACCTGTGACAAGGTGCTATTTGTGGGCTTAAGGATTTTTGACGTATGTAAAAGAAGGAGAAAATAGAAACTGAAAAGGAAAAAGATAGTCAAAGAGGAGTGTAACAGCAGATTGTTAGCTAAGGCAATACTCTGACTCATAAGCATTTCCTTATATTTAAACTCAGGAGTGGGGTCAAACAAATAACGTTTAAGGCCATTTTTATCCCCAAACTCTGTTAACTGTGTATAAGGAAGGGGTAGACTTAATATAAACATTCAAAATCTCTTTTATTCATTACCTACTGTGGCCTAAAGTATTCTGAATTTCAAAGACGAGAATTTAATTTTAACCTTTTTTTCTATTTTTTAGCACAGTAATGAGTTATAAGGTGGAAATGAGTTATTCTGGAGATGCTTCTGCCTTTGTATATTCATGTGCATTCTGATAGTCCTTCATTCACATATAGTTTCATTAGAGCCTCACAACAACCTTGTGCTCTAGTTGTTTCCCCAAAGTCACTGATAAGTAGAAGAGGAAGGACACAAACCCTAATGCTCTAGCCATAGGTCCGGGCTTTTTCCAAATAGTATATTTTTCTGTCTTCCATACATATGCCATAAATGCCATAGAAGTCATGATTTGGTTGCAAGAGTCTATTCTTTATCACCACTAGGGGAGGCATAATGAGTGAGATACTGATTTTTTTTTTCCAGAGAGATTTTTGGAACAAGTAGAAACATATAAGAGTAGTAAACTATCAAGAATCTCCAAAGATTGAATCTGGGACCATGTCATCTCAGATCTTTTGCCAATGGACGATGGGCTATTGTTGCAACAATCTGCTAGTGGCTGCCGAAGGGGTGTAAGACCCACCAACAACCAGCACACAGAAAGCTGCCAACACAGGTTCTTTTGATCTGCTTTAATAAGGAAAGTAGCGTTAAGGGGTTAACCATCTCAATTTAATTGAACATACAAATATCATTCACTTAGTTCAGGGGAAAAAGCCAGCACCCTGAACTTCAGAGCAAACACAAATTACAAACATCAACAGACAGATCTTGTCTGATTCAAATCTCGATTCATAGTTTAACAAAGTCCCAACATTCAGGTTTACAAGCTGGAAGACTCTTAACTACAGCTGCCCAGAGTATCCACATCAGCACTCCACCAAGAGTGAGAGCCCTCACAAATAGCTCTGTTCTAGCTTTTTATACCCTCTTTGGTCATCATCAAACATCATCTGAGTGACCAGAACTTAGGCTCCTACTATTGGCTCTGGTCTTAACAACTCCCCTTAGGACTCTGAGGGCTTCATGCCCACATAGGCTTAAGCACCTAGTAGATAGGGGTTTGGGCCTGGGACTTTGCAACTAGTAAGTCTCAATCAAAGATACTTAATTAATCATTTTAAAACAGTAAGAAAGTCCCAACTTAATTGAAATCACAGCTATGTATATACACAACAAGACATTTATGAGTACCTATACATATCCCCAAAGTTTTCATAAGGAAATATTGCTCTTCATAAACAGAAGGCCATGATTCCTACTTTTTACTCATTCTGACTGAGAATATGACTTCTTTGTGTTCAGGACTCAGCTACTAACAATTGATTATTTATGCTGAATAGACTACCTACTCCTTGGTCAGGGTAGAAGAAGGAATTTGCCCCACAATCCTTGGAATCTCTAAAACAGATTTTAAGCCAGATTCCCTTTCAGAGCCAATTCCGCAAACACTGGGAGCTAGAAAATTGGAAACAAATGGGAAGTTTTAACAGACTGACACTTCACCTGTTGTTCCAAATATATCTTACTCATATACCTCTTTGACGGGTAGGGGATATATGAATGAACATGTACAAAATTAAAACAGAGGGTGTCCCAAAAGTCTTTGTTACTTTTAAGGTATTAGCACTTAAAACTGGGGAACACTTTGTTTAAATCAACTCATTTGGAGAAACTTTAGCTTTAACAAAAATACACAAATCTACTAAAACAATCTCTGGATTACTACTTCATAATGTTAAAGCTTAAAAATTTAGCCATGCCTATATTTATGAAAAGAGTATGGTATTGGGCTTATAGATTATCAGAAATCATGAGCTTAAACATTCCAGGTCCCACTGAATCAGACTTGGAAGCCCCAGTTGATAATATGCAACCACCTAGAGTCAAAAGAAAAGAAGACAGAAAGATGAGCAGTACCTCAGATTATACTAGAAAGAGAGAGGAGAAAAAAGAGCATATATATTTAACCAAGTGTCTTGCCTAAGAGAGAAATACAACTACATGCTTATATTCTCACTTTCATTCTTCTTGCTTCCAGATTGCTCAAAAGTCACAATCCATACTATGCCCAAAGAACTATAAAACTGCATACCCTTCAATCCAGTAATGTCACTTCTAGGTCTATATCCCAAAGATGTAAAAAAGGGAAAGGACCTATTTGTACAAAAATATTTATAGTAGCTCTATTGTGGTGGCTAAGAATGGGAAATTGAAGGGATACCCATCAATTGGAGAATGGCTAAACAAGCTGTGGCATGATTCTGATGGAATATTATTATGCTATAAGAAATGACAAAGCAGGATGATTTCAGAAAAACCTGGAAAGACTTACATGAACTGATGCAAAGTGGAGTGAACAGAACCAGGAGAACACTGTAACAGCAATATTTTACAATGAAGAGCTGTGAATGACTTAGCTATTCTCAACAATACAATGATCTAAGACAATTTCAGACTCATGATGAAATGTTATTCACCTCCAGAGAAAGAACTGATATTGTTTGAGTACAAACTGAAGCATACTATTTTTCATTTTATTTCTTTGGTTCTTTCTCTTTTCTTTGAGCCTTCTTTTACAAAATGACTAATATGAAAATGTTTTGCATGATTGTACATGTATAACCTATATATGATATACTGTCTCAGGGAAGGGGGAGGGGAGGAAGGGATGAAGGGATAGAATTTGGAACTCGAAACTTAAAGAAATGTTTAACAATTGTTTTAGCATATAATTGTGGAAAAATAAAATCTATTAAAATTTTTAAAATCACAATCCATGCCTCAAAAGCTGTTCTTTGTCAATTAGTTATGCTGATCCTTGAGCTCCTTCTATAGGATTAATCAATGAATCTCCCTTCTCTATGCCTTTGCAATAGCTGCCCCCCATGCATGCTGAGAATGCTCTCCCTCCCCTACTTGGCCTATTGCTTTCCCTGGCTTCCTTCAAATCTCAGCTCAAATCCTACCTTCTTCATGAGGTGCCACCAGCCACTAGTGCCTTCCCCTCTGAGATTAGTTACCATATATGTATGTATACATTTATAAACACACATGCATATTTTCCCTATACATATCTTCATATCAGATATAGATATGCATATATATCAAGCATCAACCTACTTATTTACATTATTTCTCCCTCATTAATATGTGGTCTCAGTAAAGGCTAAGACTGTTTTAAATTTTCTTTGCATTTCTGTTGGTTGATTGATAGATCAGCTAAGAAGAATTTATTTAGTAAGAAGATGAAATTTTACCATACACATTCTATACAACATGCCAGGTCAGAGTATAGCATTATGAGGCATTGTTGTTCACTCATTTTCAGTCATGTCTGACTCTTCATGACACCATTTGGAGTTTTCTTTAGCAAAGATACTAGAGCAGTTTGCCATTTACTTCTCCAGCTCATTTTACAGATGAGGAAACTGAGGCAAGCAGGGTTAAGTGACTTCTCCAGGCTCACATAGATACAAAGCAGTGCTGTCCAACCTTAGGTTATCTTAGGGCCACATTAAAATAATTAATAATAATAATTATTTGAGGGCAGCTCGCAGAATAAAAAATACAGTACACTAATAGAAAATGGGGGAACGCGCATCATCAATATGACAGGCAAGGTGTGAAGCGCAAAAGCAAACACAAAACAACAAAGCGACAACACAACAGTATAAAGGTAGGTGCATACTGACTAGTCTCCATTGTACAGATGGAATGTATCCCACGGATTGGAAAATTCCGTGTAATATGTTCCATCTGTAATACTGCTCAAAAACACCCAAAAATTAACATCTATGTGATTATTTATTAGTGATGGAATTAAAAATTCTCATACACATTCCATGAAAATTATTATTTTATTTTTTCTTTTGTGAAAATTAAAACCCACAGGCAGGATGCATAGAATTGCACTGTGGACTGCATGTGGCCTAGGAGCCGTATTTTGGATAGCCCTGATAGAAAGTATATCTGGGGCCAGATTTGAACTCGTGGAGATGAGTATTCCTAACTTCAGGTCTGGTACTCTATCCACTATGCCACCTAGCTTTCCATTTATGAGGCATAAGATCCCATGAAAGAAGTTCTTTGGGATCAGTAAGATGGCAAGAGATATTTTCAATCCAGCCACATAATCCCAAATACCATTCTGAGCTCTGCTCTGACTTAGGAGGCCTCGGTTAACAACTGTTATCCAAAGAGACCTCGTCTATTCTATAATCAGCTATAGACATCATAACTGACATTCACACAGTGAATATAAGTGTGTCAAGTGTTTTACATATCTTATCTCTTTGGAATTTCACAATACATATAAAGAGATAGGAATCATCTAACCATCTCTCTTGCTTCCTGCCTCACTTGCTATTTATGATTAGAGTACTATTAGATAAAATGATCTTCTTTGATTTGTCTGTTATTGTATCTTAGATCATTTTAACATATACGTGGAAGATACTCTGCTGGCAGAGAACCACTAAAGTTACATGTTGTCATTCTAAATCGGATACTTTTTATTATCACCATAGAATAAGCACAATGGGATCTTACTTTTCCTGTACCTTTCCAACCATTATGTGACTGTAAAGATGCGGTCTTCATCTCCTTGCCAAGCAAAGAAACATGGAAGCCAAGAGCAACAGTGATTTAGGAAATAAATGAGTTTATCTAAAGTTGCACGAATGAGGATGGTTAACGACTGTGGTCAGCATTGCTTTGAAAAACATTAGGGAGAAGTGAAGGGGAAAAGAAGGTTACATAAAGCCTTAAGAGACTCAAATAAAGCAGATCAACCCAAGAGGATTTAAGCATGAGACCAGAAGGAAGACAACAAATATATTGAGCTTATGATAACAAACTATCCTCTCTGTTAATGACAATCGAGCCAACACACTTAGATTCCAATATCATGTGCTTTTCAAGGAAATAGACATGGGGCTCAAAAAAAAGGCAGAGAGAGAAGCCGGATTAGACCAATTTTGCACAGAAGAGGAAAGCCAAAGGCAACACAACTTTGAGGACATTGAAGGACTGATACTCATTACATCTAAAACAGTGGAGGAAACTGAACATTCAAAAGAGTAACATATCATTACCCCTCAAAGTTGACTGAGAAAACATAGATAATAACTAGCCCATTTGTTTACTTTCCCAATACTAAAAAATCTTTAGGATACTGTCGATGAGAGTATGAGAAGGAAATAGACAAGAATAATAACAGCTTACAACAGGTGATATTGTTGTAATCGCACAGTTGACTGAAAGGAGTAGAAATACAAAACCTCATATCGCTTATTGTCTTTTGAGTATTAAAAAATAAAAACCTCGTTTCAGTAGAACAAAATACTTCCTTAAAGGCTCTATGCCAAAGTTGTGTCTCCCAAAAATGTGTTAAAAGCATACAAGGTTCTTTGCACATCACGGAAGAAATAACAGTACAAGACAAGCCACTGATTGTAAATATCAAGCAGGATGTAAAGCAGAGAGATGTATGACCATCAAAGATGTTTGCCACTGTGGAAGAGGATTTGCTGCAAGCACAGAGCCCAAAGGGGAAAAAGGGAGTCCTCATAGATGGTGAGGTCTTCCAGATGTTCCTGTGAGCAGATGACGTCAAGCCAATTACATCAATCCTAGGGACACTGCATAGTCTCCTAAAGAAGAGCCAATATCATTCCAAAGAATTTGACCTAACTAGCCACACAGGATGAAGCAGTTAAATACATAAGCCATAGAATTGCTCCATCATCACACATATTTTGGACAGATACTGGAAAAGGATAATTAATTTGGTCTACAATTGAATAGGAGGACATTCTGAATTGTGTTTGGGGAACTGTGTAGTCTTTTTTTTTTTAAATAAATTTTTTATTATTTATTTTTTGCTTTCATATCACCTACATTTTCCCTATATCCTTTCCCTTTCCACCTCCTCCTTCAAGAGACACATTCCTTAAAACAGAATATCTTTTTTACAGAGAAAGAGAAAATATCAGCAAATCAACATATTGATAAAATTTAACATTGTATATGTTACACACACATGAACCCCAATCTCAACAAAGGAGCAGGGAGAGAAATCTTTCCATATCTCTTCTTTGGGTCCAGGCTTGCTCTTTAGAATTTCATAATATGCAGTTTAGACTACTTTGTGGTTATTTTTCTTTCCATTTATGTTATTGTGGTCATTGTCTAATCTTGTTTTCCTGGCTATGCTTCTTTCACTTTGCATCAGTTCTTGTAAACCTTTCTGTACTTCTCTGTAGTTATCATGTCCACCATTTCTTATACCACAGAAATATTCCTTTGTATTCATGCACCACAATTTATTTAGTCATTTCCCAATCAATGAGCATCTACTTTATTTCCCATTCTCCCGGATTTCTTTAGCACCAGTATTTTTCTAGTGAAAGGCAACACGATTTAGTGGATAGACCACTGACCTTGAAGTCAAGAAGATTTTCATCACATACTAGTCATGCAAAATTGAATATATTATTCAGACTCTCAGTGCTCTAGGCAACTGTCTATGACTATAGGGTTACAGGAAAAAAAGTGAATTGTTAGAAGAGTTTTGTTCATCCAAGAGTTTTATATATAAATAAAAACACAATACTAGTCTCTCCACATATCCCTCCCTATTCTTCCAGTGGCATACTTTAGCTGCAGAGTAAGGAACAACATAGTGTCTTAGAATTAAACCCTTGGGTCCCCCAAAACACAATGAAAAAAGCTTGATGGTCACAAGTAGGCTGCAGCATAATATCTCTCAGCAAAAAGTAGCAGTGAAGAATCAGTATAAGAGATACTGTTTGAGAAATGTGTGATTTAAAAAAGGAGGTGGACCAGTCATGTTGGTGAGAAAAAAGGGATAACTAATGGACTCTCCATGAAGTCCATTGGTACCAATGCAAAGTCAAGAGATGTAGATGACAGGTTTTTCAAGGTGTTGGGCAGAGAAATTATGGGAGGATACAGGCAAGAATCTAACAAGATTCTGATTAGAAGGTGGCAGGCTTAGAATAACTTCCTAGCCTTTACATAAGTTATTTTGCAGGAGTTTAAGGAGAAAACAAGTAATTCTGCACAAATTTTAGACAGGTTACTAATCCATTGTCTAATAAATTAAAGGTTTTGAATTACCCCTTTTCAAGTTTGATAATTATAAAAATTCATAAATAGGAGCTTAACTCTAAAATAGGAAGAGGTTTTAGAGTATCCATGGGATTTATAGAAGGTAGTGATTAGACCAAGCTTGGCAAAAAGGAGAGATGAGAAAGCATCTCCTTCTCCTGTGTGTGGGAAAATTGGGGCGGGGAGTAGAGGGAAGGGAAGATACATGTGTGGAACATTGCAATAAATAACGTCAGACATTTGCTTTGTTTTGTTGGGCTGAGGATCTTTTTCATAAGAGATGATTCTCTGAGAGGAGAAAAAAGGAGGGATATATTGGCAAATGTAAATGATATAAAAACATAAAATAACACAAAAATATTTTAAAAGCTAGTTTTAACAATATAATTATTCTTCCTCATAAAACATTATTCAGCTAGGTGGTCTAAAGGATAGCATACTATACTTGTTAGCAAGACCTTCATTCAAATTTGATTTAAATACTTTCCAGCTATGTTGACCCTGAGCAGGTCACAACCACTCTCAGTCAGTTCCTTTATTTGCAAAATTGGCGCTTCAGGGTTATCATGAAGATCAGTGAGATAACATATGTAAAGCACTTTGCAAACATTGAAGTTCTGTAGAAGTGCTAGTTAATTGACCTTGGGTTCTTTAAGGCTACGACAGAAAGTGTGAAAGTTCTGAAGGGACCGAAAATGCTGGAATGGCTTCAAATATGGATTCCATGATAGCTTGTATGTTTGTTAACTGATGACCAGCCTGGCTAAGTTTGGAGAGTTTCCTCCCCAGGTTTGCCAAAAAGTGATGGATTTCTTGGCCACAGTCACTCCTAGAGACCATCTGCTAAGGCCAGAGGGATTGGGGTCTGCCTCCATGGTGGAAATGCCCACACTGATAATGACATCCCTGATCCTTAAAGTACTGGAATGGACAACATATTCCTTCCACAGATTAATGAGCAAAGAATCTAATGATTTTACCTTAATTTATTAACTTTGATTAGGCAGCTAGATAGTGCAGTGGATAGAGCACTGGACATGGAATAAAGAAGACCAGAGTTCAAATCCTACCTCAGACACTTCTTAGCTGTGTCACAAAACTTCAGTTGGCCTCGCTTTCCTTGTCTATAAAATGGGGATAATAATAGCACCTACCTCTCAGGGTTGTTGTGATGATCAAATGAGGTAATAATTTTAAAGCACTTAGCACAGGTCCTGGAACAAAGTAAGCATTATATAAATGTTAGCTATTATTATTAACTTATAATCATTTATCAGCTATCAATTGAGGTAGAATTTATAGCTGAAATGTGCTTTTTTTGTCTAGACTTACGATCTTATCAGTTTGCAAAACTTTCAATGTCTAAAATTCCTTCCATTGATATAGAATGGTGACCACACTGTAAATTGGCATCTTAGAAGGTTCCTAGGGCACTGAGTTAAATGACTTGCCCAAGGGCACAAAGCCAATATATGTCAAAAGCAGGGATACATTTAGTACTTCCTTACTCCAAAGCTGTTCATGCTTCTTCTTTTACTATAGATGTTTCATTATCAGCAAGACGGAATAAATCTTTCATGTAAAACCTGTAAGCAATCCTCAATCCTTCTGTCATGAATGAGGGCAAGAGGGAGCAAAAGGAAGAAACAGAAAAATGCCCAGTCCATTGGCAAACCTGATAAAATGTGTTGGTACATTTGTATGTGTGCTTTTGACATGTTTGTGTGCATTTGCTTTTTGTCTTTCCCCATTAGATGGCGGGTTCTTTGAGGGCAGGGACTATCTTTTGCATCTTTTTGTATCCTTACCAATTAGCACAATGTCTAGCACATAGGAGGTACTTAATATTTACTGACAAAACTACTGACTGACAAAATTAGATTATTTTAAAGTTATCCTAAAGATTTTTGTGGTGATAACATTTCTGCCCTTTAAAGATTTGGGATGATATATTCATTTGTCACATGTGTCAAAGGGGGAAAATATTACAAACACTTATTTTCTCAGAAATTAATTAACACAAGAATAGACCTGAATGCTTTGTCATTGTGGTCCTTTCTTGTCAAACCTGCAGAAATCACAGTATTACTTGTCAGAGTCCATGGGTTTACAGCTTTCTTTTCTGTTGTTGAGTCATTTTATTTGTGTCTGACTCTCCATGAACCCATTTGGGGTTTTCTTGGCAAAGTTATTGGAGTGGTTTGCCATTTCCTTCTTCAGCTTATTTTACAGAGGAGAAAACTGAGGCAAACAGGGTTAAGTGACTTCCCCAGCATCATAGAACTAGTAAGTATCTGAGGCTAGACTTGAACTCAGGTCTTCCTGACTCTAGGGCCAGTGCTCAATCCACTGTGCCACCCCAGCTCCCTTATTTACAGTTTTCATACCATTCCCTGACAGAGTCTAAAATGAAACAGTATTATGTCTAGTTGCTATTGGTATCTATCATAAAGTTATTAAATTTAAAAAAATCTATATCAGGAAAGATTCTGGGAAATTAGAAAGATAGATACATTACATTCTTCTTCATACATATGCTGGACTCTCACCAAGGGTTATTAGTTATTAAGAAGCAATCTAACCAAGCCAACTCTGCAAGACATTTCTGAGCCATATGATATCAATTAAACATGGGCTCTCTAGCTAAAAACAACTGCCATGACCTCATCCATGTCCAAAGCTGAATGTTGTCTCTTCCTTTGAAGTGAGCGGTGCAAAATATTTTGTACATTCCAGGAGATAACATGACCATTCTTTGCTATTTATCATGCTAAATCTCTAAGTTTTCAAACAGGTTTGTTGGGGGATTCTCAAAGCACTGGGACTTTGAAATGTCTCTTTGCCATCAAAAATGGCTTTCTGGATGCAACATACTGCAGCTAGTCATTCATCTAAAATATATTTATGAAATAGCTACTATACACAGAGTATCATGCTAAGCCTTGGGGGAGATCCAAAGCTGAGATCATCCATGAGGACTTCTCAGACCCCAGACACTCTCTTATCAAAAAGGGCCAACCTTTTTTTTGCCATCTTGTTTGTCCCAAGTGTAGCTCTTTCAAGTAACTTATCTTTATATTGTGGGAAGCCAGTGATAGGAGGAAATTGGTAGTATCTCCTTCCTGCATATGCTAAAGATGTGAGATTTGCTTTATTAAAAACAAATCATGTTTCAAAAAGATGTCTCTTCCAGATTGCAGAATAGCTAAAAGCCAACAGTGGATATAGGGCTTTTGTCATTTCTTTTGAAAAGCTCTTTTAGAGAAATGAGCCTTCAATTAGTCACAATCATTTTTGGAAACAATATTTAGTGTTCAGTGGAACTGGCTAGTAATAGAACGCAGAATATTTCTTGTATCCAGACCACCAATTCAGAATTGGCCCATGAACAGAAGGGACTGAGTCATTTTCTGATCATTTTCTGTCTGCCAAAGTATAGAAAGGGGATAGATAACCTGCTTACTATCCAGGACTATGTTAGTCAAACACCAGTGGTCATATCCACCGTGGCAGCCAGAGTATCAAGGGCAAAGAATGAGCTTAAATAAACTATATTACCTTCTACCTCCAGTGGCAGTCTAGTCCAGGGCTTCTTAAACTTTTTCCACTCACAACCCTTTCAGCACTTCTTAAACTGTGGGTGGCGACCCCATAGGGTTGATTCAGAATGTTGAATCACATTTGTTCTTTACATGTGGCACTCCACTTCGGATCTCCATGCCTTTCTCTGGCTGTCTGACATATGTAGAATGCTCTCTCTTCTCCACCTTATAGAATCCCTCTCTTCTTTCAAGACACAATTCAAGCATCACCTTTTAGATAGTCTTCCTGAATTACCCCAACTATTAGTGTCCTTTATCCCTAACTCATATTTAATTCAGTACCTTGTTTTGTTTTTATTTTGTGTCTATTCTGTATAGTAAGAATAAGAAAAAATAAGAATAAGTAATGTCACATACTGTTTCAAGGTAAACAAAGCAAATACTTCATTTTACAAATACTACCTTATTTTACTCTCATAACAACCCTGGGATATAGGTGCTATTATCACCCCCATTTTCCAGATGAAGAAACCCAGGAAGACAGAGGTTAGATAACTTGCCTAGGGTCTCACAGATTGTATCTGACTCTGGATTTGAACTCAGGTCTTCTTCATTCCAAGTACAACTGTCTACTGTGGCACCAATGTACATGTTATCTCCCTCCAAAATAATGTAAGCTCATTGAAAGTAGTTATTACTGCCCTATTTGGGGGGGGGTATTTTTTTCCTTTTTTCTTTATTTTTAGTTTTCAACGTTTGCTTCCATAAGATTTTGAGTCTTAAATTTTCTTCTCCTCCCTTTCCTCCCCCCTTCCTAAGATGGCATGCAATCTGATATAGGCTATACATATACATTAACAATATTTTCACATTAGTCATGTTGTAAAGGAGAATTAGAACCAATTGGAGGAACCATGAGAAAGAAAACACAGAACAAAACAAACAAAAAAAGGAGACCAAATGGTATGCTTCTATCTGTGGGTGTGAACGGTATTTTCTTTCATGAATTTTTCAGACTGGTCTTAGATCCTTATATAGCTGAGAAGAGCTAAATCTATCAATGTCAGTCATCACACAACGTGGCTGTTCCTGTGTACAATATTCTCCTGGTTCTGCTCACTTAACTCAGCATCAGTTCATGTAAGTCTTTCCAGGCTTTTCTGAAGTCTGTCTGCTCCTCATTTCTTATAGCACAATAGTGTTCCATTACATTCATATACCACAACTTGTTCAGCCATTCCCTAATTGATGGGCATTTCCTCTACTGCTCTTTTTGTGCCTGTGTCCCAATGCCTAGCATAAAAGCAGGCACGCAGTTGTTGTTGTTTGTTTTTCATTTTCAAAAAGAACCAATGACATTAAGACCAATGTCTTGACTTATGGGTAAAATGGATCAAAGGGAGGCAGAGCTGCAGAAAGTCATGAGCCTCACTCTCTCCTCCAGAGTCATTGAAGTTCAGTGGCAAAGTCGAGATGACCCAGGATGAAGTGAATGAGCTTGGTGTCTTCAATATCTGACCAAGCTCCAAGTACTCCACAGCATCTGCTTTAACCACTTTCATGGCCTTTGGAACAATTGTTCTCATATGCCCATTTTCCTGGGGTAAGCCTTTACATGCTTGGGGTAGACAATCCCCCTAACTCACCAGTGGTTACCCTGAACCTGGTTTAGCCCATCTACAGAAAGGGTTTATCAAGGTGTGGCTGCAGTACTTGCTACAACCTCTTGGAGTCACAGATGAATTGAGCGCCAGGTATATACCAAAGCTGGATGAGCAGCCAAGAAAAGGCTTCAGCAGCCTTTACTCAGAGATGATAGTCCTCCTTGAATATCCCATGCACTACTGACCAATTGATTGATCTTCAAGGACATATAATAAACCTAGTGGTCATCAGTGTACACACCCTAGTATCTTTCTTCTGCCTGTCAATAGTTGACACCTAAAATGTCAGTGAAAATAGTGATCATTTCCTTTCTTTGACTTAGGAGTTAAAAAAATTCCTGTGTTATCATATTTGTCAAGATATGAGGAAAAAACAATACTTTGTGGTTTTGTTAGCAGGACTGTACTAGATTCACCACCTGAACACTCCCCAAGAGGTGAAACCAAGTACAAGGTTCAACAAAGGGAATGAGAAATTCTGCGTGAGTGGAATATTTGATGGAAGATAGCCTATCTTTTCAATGCCTGTGTAATCCATGGTATTACGATGATCCCTTAATATTAACAGCAAAACAACAAATGGTGATAATAAAACAGCCGAGATTCATTTAACTTTACCTGATTATATTCAATCTAAATGTACAGAAGCTGAAGCCTAATCCTTATTGTCAAGGCATGGAATGCTGTAGTTGGAATGGATTTTAGAGGTCACCGAGTCCTGTCCCTTCTTTTGGAACATTAGAGGGATATTTGCCCTTCTTTAGTCCTGCAGGGCCTTTCCTATTCCCCACACACTTTCACATCACAGACGGTAGTCCCATAGTCAAATCCACCAATTCCCTGCACATCTAGGGATGTTATTCAGCTGAGCCAAGTGAGTTGAATTCAAGTGCTGTTAAGTACTCTCTTAATATTTCCTTCCTCGTTAGACATTTTTGTCCTGTTTTCTTTTTTTATTTATTTCAAAGATCATTCTACTTGGCAGAGAAAACTGAAGCAAAATGAGAATTGAGCAGTTCTCTTCCTTCCCTCTGTTGGCAGTTATTCTCTTATCCAAGCTGAGCAGCAGTCCCAAGTCTCCTATTCACCCAATAGAGCTTAAAAAAAACCCTTGATGTTTTCCTTTGCTTTCTTTGCCAACTTTGGCTCATTCTGAGCTAAGCACTCCTAGAACTATCTTCTAGGCTTGTTTTGGCATTTACCTTCAATCATTCCTTCCCTTGCTCACATCTTCTGCAAAAACTCTAAGTTGGTTGATGAATTGTCTATACAGCCACATTGATCTCTTTGACAACACCAGGTTTTTCCTCCTCCCCATTGGTTTCTTTCCATTGACAAAGTTATAATTAGTGGGTAAAGCAGGTATTTTTGCTTTTATTTATGGAATTTCTCTTATTGTACAATCATATACCAAATTTGATGGCTCCATTTGGGTATAATGAATAAAGGACTTTTCCTACTGCCTGCATATAATTGGCTCCTGCTTGTCTGGTAGGCAGCTTTGGGAGGTCAGATGGCTAATTTAAGAAGTATCATTTAAATATTAAAGAAGAAGGTATCTCTCAGGTATCAAAAGAACAAATTTTGGATTTTAGATCATGCAACAAAAGCCATATAGTATTCTGTCACTGAACTATGAACTCTGCTGTATTCTTAAAATTGCTTAAGGGCTGCCAGTCAGCATCTCAGGTAAACAACTGGAAATGGGCTGGGATGGAAGTTAAAAAGCTTGGGTTCAAATCCTATTTCTGTGACTAATGTATTGGGGAATATAGGGCAGGTAATTTTAACTCTATGGGCCTAAGTTTCATCTTCTGATAAAAATGAGAATTTGTGACCTGAGAGACTCTAAGAGCTCTTCCTGCTCTAAAATTCTATGTTTCTATATATGAGATAGAAAACACTTCTCTAAACTCAAAAAGTCAGTGGAATGAACATGCAAGAATTCTGTGTGCCTGTGTAATTCACTTATGTGTATATTCATTTCTTTATACCAAGCACTCTTTAAAGAGCTCTGAGTCTGAATTCAAGATCTGAGTTCAAACCTGGTCTTGGACCCTTTCTAACTGGGTAATACTGGACAAGCCTATTAATTTTTTTCTACCTCAGTTTTTCATCTGTAAAATGGAAATGATAATAGCACCTACCTTGCAGAGTTATTATGAGGAACAAGTGAAGTAAAATATATTATTTTGAAACTTTAAAGTGCTATATGTTTTATTTTTATTGCTATACAAGCATTTATTAAAAACACTTGCACAATGTAAGGCACTGTGATGGGCTCCTAGGGATGCAAAATTGTTAAGTTCCAGCCTCTTCCCTAAAGAAGCTTACAATTTAATAAGAAGGCTATGACATATACATGAATAAATGGAATAAATGCCATGATGTTATTGGTCAAAGGAGAGAACTAGACAAAGAAAAATTTGAGAAAGGTCGCTTTTAGGAGAAGGAGTTAGGCAAGATTTTACAGCAGAGGTAGTTCCTTGTGTATGTGTGTGTATGTGTGTGTGTGTGGTTTGGCTTCCATTCTTGAAAAGGACCATGATGTCAGGAAGATGATGACATGATGCAAATGAATTGGTTTTGAGTACAGGAGGGTTGTGCAAAGTCACCGGCCTCACTTTCTCTTCCAGAGATATCTTGGTCCAGAGGCAAGATGTAGATCAGGATGACTGGAGATGGCCCAGCATGCAGTGGGATACCTTGGCCTTTTTAAGCTAAGGTCTTTCCCAAGTCTCGCTTCGAGTATTGCCTTAGCTGGACCTTGAAGGAAGAAGGTTTCAGCAGCAAAATATTTGGGGGTAATGTTTCCATGTCTGCCTTAAAGTGCAAAGGGAGCAGCATGTAGTATGAGGATGGGGGTAGTGAGTAATTATGTTTTTTCTAGATGGTATATTAAGATAAGCTCTGAAAAGACAAGGACAGGATGAAGCTGAATGAAGGGGGTGGTCATTAGAAAGGGCCTGATCGAGGGGCTCACAATAGTGATAAGAATTCAAAACAAACATTTTAGACAGTATTTCATGGCCATGGATTGAAGACCGAGTCTAAAGAATCCCATCTCTCAACTTCCCTTTCTCTGTTGATGATACCACCATCCTGCCAGTCACACAGACTTCAAACTTCAGTCATTTTTTCTATATTCCCTCACTTTTGACCCCTTTCCTATATTCAGTCAATTGTAAGATCCTGTCCTCTCACATCTATCCCATCTTCTCTCCACATAAAGATACCACCCTAGTTCAGGCCTTCATCACCTCCCACCTTGCCTATCATATAATAAATGATCTTCCTGCTTCTCATCTCTCTTTAATCCATCCTTCAGACAGATCCCAAAATAATCTTCTAAGACACAGTTCTGATCAAATTTCTGTTGTGGTCAAAAAAAAATTCAATGGCTCCCTATCAGCATATTAAATAAAATACAAACTCTGTCTTACATTATTTAAGGCTCTTGATCATCTGGCTCCTTTTCCTCCTACAAGGGAGGGAACATTTGGGGAACAGAATCCAAAGCTCTGCATCTTGGATGAAATTTTTTTTCCTGAAAAAATTCTAGTGAGAAAAGCTCATTTACTATATAAGGCATACTTTTCTATTGCATAAGAAATGACATATTTCAGTTCACTTATGGCATTTTGGTCTTCTTTCTGTGCTAAAATTGCAACATTAATATAATATGTTTATAAAGTATGCTAGAAAGATAAATTAGGTGGGTCCACAAGTTCAAGTATCATATAACTATTAATGCTCCCCCAAAAGTTCAAGGCCAATAAAGAGCCCAGAAGTTTAAAAAGGCCAAATGCACTTTAAAATGTGAGGCTTCACGTCAAGTGAATGTATGATAATCAACAAATTTAAAGCAATTTCCACTCTCTTAGAAGGGGGTGGGGGAGGCTTTGTTCCTAATTGTAGTAAACAGCTGTTGATAGAGTCATGAGTCCCAAGTTATTCATACAAATACCACACATACCAACACCAAGGAACTATGAGCCTCAGTCAGAGTGAAAGGAAAGTGGTGTGGAGGAATTTGGTGATATTTTCAGTGCATTGTGATAACTAGCTCATACCAATTTGTAGCTGTGCTATCACTGTGGTAGACAATCTGGTAAATGGCTATTAGTTAGAATTATATATAGGTAGTGGAATGTCCAGTGAATGAATGCCCACTCTCCATTTTGATTTTTAATGAATAATATCTGATTTGTGGTCTTCAATCCATCCATAGGAATCTTTACCTCAGAGGGAAAAGAAATAAATAAGGGACTGTCAGTCTATTCAAGGTTTTAGTAAAAATTAATCTCTTCCCTTTCCTCCTCTTCCCTACCTTTTTTCTTCTCTTCTTTTCCCTCCCCTTCTCTTCCTTTTTTCCCTTTTCTTCTCTTCCCTTCCTTTTCCCCTTTTCTTCCTTTCCTCTTTTTTCTCTTCTCTATTTCCTCTCTCTCCCATCCCTCTTCTCCTCCTCTTCTATCACTTTCTCCTCTTTCTCTCCCTCTTTGTGATCCTTTGTATCTCCCTGTGTGTGTCTGTGTCTCTGTCTGTGTTTCTCACCTTCTTCTTCTCTCCTTCTGGTCATTTTGTCCTACTGTTGTGATTTCACAGTTAGGTTTAATTCACCTGTAAGTAAACTTTAGTCTGATATAACTGAACAAAATTTAAACATCCTTAGGAATTTCACTAACATGCAAGGAAATCATAAAGGCAATACTGTACAGTAGAAAGAGTACTAGGTAAGACCTGGGTTCAAATCTCAGCTCTGACACTTATTATCAACCAGTGTGATCAATTTTTCTGTGCGTTAGAGTCTTTATTTGTAAAATTGGGAGTTTGAACTAGATGGTCTCTAAGCTCTAAATCTAGTAATACAGTAATTCTTTCTTGCCCATATTATAGAAAACATGCTAAAATGCTTACCTAAGTAATTATCTAGGCATCTGATTTTTAAATATAGAGAACTTCTTTGAATTTAGGTAAATCAGGTTTGATTCTCATTCCCAAACTATTTTGGATGTCAAATGCAATAATAGACTCATAGAACTAGAGGTAGAAGGGACCCTAGTACTATACCGTCATTTTACAAATTAGGAAACTGAGACTCAGGGAGGTTAAATGACTTGCCCAAGGTGACACGGATGGCAGCATGTAGAGGCAGGATATGAGTCTGGGTCCTCTGACTTCAGAGTCATTGTTTTCATTGTCCTAGCTGCCTCTTAGCCTAAGGTAATTACTGCACTAGCCCAACTGATGAGAAGTAACAGTATAGAAAGCCAGGAACATTAGATCATGTGATCCCTAAGACTTGTGTCCTCCTAGTCCTAACTCAGTAATTATTTGTGTGAATGAAATTGGACAAGTCATAGGTTGATCATAAGATCTATACCTAGAAGAAACCTCAGAGGTCATCTGGCCTTTTGGGGCTTCTATTTTCTCATCTGTAGAAGGAATGATACTTCACCAGCCTACCTAACAGGTTTGATGTGTGAATCAAAAGGAGGGAAAGATATGGAAGTGGTTTGAAAACACTAAATGTCTACTAAATACGGCATAATGTTAATCATGTTATTGACATCATCAGCGCCCACTTTCTGCTCAGAGATTTGATTCAAAAGGCCTCCTTGGTGAAAACAGTAAGTGAAATATCTGGTGAATTCTTGGGCAATATCAGCTACAAGGAGCTAATACTATGAAAAATTTATAGCCAGTGGTGTTGCCATATTGGCCAATGCAATGGCCCAGAAAAGAGAAGTGTTTCGGGTGAGAGATCTTACGGGGAAGGTGAAGAGAGATGGAGAAAAATGATGACAAGGAAAGGAGAAAAAGGAAGAAAGGCAAAAACTGGTTGAAGCATCAAATTAAATATAAAGTAATAACATATGAGACAGCAAATACTCCAGAGGGGAGATAGATTAAATAGTCAGAGAAAGAAATGAGCCAAAGGAAAAGCATCAGCAAAGAAAAATTTACAAGAATGTTGGAGACAAGAAAAATTGTCTAAAGGAAAACATGAGCCAAAAGTTATAAAACTATCAATGCTTTTTTTAACACCTATTAGAATAATAGATAAAAGAATGGTCTTAAACATAAGAAAATATTAATCTAAGGGAAACTAAGAAAACATGTAGAAAAAGAAGCTTCTAGATAAGGGAAAAATCAAAGGAAAGCCTAAGGAAAGGAAAATCAAAATTAACACTACTTTTGCTATCCGTATTACATGGACACAGCTAAATATTTACCTAAAAGTATCATAGGAAAATACATATTTTATATAGAGATCTTCCTTGAAACCGCTCCAAGCATATCCAGTAACTGAAAAATATATTGAGAGCACACCTGACAGTTAAATAGTTGTCTATTGTCTTAGCCCAGTTGGCACCATACATACAACAATCTGCTTTTGTACTTGAAGTTTTCTACTGAAAAAAAGAGAAAGGTCTCTTGGATCTTAAAGGCACTGTGAGATATTTTATGGCCTATTGGACATTTAAATCATTCACTTTTCTTTTAGGTACTTGGCGCATATCATCATAAGAAAGCCTACTGTAGGTATTATCTTGTCACAAAGGAATTCTTGATATAATGTTACAAAATAACTGAAAGTTTATCAAAGTCCATAATGATTCCAAATTTGAGTTACTGTAACCAGAATGGCTTTTGTTTTCTTTGAATGACTCAGTTTACCTCATTGAGCTTCCCTGGACGCTGGGGCTTGCTCTTCCGGGGCAGGACCAGAACTTCCTGTGTGATGAGTCATGGGGCTGGCTGAGGGGAGGTGTTAGCTCCAGAACCTGGTCTACCCTAGGGGGAGGAGCCAACTCAAGAACCAATCAGCCCTGGTCATTCGGGCGGAGCTTGATGATGTCAGAGACCCTATAAGAGGGGAGAGGACAGCTCGGAGAGTTCTTTCTCTCTTTCCTTTTCCGGTTGGAGCCAGCGACAGTTACGACAGTTACGTCAGTTACAGCGACCGTTACATCGTCAGTTACAGTTGCAGCTTCAGTTTCAGAAACAGACACAGCTGAGGCAGGAGCTGCCAGCAGCAGAGCTGATCTACGGGAGGAAGCTGAACAAAGACTTCAGTCCAGTGGGTAATTTTATTACCATCAAGGGGGAAACATGATTTTGCTTTACGCAATCATGTTTCTCTGTAGCCTCCTGGTTACTCTTTCAAGGCGTACTTATTGGGCCTGGAAGATTATGACCAACATATCAAAATGGGGTTGCTGGTTCATGGGTTGGTTACTGTTGAGCCTAAATAAATGTTTTGATTCTTCTGCCTTCTACTATGAGAGTTTCTTCTATCCGGCGATTCCGAACCTTTCAGACATGTTTATGATCTTCTTTGAGATTATAAACTCGGCCCTCCTGATACATTTGGCGTCACGAACAGGATCGCTAGGTATAAGATCTCTATTTAGAAGCAGAACAATTTCAGAGGAAGAGATGAATATCCCAGGATGGGAGGATCCATTTTATTCCTCCCTAGCAAAAGAATTGGCTAAAAAAGCTGGACCCTGTGAAAACTGGGAACCAAGGCTACGGAGAGGAGATCCTAGGGATTTGGAAAAGTGTTTACGAGAAGTTGGGATTCAGTCAGGGGCATCACTATCTAGGCAAAGCTGGATAGTGTTATCAGCCTACCGGCTAGTATACGAAAGATTGAGATTAAGTGAAAGACATGGGGGCACTCCTACCCCACAGGAAGAAGAGGAATCTCAGATAGCAGGAGACCAAACTGACTCAAATGAGAACTTTTCTATTAATGTGGCTAAGAGCAACAGGAGACCAAAAAAGCCCAGAGTGCATTTCAACCCAGCCCAGAAAGAGCCTGACTGCCTGCTTCGTCCTAGCCATGGTGGCAGAGGAAGTGAGTGGGGAGAGAATGAGACAATGTTAGGGGCTGAGGCACAAAACACTACTGGGGTTCAGGATGTGCCTCACACAGAGAATAGGAGATGGTTAAATGATCAGACAAGGGCTCGACCCATACAAAGGAGGAAGACAGAAACCCGAGGTGAAGATTCAGTTACAAGGGAAATTCAGGAAGATTTCTCACCGCAAGAGGTCACAGATATTTTGAGTAGATTCAGCCAAAGAATAGGAGAACCATTGATATCTTGGATGGTAAGACTCAGTGATCAAGGGGCCGGTGGAATATCAGTAGATGGGACAGACTGCATGAGATTCATAGGTATCAGCCATGATCCTCTAGTTCAACAAGCTTTTAGGGAACATCATCAGCAAGGAGATGGTGATAGCAGGACTACTCTGTTGGCATTAGCCGCTGTGGGATGCAATAAGAGATATGCTACTGATTCTATGTGGCCCACTGAGCACAGACCCTGGTATTCACTTAGAGATTGTATCATGAGACTAAAGGAGGAGGTAATGAAGACTGCCATTATGACAGGAACTGCAGACAAATATTACAATGATTCAATGGAACTGCCTCATAGGAATTTAATAATTAGGACAGCTCCCCCTGCTTATAAACAACTAATTTTGAATTTATTACTTGGAGAAGTAGGGAGCCGTCTTACAACAGTGATAAATAAGATTTTACAGTTATATGACTTAGGTGACTGGGGAAGGGATAGATCTCCTCAAGAGAGAAGGGTGAATAACCAGCAAACTTGGCGCCAAAGGAGAGTAACAAGGAAAGAAATGTTTACTGCTTTATTGAGAGCAGGAGTAGGTTTTGAAATGATAGATGGAATTCCAACCAATGAATTATATAGAATGTACAGAGATAAAGGACTTGATAACACGAGAAATAGGGAAATAAGAACTGCTCCTGCAAGCCTACAAGCCACTCAGACTGAAGGTGACCTTGTGTGATTAACGGATGAAAACTTGTACATTTGGGGAAAGGCTGGGAGGACAATCTTAGTCTATATCTAGGGTGGGATCCTCTTGGCTTCCTCATTATGTTCCTTTTGAAAAGAAAAATTTCCCACCTGAGTTTGGCTCTGATGTTGGATCTTTGCATAATTGAAATCTCAACCAAACTTGAGATGATTTTATTTGAAGAATTATAGTCCATACTTGTCTATTCTTTTTGTCCTTTGTTTTGGCTAACCTTGTTGCTAGTTTTGTTTCCTTCAGGCTTAAGCACCCTGCACTTTCCGGTGACTGCCTAAGCATGTAGCATTCTTGGAATTCCTGCCAGCTTGTTAAAGAAATGACCTCTGGAATGGGACTTTTTGGGGGCAGGGCCATCTCTACATCCAATTTCAGCATGAAGAAGCTATGGAAAATGAGACCTTCACCCCTCACCCCAAGATTTTGAGCCCCAATCGTTCAAGGGGGGTGGAAATGATGATAGTGTTCTGTTTACTTATTTTGTGTTATCCTTGCTGTGTTGTTTTATTGTTATGATATTATTGATCCTATGTAATGGATACAAGGATTTAGGGGTGGACATTTGAATTGTTGATAATTGTTTTGGGGATGATTGATTGAAGAGATTATTTTGCTGGGATCTAGGGGTGGATCGCATTTGAATCGTTAACCAATGTTTGGGAATGTCACTGAATGATATGTTTTGCTTTATAATGAATGATATGTTTTAGTTTCCTTTGTAATTGGATCACAATGTATGTTCTAGGATACATGGCTGATTAGATTATGTATCCTATAACAAGGGGTGGAGTGTAACCAGAATGGCTTTTGTTTTCTTTGAATGACTCAGTTTACCTCATTGAGCTTCCCTGGACGCTGGGGCTTGCTCTTCCGGGGCAGGACCAGAACTTCCTGTGTGATGAGTCATGGGGCTGGCTGAGGGGAGGTGTTAGCTCCAGAACCTGGTCTACCCTAGGGGGAGGAGCCAACTCAAGAACCAATCAGCCCTGGTCATTCGGGCGGAGCTTGATGATGTCAGAGACCCTATAAGAGGGGAGAGGACAGCTCGGAGAGTTCTTTCTCTCTTTCCTTTTCCGGTTGGAGCCAGCGACAGTTACGACAGTTACGTCAGTTACAGCGACCGTTACATCGTCAGTTACAGTTGCAGCTTCAGTTTCAGAAACAGACACAGCTGAGGCAGGAGCTGCCAGCAGCAGAGCTGATCTACGGGAGGAAGCTGAACAAAGACTTCAGTCCAGTGGGTAATTTTATTACCATCAAGGGGGAAACATGATTTTGCTTTACGCAATCATGTTTCTCTGTAGCCTCCTGGTTACTCTTTCAAGGCGTACTTATTGGGCCTGGAAGATTATGACCAACATATCAAAATGGGGTTGCTGGTTCATGGGTTGGTTACTGTTGAGCCTAAATAAATGTTTTGATTCTTCTGCCTTCTACTATGAGAGTTTCTTCTATCCGGCGATTCCGAACCTTTCAGACATGTTTATGATCTTCTTTGAGATTATAAACTCGGCCCTCCTGATACAGTTACTGAGGAACTAATGTAGAAAACGAGCAAAAGTTTTTGGTTTGTTTGTTTATTTTAACTGGTAACTCATATATACACTGGCCTGGACCAAACTGCCAACCAAGCCAAGTAAGGTATTCTGAGAACTGACATTTCACTTACATTACCATTGATCACAGTCAAACATTGATAAATCAGGGCAGAGCATTCACTTGTACTCAACTCCACAAGTGTTTTTTTAAGTTCCTGTTACGTGCTAGGCTTTGGGTGATAAATTGGAGATGCAGCTACAAAATGAAAAATAGCCCCTGCTCCAAATCACTAATGGTAAGAGATGCACAAAACAACTCTGAGGTTTCAAGTCACATCCAGAAAATCGGTAAAGAGGACAAAAGATGGGACTAATCAATGTTGGAGGAATTATGGGAAGACAGCCACATTAGTGCATTGTCGGTGGAGTTGTAAATTAGGACAACTATTCTGGAAAGCGATTTGGAATTATGTAAATAAAGTATCTTAAATCTTCATATCTTCTTACCCAGAGTTTCCACTACTAGGCATGTAAAGCAGATCAGTGAGAAAGTTCCCATATATACCAAAATGTTTCTAGCAATACTTTTTGTGGAAGCAAAGAACCAGAAATTTTTTTTTCATACATTGGGGAACAACTAAACAAATTATGGTACATGAATGTAGTGTGATATTATTGTGTTGTCATAAATGAGGAATGTGATGAATACAGAAAAACATGAAAAGACTCATGAACTGATGCAAATGGAAGAAGAGAACAACAAACAATATATACTACTACAAAAATGCGAATGGAAAAAACAAGTACAAAACACTTGAAATGAATGGCACAGAATTACAAAGAACAAGGATCTCCCCAAAGAAGAGATATGAGAACAAACTTCCACTAGTTTTTTTCAAATGTATTGTTCAGTTTTCCTGGGGGCAGGGAGGCTTTTCATGTCCTCCTATTTTCTTTTTAAAATGTTATTAGTTATATAAATGACTCTCTAGGAGGTGGAAAGGGAAAAAAAGAGGGGAAAATGTAAGGGGTATAAATATTAAAATATCAATAAAATGTATTTTTAAAAATAAAACAAAAATATAAAAATGTTATGTTAATGAATTTTAAATCCCATTGTAGAGAAAGGAAGGAAAGAAGGAAGGAAGGGAAGGAGGGAGGGAGGGAGGAAAGAAGGAATCAAAGGAATGAAAAGAAAGAAAAGAGGAAAGGGAAAGGGAAGGAAAGGGAAGGGAAAGGAAGGGAAGGAAGAAAAAAAGGAGGAAATAAAAAAGAAAAGAAAAATAGTCTCTGCTGTCAAGACATATACTACGGAGGATATGACTTGAACATATATGAGAAATTTAAAAGTATATGCCAAAAGCACAATGCAGTTTCAAGAATAGTGTCCCTAACCAGAGATTTCAGCAAAAACCTAATGTAGGAGGTGGCATTTAAACTATATTTTAAAGAAAGGCAAAGGGTCTAGGGGGCTTAGGAGCTGAAATCCAAACATTTCACCAATTCCCCAGTTCTGAGGACAGTTTTAAAGAGGCAAATCATGCCTCAGCCAAGAAAGAAAGAGAATAATTAGAGAGTGAAGTTGAGTTCACTTCAAACATGAAATAGGCTTTGCCTGTGCCCAGATGAGTAGAGTAGAACTGTATTTCATGTTTGCCAAGTACTTTCCATACATTATCTCATTTGATCCTCCCTACCACCCTAGAAGGGAAGCTTTATTATTAGCACCATTTTATAAGTGAGGAAACTGAGGCTGAGAGGTTAGGTGAGTTTCTGCTTTCTGAGACCAGATTCAAATTCATCTCTTCCTAATTCCAAGTCCACACCTCTATTCACCATGCATGCTTAGCTGCATGTGTCAAACTCCCTATGATCTTGACTGAGCTGAGTTCTGTCTTCCATTTTCCCCTTTCCCCCCTAAAAGAGATATGCTAATGGCAAGGGGATAACCCCATGTACTGGGGATAGGAATGGGCTCTTAGCACTTGTTCAGCCAAGTGCCCTTGAAGAGTTTGGCCTTTGTTTCCTTTGATTAATTCACTATCTTTGATTGAGTCTTACTAGATGCTAAGCCCCAAGCCCAAACCCCTATCTATTAGGTGCTAAGCCTATGGGGGTGTGAATTGGTAACTAAGGTGGGGCTCTAGGTGGGGCCAATGAAGCAAGGTGCTAACACCAAAGCCAATCTTAGGAGCCTAAGTTCTGGTGGCTCAGATGATGTTTGATGACATCTGAAACTGCATAAAAGGGGAAGACAGAGCTATTTGCTTAGGGCTTTCACTCTTGGTGGCTCGATGATATGAAGACTCTGGGAAGCTGTAGTTAAGAGCCCTCCAGCTTGCTCTGAATGTTCGGACTTGTTTAAACTCTGGTAACTATGAATGGGGATTTGAATCAGACAAGGTCTGTCTGTTGATGTTTGTAATTTGTTTGTATTTGCCCTGAAGTTCAGGGTGCTGGCCTTTTCCTCTGAACTAAGTGAATTGTATTTGTATACTGGATTCAAGTAAGCTTGCTAACCCATTAACGTTGCTTTCCTTAGTAAAGCAGATCAAAAGAAACTGGGCTTGCAGCATTCTATGAGCTGGTTGTTGTTGGTTTTACACCTCCCACAGCAGCTGCTAGCCAGATTGTTAAAACATCCCAAGACAAGAGCCTGAAGTAGTAGCATGTTGCACTTAATAACTTACCCTTAATATTATTGAAATGACATTTCAGTAACACTAAGTGACTCTATACCCCATTGTTACACCTTACAGGAATTTTGTGGTATCCAGTATTGCCTGAAACAGACTACCATAGTAGACTTTACTTGTTTTGTTATGTAGAGATTTCCGTTGTTGCAGTTTTAATAATATTTGATTTATCCCATGGGCTACAAAAATTAAGATCTGTAGAGCATTCAACATTGGATGCTTTAGCAATATGAAATGACTATCAGTTTCTCTGAAGATCGTGTCACATAGAGAAAACCATTTTCTTCATGAGTAGCAAGTATGTTTTCATTTTTTTAAAAATTAGTCCTGGATGTGGTTGAAAGACTGAATTCTTCAGAGGCACAAAAATAGTGCATGATACTCAAGCAGTGGGTAAGAAAGCCCCCGCACTTTTATCCATACCTATGCCCTCTATAACCTCTTCTTCAGGCAACATAAGCCTCTCATCCCAGCAGACCACAGAACTTTCTATCAAGCTGTGAGGATGATCTGTCTCTACCAGGTACATGGAAACCGCCCAACTCAATTTCTGTTCTAGCTAAATTGGACCTGGATCAAAGTCTTTAGAGGTGAAGTTTACACGGATTGCCATTTCCCCCAGCTCAAGAGAGTTTCTCTAGAGTGTGATATGATTCATTTTAAAACTTATTTCTCTTTGTTTTTATTGATTCCTTTTGTTTTTACATCATATTTTGTTTCCTAATCTATCACTTTTCCACATGCCTTTCCTGAGAAGATTTGAAAAAAAGAGGGAAAGCAGTCCAGAAAAAGAAAAAGAAATAACACATCCACTATGTCTGACAACATATGCAATATTCCATATTCATAGCCCTCTACCAAGGCAATAAAGGTGGGGAGGTACAATTTCTCAACTCTTCTCGAGTTAAGCATAGTCATTTTAATGGCAGTGTTCAGTTGTTTTTCTACCTACACTATTGTAGTTTTGTATATTGTTTTCCTGGTTCTGTTTATTTCAGTCTGCCTCAGTTCACTTAAGTCTTCCCTAAGATTTTTTGGGTGCTTCATATTTATGTGTTGTTGTTTTTTTTTACAGCATTGTAATTTCCCCATTACTTCACAATTTGTTAAACCATTCCCAAGTTGATGGGTACTTGATGTGTTTCCAGTTCTTTTCTCTAACAAAAAGTATAGCTATGAATATTTTGATATAAATTGGCAAATACCTATCTATAGCTGACCTTTGGCAGATATGTAGGAGGCAGTAGGAACTCTGGGTCAAAGGATGTGGATGTTTTATTGACTTTTTTAGCATAACTCCAAATTGCTTCCCAGAAAGACTGGACCAGTCAACAGCTCCAAAAAGATTACATGAGCACCATCAAGTACTTTTACTGTTTGATCATATCCCTTGATGACTTATCCACTAGTGAAAAGCTGTTTGGCTAATATAATTGCATTCATTGTGGCATGAGTTTTAAAACCAAATATGGTCATATCCTTTGGCATTTTGCCAGATATTAGAACATGCTGGTCCTGTCTGATCACTGGATCAAACAGATTATAGTCATTCCCTATTTTTGTATTTCAGAGACTGTGCTCCACCCTCTACCACAAACTAGCTGTGTGACTTTGACCGAATAATCTCATCTTTTTGGATCACAGTTTTCTCATTTATATAGTGAAGAATTTGAGTATGTGATAGCAAAAGTTCTTTCTAGATCTCCCTTCTCACCTCCACCTTTTAATTTCCCTGGTTTCCTCTAAGATTCAACTCAAATCCCACTTTTTGCAAAAGAACTTTCCCAGTCTTCCCAGGCTTCCACTCAGAGAATACCTTCTGAAGTCTCTATTATATCTTCTATGTAATATTGTTTACATGTTGTCTTATCTATTAGAAATGTGAGCTCTTCAAAGGCTGGGGCAAAGACAGTTCTAAGCCCAACTCCTAAACCTCAACTTTCCACATTTGTAAAATGAGAGACCTAGGCCAGCTAATTTCTAAGGTCTCTTTCAACCCTGAAATCACGTGATTCATTATTCTAAGTGTGATGATCTTGAATGAGGAGTCGTCTGTGACTGGGCTGTCCAGTGCACACTCAAGTCTCTCTTTAGAGATCAATAGTGACTAAAATTAAAACAAATACTAAAACTTGACTAGGAGACCTGACTGTAAGGAATGATTGATTTTATGATGCAATACCTCTTCCCTGATCTCCATGAATGATATTATTGCTATAACTGTGTGCCACCTTTTTAAGACCACAGACTGGTATGAGTGCCTCTCACAATCCAGTAGACATCAGCCAGGAGAGAAAGTATTCCCCATAGTGCTACATGCCTCGCCATATACACAATTACCAGATTATGCTGGGTGAGTTTCAGATCAGACCTTCTCCACCCCCAGTCATGAAAATGAGTAATGGAAGGAAAAGTTCAGCACCGACAACCGAATATGATGAACGAGAACATTTCCCATGACATGGTGTGAAACAGCTTTAGGCAAATGCATGCCCAGAAATAAATGAGAAAAGAAATGCCACCAAGTTTGCTTAGAAGGAGGGAAAGCAGGAATTTTCAGTGAGAAACTCAGGCTCTCTTTTCAATCGCTGGAGTGATAGCTTCCAGACAAACTTGGAGGAGGGGCAATAGAGGGTGCTGAATATTTTAGACCAGCATTTTCCAAACAGGACTCTGAAGGAGCCCGACATTTCATGTGATATAATAGGTTTTTCTGAAAGAAGATATAAAAATTCTATCAACATCCCTTCCCCTTCATTCCCAAATTTATTTTATATTTAAAAGGAATAGCAAGTTGTACATAATAAATGTGTGGTTTCATATGCATTCATCTTTTTATTATTCTACTATATTGTGGAAATGCTTGTTTTATTCAATAAATAAAAAATAAAATAAATAAAACTAAACAAATATGAAACTACTGATTTTTAACAGCATTTCATGAAGAAATTTAGGAGATGAAATAAAGGTTTAATTATCCCTATTTTGGACAAAAATTTTACCCCTTACTTTTTATCTTAGGAATACAGACTACACCTGGACCAGCTTTAATATATTCTATTAATATATTTCCAATTCAGAAATTTTCTGTGGTCCAATTAGTTTGGGAAACACTGCCTTGGGCTAATCTGACTCTCCAGCAAAAAAAGCTTTATGGAAAAACTCACAGAAAATGCAGCAGGTGCCCATCACATTCCCCATCATATGGGGAATACAATATGGGAAATAGCTGAAGAAATTAAAGTCTATGAATGTAATGGATTGCTCTGGAAGAGATAGCAGACATGAGAATTTCAGAGAAACATATGGAGAATTATATAAACTGATGCAGGGTCAAGGGAGCAGAACAGAAAAACAATATACAAATGGCTGTAATGAAAATAACACTGAGAGGCACCCGAACTCCATTTAAATCCAGATGAGCATTTTTGGTCCCAGCATAGAGATCTTGTGAGATGTGGGCACCATGTGCACTTAATTTATTTTTGTTTGTCAGGAGGGATGTTATGTTGAGGGAAGAGAGCATACAGGATGTGACAAAAGGAAAAACAAAGGTAAAAAGAAAATAACTTAAATAAATTGCAATGGATCTTAGTTAAATGAGCAACACCCTGACCCTTACACAGGAAGAGCCAACAGTAATAGTGCCAAAGTTTTATTTTATTTAGTCACAAGCAAAGCTAAATATCTCCATGATCCGCCTACATCCCCTCCCAACACCTCTGCCTGGAGTTATTTACAATTCATCCAGCATTCTTAGTCACTTAATTATTCAATTTAATGCCCCTTTGCGAAGGCAATGAACATGCACTTTCTAGTCCTTATGGGATCACATGCTGTTGTTTAATTGCCATAACCCATACTAGACTATATTTGTGCCCCCATAAAAGGCTTCTGTGATTGATTATATGCCTCAGCTTTCATTTGGCATGTAATCAATCAAAGAGACCATTTCCTGTTTGGTTTGTTGAGGTCCAGTAGAGATTATTCCATAATGAAAGTTATTTATAAACAATTATTCATTTTCCCAATCCATTTTAATGTTGCTAGTGTCTGGCAAACCAAACATCCAGTAAAAAGAAGTATGAGAAGCTCTTTGACTAAGAACAAAATGCTAGTGTTTCAAAATATATGTTTTATGGAACTTTCTACAAAGAACTTACAACATCGTTCTATATTCAGACAGTTGGCTAATAAACATTTATTTAGTGACTACTATGTGCCAAAATTTTTACTAAGCACTGGGGACACAAAAAGAAACAAAAGATAATCCTGTCCTCAAGAAGTTTATAATCCAGTGGGGGATACAAATAAGCAAAGAAAGATGTGCAAACAGTCTATATCCAAGGGAAAATGAGAAATAAAAGAAAGAAAGCATTAGAATTAAGAGGGATTGGGAAGGACCTCCAGTAAAAGATGAGATTTTTATTGGAACTTGAAGGAAACTGGGAAGACAATAGGTGGAGATGAGGAAGGAGAGTATTCCAGGCATAGAAGACAGCCAGCAAAAAGTATCTGGAGTTAAGAGATGGATTGTCTTAATCAAGAAAAAGCAAGGAGTGTGCTGTCACTGAATAAGAGCACATGGCAGTGACTAAAGTCAAAGAAAACTAAAAAGTTGTAGAGGAGGTATAGTATAGAAGGAGATGAGATAGGGGCCCGGGACAGAACCTTGTGGGATACCTTCAGTTAGAGGGCATGATCTGGATAAGGATTCAGCAAAGGAGACTGAGAAGAAATGGGCAGATGGGCAGATGAAGAATCAAAAGATAGTGATGTCCTGAAAACCTAGAGAAAAAGAATGTCAAGTAGGAGAGGATAATCAACAGTATGAAAGGCTGCATAGAGATGGAGGAGAATAAGGATTGAGGAAAGGCCATTGGATTTGGCAACTAAGCTATCATTGGTAACTTTGGAGAGAAGTGTTGGTTGGAAGCCAGATAGTAAGGGATTAAGAAGAGGGTGAGAGGAGAGAAAGTGAAGGTGCCTATTGTAGATGGATTTTTCAAGGACTTTAACCACAAAGGGCAGAAGAGATATAGGATGATATCAGGGAATGGAAAGATCAAATGAAGGTTTTTTGAGAATGGGGAAGACATGAGTATATTTGTAGGCAGTAGAGAAGGAGCCAGTAGACAGGGAGATATTGAAGATTATAAGTAATAATGTGGGGATAGCAGAGAGGGCAATCTGTTGGAGGAGATGAGATGGAAGGTAATGGCTAGTGCAGGTGAAGCAATGGGGCTTGGTAAGGAGTGAGACAACCTCTTCCTGTGAGATGGAGGGAAGAAGGAGTTAGTAGTGGAAGCTGAGTGATATAGATGAGAAAGATGGGAAAGGAGGGAACTCAGAGTGAATTGTCTCAATTTTTTCCTGCAAAATATGAAGCAAGGTTCTTAGCTGAGATGGTGGGGGAAGGGGAGCCATGGGAGTTTTGAGGAGGGAAAATATCGTTTGGGAAAGTTACTCTAAAGAGTGGGATAGTGAGTTGATAAGGGAGGTGTAGGATTGCCTAGCAGCAGTAAGGGTCCAGTTAAAGTTGTATAGTATAATTTTGTAATGGACTCAGTCAGAACAATTGTGTGATTTCTGTAGAAATTCTTATTATTAAAATCAACAGTAATACAGCATAATACAGCATCATTTGGATTTGGTTTCAGTTTATTTTAAATTTCTTTTCTGAAGTTCACAACTCCAAAATGCCTTTGGTGAAGTGTGTTATTAGTCAGGCCAGCCATCAACCATGGTGTGTTCTTCAGCATTGTGCTTGTACTTGGATACCTAAGTATTAATGCAAACAGGGTTGCATCCCATAGATGATGAGCAGAGCTGCCCTGCTGTCTTCCAGTTGACCCATGTCTTGGACTAAGCCCTGGAATGTTGCAGAGCCTCCTAAATAAAATCAATAACCACTAAAAAGAATTGAGTCCTAATGGAAAGGCCATTTGGAGTAGTGGCAAGAGCATTGGATTTATATTCAAAGGACTTGACTTTAAATCTTGGCTATGCTATTACCAGTGTAACTTTGAACAAGTCATTTAATCCCACTGAGTCAGTTTCCTCATTACTAAATGAAGAAGATGAACTATAATGCATCTGAGGTCCTTTAGAGACCTAAATCTATGACTCCTCCAACCTTATATACACAGGAAAACCAAGTGGATAAAGAATGTTTCTTGTCAAGACTGATATGCAGTTGGATAAACTACCCATTAAAATCATCCAACAGCACATATATTTGGGGCAGAAAATGGCCAAGGATCTGGTCTCAGAATTGAACAGGAAAAAACAGACAGGCCAGGGAAATTGGGTACTGAATTCAATGACTCCAGACTTCTCCCTGTAACAAAGACCCATCTTTTTAACAACAGTTTTTGGTTGATACTCTATGCCTAGAAGCCAAGAAATATCATAGTTTCTAATGACCTAATGTTGAAGTTTGTACAAAGGACAACATGGGCATGCACAGGCTACGACACTGTAGTGAGGAGCAATTGTACAGAAGTGACATAAGGGAGGTTATCAGAGAAATACATGATTAGGGGAAGGAAGGTGGGGAATGATCTAGTGATGTATCAGGTGAAGGATAACCAAAGGGCAACCACTGACATATCTGCAATGTGAAGAGGTCCAAGGAAAGACTACTGTCCTCATCAAGTAGTATCCTGTGGATGATCTATAGAAGTCATGGACAAGAGTCTCACAGGATGAAAGGCTATTGTTTGACTGTGACTTGCATCATTGGAGAGAGCACTCCTGAACTCATGAGATCACAAGTTCATTGGAACACCAAAGGACTTTCTTAAAATGCATTCACTAATTGTAGAGGCAGAGTCAATATCAGTTGGCCTGATGTCTAAATGTGTGAATAAATGAAAGATAGTATATTGTAATGGAAATAGGGGGAAAAAGATCTGGGTCTTAGTCCCACATATTTATTAGTTAAATGATTCTGACTCAAGTAAGTCACTTCAATTCCCTCAAGTCCTTCTGGCTCTAGAATTATATCATTCATTTTAGCTCAATTCAACAAGTATTTACTAAGATCTATTGTTTGCCAGGTATGGTATGGACTTACTATGGTAGGTGCTAAGGATAGAAGGACTCTGCCCTCAAGGAGCTGATATATTCTACTGCTGGGAAAACCATCTGTATACAGATAAGAATATACAAAATATAAACAGAATAAATAAAAAAATAATCCTACCTCCCTTTCATAAACCATCCTGTGCCTAAAAGTTAAATTGAGCTAAGACAGAATTTCCCACACTATCCCTCCTGTTCTCCAGTGCCCTTCCATATTTATCTTCCTCCTTCCAAATATAACCCTTTCCAGGTCACAATGTATTTTGGTGGTTTGTATTTGTCTCTGCAACACTTAACACAGTGCCTGGCATATAGTAAGCATTTAATAAATGTTCATTCTATCTATCTATCTATCTATCTATCTATCTATCTATCTATCCATCTATCTACCTGTTATCTATCTGTCATTTATCTATCTGTCATCTATCTATCTATCTATCATCTATCTATCTGTCCTCTATCTGTCATCTATCTATCTATCTATCTATCTATCTATCTATCTATCTATCTATCTATCTATCTATCCATCTATCTAATCTATCTGTCTGTCTTTTTCTTTCTACTTATTTGAGCCATAAAACTTTTCTGAAAGCCCTATGAGGGGCAGGGAATGTTTCAAGAAAAGTCTCTTGTTTGTGGTAAAATCCAAATGAATGAATGAATGAATGATCAGGTTGTAGTAGCCAAAAAACTCAAAGCCCTAAGAGGTGGCTCAATCTATAACCCAAATTAAATGAATTCAGTTTGGTGCAGCATGGTGCCAATAAAAAGCCATTTCAAGGTGTTCATCTACCTCATTTCCTAAGTTTCAAAAGCCTTCAAATAGTCTGAAAGTTTACAGTTAGAGAGTCATGCCTTTTGGTTACCCCTGGGAAGGGTAAAACATTAACACTGGAACAGGAATTAGTTCAATAGATTAGCTCCTATAACCTAACAGGGTGCTGAGGCAAGAGGTTAACAGACTGTTAAGTCTGATGTAAAGGGGTGAGGAGCATGCAATTTACTGATTGTATAGCCCAGCTGGATATCCCACAGGGTGCCCAGGCAACCAAGGGGCAGCTAGAAGGCTGCTAGGAAGAACACAGAAAGGAGGGAAAGGGACACATAAAGCAACGGGAGAAGACATTTTAAAAAATTGCCTCAGAGCTATAACTGGTCATTTTGGCACCCAGAGTAAATTTCACACAAGATGTCTAGGGCAGGTAACATGGAACGCATGTCCAATTTTTAACTCAAATTCAGATTTCTTTTGGTTTCCTTTTGTTTTTTAAAGAAAATACCCAAGAGCAGAACTGGGAGAATATTGTACACAGTCACAGCCACATGGTGTGATGACTAAATTTGAGACTTGGCTCCTCTCATTAATGCGAGGTTCTAAGAGAACTCCAAAAGGCTCATGATCAAAAATGTTATTCATATCCAGAGAAAGAATTAAAGAGTCAGAATGCGGATTGATACATACTATTTGCTCTCTCTTTTTTGTTTTGTTTTGTTTCTTCTTTCTCATGGTTCTTTCCATTGGTTATAGTTCTTCTTTCCACATGACTAATGTGAAAATATGTTTAATGTGAATGTATATGTACAGCCTATATCTGATTGCATGCTGTCTTGGGGAGGGGTGATGGGAGGGAGGGGGGAAAATTTAAAACTCAAAAGCTTGTGGAACTAAATGTTGTAAATTAAAAATAAATTTTTTTTTAAAAAGAAGATACCCAAGACACAGAGAGCCATGTCAAGGAAGACCTTGGGATACTGCCTTGATGTGAGGAGAGGCTCCAGGGAGCAGAAGACCTCTGTTTAGGTGGGGGGGGGGGGCGCTATAGAGTGAGATTGAGCTGGGGAGGAGGTCATGTGGTACGAAGCCCTGAAAGGCAATGAAACATGCCATTTGATGACTTTATATTTTCAATACTTGTAAATTGATTCTAGGTGCTAAGCTCAGTTGTTTCTCTACTGTAGAAGGGGTTTGAATGCCAATAGTGGCTTTATGATGTGAAAAGCCCAGGTGTCTAGGCCTATTCATCGCTCTCTCTGCCCCTTATCATTTTTGCCACAATTTCGCGCCTGCATGGGAGGAGGCTAATATTGAGAACTAAATTCTCACAAGAATCTCTTATGATGAGAGGATAGGATATTCACATATAGGTATAATCTAGGTCAAGGGTGGGGAACCTGTGGCCTTGTAGTCACATATGGCCCTCCATGTCCTCAACTACAGCCCTTTGACTGAGTCCAAACTTCACAGGACAGTTTGTTCGGATTCATTCAAAGGGCCACACTTGAGGACCTAGAGGACCACATGTGCCCCACCCCTGATCTAGGTGAATGAAGTACCCAGACCAATGAGACAATAGCTCCACTAAAGTCTTAACATGCTGAATCCTGAGAGCACCTTAACAGACACAGATCTTAACAGATCTCCTCAAACATAGAGGTTAATTTCTTGGGAGTTCTTGTTGCCTAGTAACTAATCCCAACTGATCATGAGTTAGACAGACATATACTATAGATTTGGTTTGGACCAGCCTGGCCTAGGGCCCACTACCTATCAGTAGTAATCCTGGCAGAGTCCAGACCAAGTACCTCCAAATTCATGAGAATTGTAAGGAATCTGCTTTGGCTCTAAGAATCCCTTAGGGAGTCTGAGCTATTCTCTGATGGGCCCAGGAGAGTGCTAGGTATCTTAGATTAGAGAGGAGCTTTTCCACTAACACTGACCAGGTTCCCTAGGCATGATTACAGAATACACCTGGTTTGCTAGGAGTGATGATGACCAAGAATTCTGATGGGAGTAAAAGCCTCAGATCCAAACAAGAAATATATTTTCCTGGACCTTTCCATAGTCATGATTTCATTGATATGGGGAACTCTCAGTGAAGAAACTCATTCTATTAATACAACTTTGTTGTCTTAAAAACTTGCTGGGATATGCTCTGGTTCACATAAATAGTCTGTATTAAAGGCAAGACTTGAAGCAAAGCCTTTCTGACCCCGAGGCTAGCTCTCTATCTCTATCACTTTTCACCTGAGAATGGATGAATGAAATGAATGAATAAACAAATGAATGAATGAAAGTCATCTTGTTAAATACTTACAATGTCCCAGAAACCATTCTAAGCATTGAGGATATAAATACAAAAACTATCTGTTTTCAAGAAGTTTATATTCAAATCATTAGAAACAACACATATAGGGGAGAGGTTGCCAGGGAAAACTATTCAGATCTGGAAGGTCATAGCTATGGTAAGTGGAGCTATACAGCAGTGAATTGATGTGCCTTTCTAGAAATAGAGCTGTTCATTAATTTGATTACATTTCCTAAAGCAAGAACTGGAAAATGTGTGGGGGTGGGGTAAGGGTGGGTAGTTAAACAGCAGCAGGGGAGAAATTGAAGAGGTATCATGGTTGGATATAGGAAGCCCTCCCCAGTCAGAATAGCACAGATGGTCTCTAAAGTGTTATTGATTCACCTCCTTGCAATACTTTCAGAATTGGAAGACTTAGACCCACCTTTCTGAGCATTTTGAAATACCCAGAAAAGGAAGCAAATTCCCAGATATTCAGAAGCTCCTATGTACAAATATAGAAAACCTAGAACATTCTTACCCTGTCTTTTAGCATTCTATTACTAGGAGACAATTAGATTAGCCATGCTTGACTGGCCACCTCAGCAAAACAATGAGAGTGCTCTTCCCAGAGAGTGAGATGTCACCATTCAGTGGGTACAGCAGCTGCTTAAATTCATGATGGGTCTCTAAAGCAGAGTGGTAAGAAGCCCACAATTACTTCCTTCCTGATCAATAAAATCAAGAGAAGATGAGCCTTGTCTCTGGAATTGCAGTGCACAATTGCAGAGCACCTTAAGAAAAATATGAAACATCATTTCATGTAAAGCCAACTATCTTGACTCCTGTCTAAGCCCATTTGCTCCTATTCATAAGGGATCTTTCCAAGCAGCCAAGATGAAGTCTAATGGGTCTATGCTGCTGGGATATAGAAAATACCCTGCTTGCCCCACCAATGGTAGAGTGGGAGCAGTTTGCCTGAAATGGCTTGGCAATAGGCCCTGGAGGCTTACTGATCTAAATCTGGCCCCTTAGTGTTAGCAGGTGTCAGGTGCACCATTGAAAACACTGGATGAGAACACAGGAGAGGTTTTGTTGTTTGTTTTTTTTTAATGAATGGTAAAGGAAAAAAAAATTCTATTGTCTAATTGAGGTCCTCAGTGACACTTCTACATAAAAATGTTCAGTGCAGGACCAGCAGGCAAGGGATTCACATTTACTTATTGTCCTCCAATCAGATTCAGAATTCATTCCCAGATATAATGGAGAAACTGGAAGAACCATATTCAGCATTATGTCTGAGGGGTTCAGGCTGTCTGTATGTGTCTCAGTGGAGAGAAGGAAAAGGACTCACATTCTGGTCGACTCAATTCAATGGTTTTTTAGCAATAAATGGAGAAAAATCTATGATAGAACAAAAGAAAATAAAACTGCAAATTTCTGAAAGGAATACAGTAGAAGAAAAGCATGAAATATATCTACTTCAATGTATTGATGTTAATTTCTTCTTCACAAGTTCCCCTATCCATCCATGATTTCTCATCCATGTCCTCACGCTAGGTCCCCTCGTGAGTTCTCATCACATAAGGATGATAAGAAGATAGGAACAGCTTAAAATTTACTACCCCAAAAGTAATGCTTTCCATGAGATATTATTATATAAAATAAATGGCATTATCATCTCCATTTGGCCAATGAGGAAGCCAAAGGTCAGAGAGGTTAGGTGATTTGCCCATAATCAAAATATTTATTGGCCAACAGGAAATATTGGAGCCTGGACTCAGATACAGGTATTCCAACTCTAGGCCTAGTGATCTTTCCACTACACTGTATTGTCCTTCTAGCTATCTAAGAAAGCAGTAATCAGGACACTTACGGGGATCATCACTGTGTTCAGAGGCTACCATTGGAAAGTCAAATACTGCTTCTGTGCTTCTGAAGATTAAGAAGGCCATAGGTTTAGGACACGTTCTTCTTGGCCAAGGAACTTCAAGTGATTATTTTCCAGGGCTACTTCCTGAGTTTCCTCTTATGGTGTCTTGCTTCTAATAAAGTATTGTTGTTGTTGTTGTTGTTTTAACCTTTAGATATAAACTGTTTTGTTAAGGAACATAGGGACAAATGGGAGAAAGGCAACCTTTGTCCTTGCTTACTAAAAATTTACTGCTAGCTAGGTGTTAGGATGGATAGATCTGGAGCCTTGAGTTGGGAAGACCTGAGTTCAAGTGGAGCTTCAGACATTTACTAATTTTGCATCCCTGATCAAGTCACTTAAAAAAACCCTATTTTCCTCAGTTTCCCCAACTGTAAAATTGAGATAAAAAGAGTACCTACCTCCCAGAGTTGTTTCAAGGATCAAATCAGATATTTGTAAAGCACTTAGCACAGCAGCCGGCACTTAGTAGGCACTAAATAAATGTTTATGTCCTCCCTTACTAGAAGAATACTGGGAAATGAGCTGATAAGAATATAATGACTAAGTGCAGACAGGACTATCAGGGGTTATGGAAGGGTTAGGAAGCCAAAACATCATAATCAACAAGGAGCAGGTGCCACATCAGTGTTCAGCTCCTTATTTTTTCCCAAATTCAGAATTATCATATCCAGTGACATTGATTGTTCATGAAAGGCACATCACTGAAAAGAAATCAACTTACTTCTGTGAAAGTTATGCAAATTGTTTTAGTACAGAACAAAGTGAAGAAAGGCCTCTGAGGAAAGTATGGTTTATATCTCTTCTCCATAACTTCTAGAAAGAAAGAAATTCTACAGTTGTTTCCCACTGTAACACGAGCAGCAAAAACATCATACGAGAAAACCCAACTCCCTCTCTGTCTTTTGGATTCATTCAGCAAATGTTTATTGAGCTCTACTATGTACAAGTTGCTGCAAATGGTGCCAGGGATACAGAGATAGAAAACAAAACAGTCTTTGCCCTCAAGGATCTTATAGTCATCTACTCAGGATCTAAGATGTCCCAAGATAGAGACTCACCAATACTGTGATCTCTTTCAATTTCCTTCTAAGGAAGGAAACCATGTTGTTGTGCAGTGCTTCCCACTGCATGGGCTACTAAAATCTGGGGCTCTCTTAGTGTTATTACAAGGGGGCAGAAAATTCTTATATCAAATGAGCATGATCACTATGTCCTTATGTATATTTTCAATCAATAGACACAAAACAACTACTACTATTGTTTTTGGGGGCAGCTGAATTTGGGGGGCATTAAAAAGAAATCTCTCTAGAGTAAAAATGTTGAGAATCACTGCCACAGTAGAAGGAGCATTAGTTGGTCAAAGGAACTAGGTTCACTCTCTCACCACTGCACACCCTATAGCCAATCAGTTGTCACTTCTCATGGATTCCCTCTCCTGGACATCTCCAAATGCTGTCCCCAACTCTCTGTTCACACAGCTCACTCTAGCTCAGGCCTTCACCATTTTTCTTCTGGAGTATTACAACAGCCTCCAACTCTGTGTCAATGCAAACAGTATCTCCCCTTTCTGATTCAGCTATGAAATTATTATTTTTATTTATTTTTATTATTTTTAAAGTATAGTTCCTGGAACAGGGTAGGTGCTTAATCAATGGTTATAGATTGATTGATGAGTGCATAAGTCTGACCATTCATTCTCCCACCTAAGAAGCTTCAGTGGTTCCCTGTTTGTTTTAGGAAAAAAAAAATCTGAATTCTTCTATTTAAAGTCTTTTCCAACCTGGATCCATCTAATTTTTCCCACTATTACTCCTGTTTCCTATACATGCCATTCCATCTTTTGCCTTGTTGCCTATGTGGAAGGCTGTTCCCCAATATGTGGGATGCTGTCATTCCTCATAACTATCTTTCTGAAGCCCACGCTACCATCAAGGATTAGATGAGCATCCTTCTCTTTGTAATGGACTTTCCCAATTTTCCATTTGTTAGTGAAACAGCTGCCACTACGCGCGCGCGCGCACACACACAGACACACACACACACACACACGCATCATTTACTTTGTACATATCTTGAATTTAGTTAAATGTATATTACAATCTCCAATTAAAATGTAAGCTCCTTGAAGGCAAGAACTGTCACACTTTCATATTTATATTCCTAGAACCTACCATATTCTCATCTATAAAATAAAGAAGCTGAACCTCAGTAGGTTATCTTTAACATCTTTTCTAGTTTGAATGCTATGATCACATGACTTTTTGCTCATGGTTTCCCTATCATCAAAATAAATACCTCTCCTGACGTATTTCACTTCAAAAACATGCTTTCCATTCTTCATGGAAAGGATATTAGGAATTTAAAATTCAAAGCCATTGCTATCATTAGAGTATTGTCTTTGGGAATCAGATTTAAAGTAAAGAGAGAATGATGTGCTTTTCTTAGGAGAAAAGGTTTCCATGTGTTTTGGGAAGGTTTCTACAGCCCAACTGAAGGAACTAGCTAATCCCTGAAGGATCTTGTTACTGTGTTAGTCACCCAATAAATGTTAAATGTATTCATGTTTATGTGTTCTTATCTACATACTTAAAATCCTAAATCCCTGGACTCCATCTGGAAGACAGCCCTCTAAAGTGTATGGTTTCCATAGTGATTAAGCCATGACATGACAATCAAAAGCTACCTCATTTAGAAAGCCTGCCCAAATTAAAATGGTCAGAGGAAGAGTCATCCTATCTACAAAATGAGTAACGTCAAAGCTAGGCTTAGAGTTCACATTCAACGAGAACTTGGTGTACCTTCTACTTGAGACTCATCATGTCCCACCAATATAAACCAATTATTCAATCAACAAGCTTGCATCAAGCATATACTTCATGCCAAATTCTGTGAGAGTCATTGGGTATACAAATGAAAAATGAGATAGTCCCTCTCTTCAAGGATCTGACAAGTGTATATAATGTGTTCCCATATATTTATCTGTGAATATCGAATATATACCTCCCTCTCAAAATCATAGTCCAACAGGTAGGTCCAAATATATTATTTTTTTCAAAAGAATAAATATAAATTATCAACAACCATGTGAAAATAAATGTTTCTGGTCACCAATAATAAAATACAAAATAAACAACCTTGAGTTTTTGCCTTACACCCAACAAATTGACAAAGATTTTTTTTTAACTGGACATAGTCAATATTGGAGGGAATATGGGAAAACAGGCAAAATAATGCACTGTGAATAAAATTGTGGAATAGTATAACCATTCTGGAAAACAAATTGGAAATATGTGGAAAGTGTGAGTAATATAGCCATACTCTAGACCAAATAATCCCATTTCTAGGCATATACCCAAGAGATATCAAAGACACAGGGTCACTCAGATTCTATCAATTTCATACTTTGTGAGAAAGCAAAGAGTAATTACATTTAACTGCTCTTGCTTAACTACGGTGAAGAACAAAATTAGGCTGCTACCACATAGAAAACATTCATGGTTGTATGTACTGATGTGACAACAAACTTTGTGAAATTCATTTATTTACTCATGCAATTCACATCATCTTCAATCAATATTTATTAAGACCATTTCCCCTATTTGCTATACCTTGGGCTAGGAACTATACCTTCCTGGAATATTCATTTTTCATCACCTGGTGCATCTTCAAAGTGCTCTGCTATTTAAGAGAATTGTCATTTACAGGACCAATTCAGTCTAGTCTGCATATCCAAACTTAAGCTATCAGAGGAAGAATATAGGAAAAAATCTACCCTATCCTTCCTCAGGAAAAACATTCAACCATTTTCCTAGATAGTTAATTCCAATTTTGGAATATCTAGACAACATTAACTTAACTTCTGTGGGCCTCAGTTTTCTCTCCGTAAAGTGAAGATAATAATAGCACCTAGATTAAGTGAGATAAAATACTTGTATTTTGTAAAAAGTACTTTATAAAAAGTACTTTGCAAATCAGAAAGCATAGTCAAACTGCTAGGTAGTAGTATTATCATGATCAATATGGTTGCATTTTGCTCTTTCTGACATTACTTTTTTAGAAAAAAAGAAAAAGCTACATGTTTACCAAAAGTGGGTAAATGGAATCATTATCTAAACCAGAGGTTCTTAACCTTTTTGTGTAATGGATCCCTCATACAGTCTGATGAAGCCTGTGCATCCTTTTTCAGAATAATATTTTAAATGCGTAAAATAAAGTCCAATTGTGTTGAAATAGAAAATTCTCTCTCTGTGTCTGTCTGTCTCTGTCTGTCTCTCTGTCTCTGTCTCTGTCTTTCTCTGTCTCTCTGTGTCTCTGTCTCTCTGTGTCTCTGTCTCTCTGTCTCTTCCTCTCTCTTCATCTCTCTGTTTCTCTCTCTCTGTCTCTCTCTCTCTCTGTTTCTCTGTCTCTCTCTCTCTCTGTCTCTCTCTCTCTCTCTCTCCTCTCTCTCTCTCTCTCTCTCTCTCTCTCTCTGTCTCTCTCTCTCTCTCTCTCTCTCTCTCTCTCTCTGACTTACCCAAGATCACATATTATAAAATGACAAAGGTGAGATTTGAACCCAGGTCCTTTGACTCCAAATCCAGCATTCTTTTGTTCTCTATGGAAATGCAAGAGAGATGGTTGCACACATCTTCACAGAGGTGTAAACTTTCATTCAATTGCTTTTCAGCATTCTCTAAACCAGTTCTCAAACTTTTTGGTCTTAGGACTCATTTACACTCTAAAAAATAATTGAAGACTTCAAAGTCCTTTGTTTATGTGGATTATATTTGTTGAAATTTATCATATCAGAAATTAAAACTGATAAATGTTTCCAATATGTATTGAATTCTTTTTAAAATAGCAACAATGAAACTATTACATGTCCATATATAAAACATTTTATGAAAAATAATTATTTTTCAAAAAATATTAGTGAGAAGAGTGGCATTGATTTACATATTTTTGCATATCTGTTTCACATCTGAATTGAGATATGTTGTTTCTGTTGAAGTATCTGAAGAAAAATATGGCCTCATTTAGATATGTAATTAGAAAAAGGAAAAATATTTTAATAAAGAATGTCTTAATATTATTATAAAAATAGTTCTGACCTCATGGGTGTCCTTTTAGGGGGTCTATGTACCCCACTATGAGAATTATAATTCTAAACCAATTGCTTGACTTTGCTTACCAGTTTGCTCAGACTTGTAATGGGCTCTTTTCTGAACCTCTAATGCTATTTGCTAAGTCAAAGGAGCCCAAGTTTTTGGAAAGAAGAAGGCTTTTCTTTCTTTTTCTTCAACTTCGGCCAAACCCTGGGGGAAATTAGGGTTGGATGTTGATAATAAAATACCTGAGGGGGAATGGGCTCCACATGTAAGGTGCTTGTATGCTAAAGGGGGCATCACCACTACCTCTACCTCCTAGATTTCCTGTGCCCTAAAGAGAAGAGGCATGGCAGCAGTAACTGATTTGGAGAGCTGCCAAGCAGGGTGCAAAGATCTAATACTAGATGTACTTAGTGGGGTGGCATCTCAGCTGAGTCCCTTGTATTCAGCCTTAGCTGTGACCTCAAAGTTAAGCCAAAAGCTCTTATGACTGATGTTGCCCCAAGTGGGCATTTGTGGTCCAATTGAGCCCTACTTTTTCCAGACATAAACTCCTGGGATTTTAATCAGTGACCATCAGGATTCTGAGATGGATGGACCTCTCTAAAGAAAGAGATAACTTTACTTGAGAGAGGGAGAAATACTTAATAAGGAAGAGGTAGAATCATAAACTTTGTGGGGAGACTTGTCTTTCAGTACAATGCAAATTCCTTAAAATAACTTTTATAAAATGAGCCTGTAACACTTAACAGTAATTGTATACATAGAATAAATACAAGCAATGCTGGTGATGGAATGGCATTAGATTGCTTGTCCAGGGACTACTTAGCTCTGCCATAACATAAGGCTCTGAAGGATTCCATGTTACATATTTGGACAGAGTGTATGTATGCGTGCATGTAAAGTATTGTTAATTGTTTCATTTTTCTATATGCACCAAGAAAAGCTGTCCAACTTCAAAACAGAGGGGAAGAATGCTCAGTAGAGAATTATTTCTATTGCAAATGGTGTGGGATATCACAGCATGATAAAAATCAGAAGCAACAGTTTAGAAGGGAGAAAGCAGAGAAGTCATAAAATGACATAGTCAAAAGCAGTGTTCTCTTCTTCCTCTATATCCTATCCACTTATCTGGATGATGCAATAAAAAACAGAGCAGATAGCATTCCTTATCCCAGGAAAAATGTTTGAAGGTGCCAGTTCCCATGGCAAAGAAGAAAGAGAAAAGTTATGGGTATATAAGGATCTGTCCAAACTTGTATTTCAATTATTTACTTAGGAGTCATTACAGAATGTGGTCCATAATATCTGACTCCACTAGGGAAGGGTGGAGGGAGGGAGAGAGATTGAGGAAGAGAGAGCAAGAGGCAGGGAAAGGGAGAGAGGCAGAAAAAGATGGGAAGAGAGATGGACAGAAAAAAGACAAAGACAGAACGAGTGTCATCTTTAAAGTACAAAGGAGAGATGGAGGGAAAGGAGATCAAAGTGTTCTATGATTATTTTAATACTATCAGCAAGAGGGATCAGGGAAGTCTAGGTAGAGGAGGTAGCAACTAAGCTGAGCCTGAAAAGAGGACAAGGAATCTCAATGCCAAAATTGAAGCTGGGATGAATTTTTTTTCCCATGAGGGTGGCCTGTTACAAATGCATGGAGACAAGAGATGGTATTTCAAGTCCGAGGAACACTAAAATAAGCAATTTGGCTGGAACACAGAACACATGCCAGGAATGATGTGAAATGACAATGGAGGGGTGGGTTAAAGAGAGGTTATAGATGACTTTAAGTGGTAGACTGAGGAGTTTGTATTTACCTTAGAATCATCAAGGAAACAAGGTAGCATGGTGAGAAAAGCACTGGGCTTGGAGTCAAGATGAGACCTGAATTCAAATCCTTCCTTGGATACTGACTAGCCATGTAATTCTAAGCAAGTCATTTAACCTCTCTCAGTCTCAATTTTCTCTGTAAAATGGAGGCCACTAGTAGCACCTACACTGAAGGTTGCTGAGAAGAACAGATGAGATAATACATGTAAAGAAAGTACTTTGCAAACACCGAGGTGCTATATAAATGTTAAATGTGTTGTTAATAAGGAGGCATTGAAGATTTTTAAGCAGTGAGATGACATGTTCAAACCCAACTATTTTGGCATTTAATGAAGGATGGTTTGAAGATTGAAGAAATTGGAGGTAAAGAAATTAATTAGGAGGATATCAAAATAGTCTAGGTAAATGGTGATGAGCACCTGAACTACAGTGGTGACCATGTGAATGGAGAGGAAGAAGAAGAGTCAAAGGTGATGTTGAGATTTTGAACTTGGGTAAGTAGGATGACTGTGCCAAGAGTCAGTCAGCCAGTCAAAAAGCATTTTTTAAGCACTTACTGTGTGCCATGCATGATGTTAATACAATTCCTGCCCTGAAGGAGCTCACATTCCTACGAGGGAAACAACATGAAAATAATCACGTGTATATAAGACCACGGTATGAATGGGGGATCATCTCAGAGGGAAGCCTGGGAGGTGGGGGGGGGTGGTTAGAATCAGGCCAGGAAGGTAGATTTGAGTTGAGGCTTGAAGGAAGCCAAGGAAGCTCAGAGGCAGAAGTAAGTTGAGAGAACATTCCAATCTAATTGTGTCTAATAGTGGCCATGGTGGGGGCGGAGGTGGGGCGCAGGTAAGAGAAGGAAAAAAGAGAAATTTACATGATAACTTTTCTATATATTTGAAAGGAATAGAAGTTGTACATAGTAGATTTGAAGTTTCATGTGCAATCATCTTTTTATTATTCTATATTATGGAAAATTTTTTATTCCACAAATTAAAAAGGAAATCAATTTTAAAAAGAAAATAAAATTCTAGGAATAGGGCCTAGCCAATGAAGTTCACAGAAAACTTGGATATGGAGTGTGGTGTGGGAGGAACAGCAAGAAGGCCTCACCCAGCTTTCTTTACATTATACCTTGGCGACTGTGAGCTTCCTTGTCCATCTGTCACTCACTTCTACCCCTGTAGCTTCTCCCATTTCCCTCCCTATACCTGCCCTAATCAGTCATTGGTCATTTAAAAGACAATTCTCCCTGTCCCCATCATTGGATCCAGGTTGTGGAGGATGGGAAATGCCACACAGAGGCTTCTGACCTTAGAGGTAACAAGGAAGTGGTAGAGTTTATTGAGCAGGAGAATGGCATAGTCAGACTTGGGCTTTAGGAACATCATCAGGGCAGCTGGGTAGAATGGGGAGAAGCTTGAGGCAGGGAAACCATTTGGGAAGTGATTGCCATAGTCGAGGCAAGAGGTGATGAGGGCTTGAACTAGGGAAGTGGTTGTTGGTAAAGAGAAGAAGAGGGATGTGAGAGATGTGGATGGAGAATTGACACAATTTGGCTATTAATTGGATATACAGGGCGAGATAGAGTTAGGAGTCAAGTATGACCCCAAGGTTTAAAACTAGCTGATTGGAGCATGACAGGTCCCTTGACATAAACAGTGAAGTTCAGAAAACGGGTGAATTTTGGGGAAAAGGTAGTGAGTTCCGTTTTACATACGCTGAGTTTGCCAATATGCTTCTTTAAAAGATTATAAAAATGCAGCCCCAACAGGCTCTGGATACTTCATGGATATTAGAAAGAGTAATGAATGGGTTGGCAAGACAGCTGTTGAAACTCATAAAATTATTTAGCTAGAAAGGACCTTAGAGATCACCTCCTCTAATCCCCACATTATACAAATAAGGAAACTGAGGCCCACAGAAGCTAAATGATGTCATCGTAGTCATAGAAATAACTAATGGCCACCCTAGAATTTCAGTGCCCTCACTTCCATTCCAATGTTCTCTCCATCACTAACCAACCTAGCAATTTGCAGAAATTACTTCTTTCTTATTCTCTGTAAAAAGATAGTGGGGTTGAGCAGATGATTTCAAAAGCCCCTCCCAGTTCTGACTTCCTAGCAATGGTCATCTCATTCTTATTTACTTAATTGTTTTTCATTGGCAAAAAGACACTTTAGGTCTCTATTCTTTCTCATCTTAAGCCCATTTTTGGCTCTTGGTAAGCGGGGACATACACATACACATATATATGTGTACATATACCCACAGTTATACATTCATATACATATATGCCTATATATATATGTACATATATATTTATGTATAATCCTCAATATAAATCTTTAAAAAACTATCCAGGAAAAATAGATATAAATTTTTGTTTTCAAGCCTATCTTTGACAATCACATGGAAGAAACATCAGTGTTGCTCATTCAATATAAAGCTTTTCATGTGAGGATTTTAAAAACTGACCTCAAATGGTTTCCAGATGCCCAATGGGATGTGGGTTGAAGTCAACTATCTTTTTGGTATGATTCACCAATCCATCTTCATTATCTGTACTGAAGACAAAAATAAGCAATAGAGGCTCATTATATGTTGTTATGTGGATATTTTATGTATGTGCATATGTATATATGTATACAAATCTAATTTTAAAGTAAACACTCATGTTCAAAGGGAAAATGTAATCTAGAAAAAGCCACTTTCCTCATATTTGTCCCAGTCTCACTTGAGCACTGTTTTGTACTTAGATAATGGACTTTTCTATAACCCTGATAAAGTTTTAATTTCCTTATCCTTTTTATTATATGTTACATAGTTGGAAGCTAACAAACTTTTCCTTTTATTTATATATGTATGTATATATATATATACATATATATATATATATATATGTGTGTGTGTGTGTGTGTGTGTGTGTGTGTGTGTGTGTGTGTGTATCTCAACTCCCAAATAGCTTAAGTTTACTTTGCAATTTCTCTGATATATAACTTAATTTTTATACCATTTCTAAAAGCATCCCCTTCTTATTCCTCCAAAGGACTTGAATTGGCTCATAAGCTTTATTAGGGTAATTATAATGGGACTGATTTTTCTCCTTTCCTATAATAGGTCATCCCTTGAATTAAAAAAAAAACAGACTAAAACACAAATGAGCTCATATCTTCATTGTTTGACTGACAAGAGCTCATGAAATGCAAAGGCAAACCAGAATCTCCAAGGTCTGGACAGACCTTACTGATGCCATATTTCCTTGAGGCTTAGCAGTGAAGTCAGAAGAGATACCTTCAAGAACAAGTGACTCACTAGGAATCAAACCCAGGCAAACAGGCTCCTCTGATAAATTCATCTACTCTTGCTATTATTATGGGATATTAAACATTGTTCGCCCAGAATATAAATCATCATGAGCCAGCTGGCTCTGGAGTTACTCATCATTAACTTCCAAATGATGATTTTTCACCAAAACGGGCCAACACATCCACTTTCAGCCTTGGAAACAATGACTTCATACTTCAGGGGAGCTAGAAATGAGAATACCAGTAGAAGACAATGTTTGAATTAGTACAGAAAGAGCTGCAGTTGGTGTAAGAAGAGGCCTGGGTTCAAATACCATGAACTACTTTACTGCTATTTGTATAACCATAGGTAAAACACTTAATCTCTTTGAGCCTCAGTTTGGTCATCTGCAAAATGGGAAAAAATGATACCTCCAATATCTGCCAGTCAGGGTTGGAATGGGATCAAATGAGATAGCATGAGTAAAATACTTTTCAAGCTTTAAAGTGTCATATAAAATAACCATTATCATCATCATCGTCATCATTAATGTTTAATGAATACTTCCACCATTCTCTCACCAAGTAATATGCTTAGAACTCTTCTACCAACATCCATTTCTTCCTTACACCTACTTATTCACTAAGAATCTGAGTTAGGAGAAAATGTAACCTATCTTTTTAGGACAGGAAATGAGAAGGGAGATTCATCAAGGGAAAGAGAGGAAACAGTTGGGAGTACGAATAGAGAGATTCAAATCCCGTGTCTTCTGATTTCTTATTACATCAGAGGCAAGTTATTTTTTGCTCTACTCTGTTACATCCTGAGATATTCAGGATAAATGGAGAGATGGATGATCATAGCATATATAGCTTTATTTCCTAACAACTTCCTTTAGATGATTAAGTGAGCATTGTCTCTTTGCAAATAAAGAAACTAACCCCCCCCATAAGAACCCATGGAAAATATCGCCACTGTTATTCAGAAAAAGCTTGTTGCTCATCTTTCATTTTTGAAGAGGACCAATGATATCATGACGTTGGGGTACAGTCTGATTATGGCTGATCAGTCCAATACGAGGTTGGAAGGCTCTACCACAGATTGGGCACAAGTAGTCCATTAGAACATTTGGCATGGAGGTGCTCTGGATTCCTCTGTACTACTGCAATTCTGCTTTGCTCATAGAATACAGCACCTTCTTTTCTGTAAGCGTGCCATGCTGGGTGGTTCTGTGCTGCATCTTACATGTCTCACAATCTAAAGTTCTTCAGAGAGACCTTGAGAGTATCCTTGTACCACTTCTTCTGACTGCCACGTAAGCATTTGCCTTGTGCTAGTTCTCTGTAGAATAGTCTTTTAGGTAAGTGTGCATTTAGCATTTGGTCTCTTTGGCAAGCCCTTTAGAGTTGTGCTCTCTGAAACACGGTTTGAATGCTTGGCAGGTCAGCTCAAGACAGGGCCTCAGTGTACAGTACTTTATCATGCCAGGTAATTTCAGAATTTTCCCAAGACAAATTTTTTTGAATCATCTATTCCAGAAGAATGTAAGTACTTGCAATAATTCCAATGAACATTTCTACAGTCATTTGGGTGGGGGCAGGGGTGGTTTTTTTGTTGTTATTGTTTGGTTTTTACTTCATCAGATTAGGAAACTGTGAGTGAGAAAACTCCTTTTACCAATGAAGATGGGCACCTGTTCTACCATCTTATAGTCTTGAAAGTGACCTGAGGCATTGATAGGTTTGACTTTCCCAAGGTCACATATATGAGAGGTAAAACTTTAAACCAGGTCTTCCAGATTCAGAAGCCAGATCTCTATTCATCACATCCATGCTGCTTCTAGCTCTAAAGGGTTACAAAGCATTTAACTTACATTACGACATTTGAGTATGATCACCATTTTGCAGATGAGAAAACTGAGGCTGAGAAAAGTTAAATGACTTGTCTACGGCAACACAGACAGTAAACAACAAAGGTAGGTTTCAAACTCAGGTCTTTGAGTCTAACACTGTATCCACTATGCCCCATTGCTTCTGTGGAAATGTTGTCTCTGAAGGTCTCCAAGGGAACTCAAATCAAAAACCAGTATCCAAAAAGAAATTGCTGTATCATAGATATAGCACAGTCTTAGGTCAAAGGTACAGGGGCTAGGAAGGGCAAAACCATGTCACCAAAGACTTTTTTAGGCCCAAAATATGTAAAAGTTGAGATGTATTTCTCATGTGCCAATTCTCTGTTGTCATGTACCTCCACACTTCCCTGAAATAGAGGAATGAGAATCACGGGGTCTTTAGAAGACTGGAATTAGAATGTTCTGGCTGTAGATGCCTTCCCACATACATATATCTTCTACATATAACTTTGCATTGAACTTATTTACACAATAGTCAAGTTGTAAAGAAGAATTATGACCAATGGAATGAATCAGGAGAAAGAAGAAACAAAACCAAAAAAAAACCCAAAAACAAACAAAAGAGAAAAAAAAACAAAGGGGAAAAAAAGAGAGCAAATAGTGTGCCTCAATCTGCATTGATACTTCATAGTTCTTTCTCTGGATGTAGACAGCTCTGTCCATCATGAGTCCTTTGGAGTTGTCTTTGCACCTTGTATTGCTGAAAAGAGCAAAGTCTATCAGGGTTAGTCATCACAGAATCCATATATCTGTGGTTGTGTATAATGTTCTCCTGGTTCTGCTCCACTCACTCAGCATTATATCATGTAGGTTTTTCCATGTTATTATGAAGTCTGTATCATCCCCATTTCTTATCGCACAACAGTATTCCATTACCTTCATATACCACAACTTGTTCAGCCATTCCCTAATTGATGGGCATCCCCTTGAATTCCAATTCTTTGCTACTACAAAAAGAGATACTATAAATATTTTTGTACATATGGGTCCTTTTCCCACTTGTGTGACCCTAGAAGTGGTATTGCTGGATCAAAGGGTATGAATGTTTTTATAGCCCTTTGGGCCCAAATTGCTCTCCAGAATGGCTAGATCAGTTCACAACTCCACCAGCAATGGAACAGTGTTCCAATTTTCCCATATCCTCTCCAGTATTTATAATTTTCCTGTTTTGTCATTTTAGCCAATATGACAGGAAAGATGTGGTACCTAAGAGTTGTTTTGATTTGCATTTCTCTAATCAGTAGTGATTTTGAGCATTTTTTCATATGCCTCTAGATATCTTTAATTTCTTCCTCTGAAAACTGACTTTTCATATCTTTTGACCATTTCTCAATTGGGGAATGAGTTGTATTCCTATAAATTTGACTCAGTTCCCTGTATATTTTAGAGATGAGGCCTTTATCAGAGACACTGGTTGTAAGGATTTTCTCCCAATTTTCTGCTTCCCTACTAATCTTTGTTGCATTGGCTTTTTTATACAAAAACATTTCAATTTAACCCAATCAAAATTATCCATTTTTCATTTTATAATGCTCTCTATCTCTTGTTGTGCCATGAATTCTTTGCTTTTCCATAAATCTGATAGGTAAACTATTCCTTGCTCTCCCAAATTGCTTATAGTATCAGCCTTTATTCTTAAATCATGAACCCATTTTGACTTTATTTTGGTATATGGTGTAATATATTGGTCTATGCCCAGTTTCTGCCCTACCATTTTCCAATTTTCCCAGCAGTTTTTGTGAAATAGTGAATTCTTAGCCCAGAAGCTGGATTCTTTGGGTTTATCAAAGAGTAGATTGCTATAGTTGTTGAATTCTTCATTTTGTGTACCTATCCTATTCCACTGATCCACGATTCTGTTTCTTAGCCAGTACCAGGTAGTTTTGATGACTGCTGCTTTATAGTACAGTTTAATATCTGGTATGGCTAGGCCACCTTCCCTAGCATTTCATATCATTAATACCCTAGATATTCTAGACCTCTTGTTCTACCAGATGAATTTTGTTATTTTTTTATCCAGCTCTGTAAAATAATTTTTTGGTAGATTGATTGATGTGGCACTGAATAAATAAATTAATTTAGGTAAAATTGTCATTTTTATTGTATTAGCTCAGCCTAACCATGAGCAACTGATATTTTTCCATTTATTTAAATCTGACTTTATTCACATGAGAAGTGTTTCTTAATTATGTTCATATAATCCCTGGGTTTGTCTGGGCAGATAGACTACCAAATATTTTATAGTGTCTACAGTAACTTTGAATGGAATCTCTCTTTCTATCTCTTGCGGCTGGGCTTTGTTAGTAATGTACAGGAATGCCGAGGATTTATGTGGATTTATTTTATATATTGCAGCTTTGCTAAATTTGTTTACTATTCCAAGTAGTTTTTTACTTGGTTCTCTAAGTAAATCATCATATCATCTGCAAAAAGTGATGATTTAGTTTCTTTACCTATTTTAATTCCTTTAATTTCTTTTTCTTCTCTTATTGCTACAGCTAATGTTTCTAGTACCAAATTGAATAGCAGGGGTGATAATGGACATCCTTGTTTCACCCCTGATCTTATTGGGAATCCATCCAGCTTATCCCCATTACGAATAATACTTGTTGATGGTTTTAGGTATATGCTATTTATAATTTTAAGGAAGGCTCCATTTATTCCTATGCTTTCTAGTGTTTTTAATAGAAATGGGTGTTGTATGTTTTCAAAAGCTTTTTCTGCATCTATTCAGATGATCATATGGTTTCTGCTAGTTTTGTTGTTGATATGATCAATTATTCTGGTAGCTTTCCTAATATTGAACCAGCTTTGCATTCCTGAAATAAATGCTACCTGGTCCTAGTGTATTATTCTCATGATCAGTTGCTGCAATCTTTTTGCTAATATTTTATTTAATTTTTTTGCATCAATATTCATTAGGGAAATTGGTCTATAATTCTCTTTCTCTGTTTCGACTTTTCCTGGTTTGGGTATTAGTACCATATTTGTGTCATAAAAAGAATTTTGTAGGACTCCTTCTTCACCTATTTTCCCAAATAGTCTATAAAGTATAGGAATTAATTGTTCTTTAAATGTTTGATAAAATTCACAGGCAAAACCATCTGGCCCTGGAGATTTTTTCCAAGAGAGTTCATTGATGGCTTGCTCAATTTCTTTTTCTGAGATGGGGTTATTTAGGAATTTTACTTCCTCTTCTGTTAACCTGGGCAATTTAGATTTTTGTAAATATTCATCCATTACCCTAAGGTTGTCAAATTTATGGGCATACAATTGGGCATAATAATTCTTAATTGTTGTTTTATTTCCTCTTCATTGGAGGTAAATTCACTCTTTTCATTTTTAATACTGGTAATTTATTTTCTTCTTTCTTTTTTAAATCAAATTGACCAAAGGTTTATCAATTTTCTTGTTTTTATCATAAAACCAGCTCTTAGTTTTATTTATCAGTTCAATAGTTTTCTTGATTTCAATTTTATTAATCTCTCCTTTGATTTTCAGTATTTCTAATTTGGTATTTAATTGGGGATTTTCAATTGGTTCTTTTTCTAGCTTTTTCAGTTGCATACCTAATTCATTGATCTCCTTTTTCTCTGTTTTATTCACATAAGCATTTAGAGATGTAAACTTTCTCTAAGAACTGCTTTTGCTGCATCCCATAAGTTTTGGTATGTTGTCTCATTATTGTCATTCTCTTGAATGAAGTTATCAATTGTTTCTCTGATTTGTTCTTTGGCCCACTCATTCTTTAGAATTAGATTATTTGGTTTCCAATTAATTTTTAGCTTATTTTTCCCTGGTTCTTTATTCCGAATAATTTTTATTGCATCATGATCTGAAAAGGACTCTTTGACTACTTCTGCCTTTCTACACTGGATTGTGAGGTTTTTATGCCCTAGTACATGGTCAATTTTTGAGTATGTGCCATGTACTACTGAGAAAAAAAGTATATTCCTTTTTATCCCCATTCAGTTTTCTCCAGGGGTCTATCATGTCTGCCTTTTCTAAAATTCTATTCATCTCCTTAACTTCTTTCTTATTGATTTTGAGGTTAGATTTATCAAGTTCAGAGAGGGGGAGGTTGAGGTCTCCCATTATTATGGTTTTGCTGTCTATTTCTTCCTGTAACTCTCTTAACCTCTCCTCTAAGAATTTGCATGCCATACCACTTGGGGCATATATGTTAAACAATGACATTGCTTCATTGTTTATGGTGCCTTTTAGCAGGATGTAGTGCTCTTCCTTATACCTTTTAATTAGATCTATCTTTGCTTTTGCTTTGTCTGAAATTAGGATTGCTACCCCTGCTTTTTTTACTTTAGCTGAAGCACAATATATTCTACTTCAGCCTCTTACCTTTACCCTGTGTGTATCCCCCTGTTTCAAATGTGTTTCTTGTAAACAACATATTGTAGGATTATGGTTTTTAATCCATTCTGCTATCCATTTCTGTTTTATGGGAAAACGCATCCCATTCACATTCACAGTTATGATTACTATCTGTGCCTTTTTCTCATCCTATTTCCTCCCTGTTTATGCTTTTATTTCTCCCTTTCCCCTTCCACTCCTCAACAAAGTTTTGCTTTTGACCACCGCCTTCCTCAGTTTACCCTCCCTCTTGATTCACCTCCCTTATCTTACTGTTTGCCACTTGCTACTTCTTCCCTCCCTTCTGACCACCTCCCTCCCTTTTTCCCCCTTTCTCCTCCTACTGCCTGTAGGACAAGTTAGATTTCTATACTTATCAGAGTATGTTATTCCCTTCCTGAGCCAAATCTGATGAGAGTAAAGCTCAAATACTGCTCTTCTCCCTCCCTTCTTTCCCTCTACTACAATATGTTTTGTGCCTCTTTTTGTGATGTAATTTACCCTTTTCTACTACCTCCTACCTCCTTACTTCTTCTCCCAGAACCATCCCTTTATATCTCTATAATTATATTTTTTATCATTATATCGGTTATTTTATACTGACATCCACAGTCTATGAATATCCCTTTCAATTGTCATAATAAGTATACTATCCTCAAGATTGACATATATATATATATATACATATATATATATATATATATATATATATATATATATATATATCAAACACTTATAAAACAAAATAATCCTATATAAGGACCCCATTTAGAGTTTTCCTGGCAAAGATACTGGAATGGTTTGCCATTTCCTTCTCCAGGTCATTTTACAGATGAGGAAACTGAGACAAAAAGGGTTGTGGCTTGCCCAGGGTCACAGAGCTAGTTTCTGAAGCTAGATTTGAACTCGTAAAGATGAGTCTTCTTGACTTCAGACCAGGTACTCTATCCGCTGCACTACCTAGCTGCCCTATGTGACCTTAGGCAAGTCATTTATCCTTCCTGGGGCTTTGGTTCTTCTTCTGTAACATGAAGCTAAATGGCCTCTAGTAAGATCTAGATGCTATAAAAATAAATGTTTGTGGTTTTCTGGCATTTATTAAAAAATTACAGTAACATGCCTCTTCATTAGACCCATCAGTGAATCCATATGACATCTAACCCAATTACAAAAACAGATCTATATTCACTGTAATTGACAACTGAGCAGAGGTGCTGAATTGGGACAGTGGGAGTCTTCTTGTAAATCAGAATTAAGACATATTGGCAGAAGTGTGTGGAGATGCTTGTCGAGCACACAGCCAAGCCAATTCTCCCTCACTAATGCAGTCAATCCCTCACATCAGCCAGCAGCCAATAACAACATCCCTCTGTCACCATAAAGAAATCAATGACTACAAAACAATTGAAACTCAGCTTGGCATCAACTCGGCATTAGGTATGGAATGAAATAAATTCATCAGTTTCTAGCTCTCCCTATGGGGATGAGGAGGGGGGAGGGAAGAAAAATCTGATTTGAGTACTGGAAAGTTTTCTGCTCTATTAACTAGCCTTGTTTTCACCTGTTACCATGGTGGAAAGAGGCTGACCCCTCTGTGGTTAGAAGAGGGGCCAAGAGTTCTCAAGATGTGTATTTCAGCATTTCTTCTTTGGAGAGGTTTCTTTGAAGTCCTGTGAACTCTTTATTATCCTCTAGGGCTCTGAAATATCTCATGTTACTCAAAACCATGCTGAATCTGGAATCCATTACAAATTCAGTTGCTTGTTTAGTGGAAAAGAGATCAAACCATCGACCAACAGGTACTATGCAAAATTTAGGTCAGCTTTGCTTGATTTATCTCTTTAATCCAGGTTGATTTAACCATTTAATCCAGAATAAGTAATTAAAGCTACATTAAGTCTTTATTCTTTTTATAATCTTCCAAGTATTCATTTTTTTCCTTTTCAAATATTTCCAATAACTGGATGGAACCTTTCTTTTTTGTTCTTTTTACAGACTTTACTGTATGAGACAGGACCAAGGTCAAAAGAGTGATGTAAATTCTGGGAAAGAAATGTAAATGAACAATGTGAAATATTCATGTTTAGTAATATTGGAACAGGTATCCTGATGGGTTCCCAGGGAAAGTGAGTCTTAGGTTCATGGGATCATAGATTGAGTATTGGACAGGACATTAAAAGTGATCTAGTTCAGGTATAGACCAACATTGTATACTGTATACCATGATAAGTTCAAAATGGATATAGAATTTAAATAGAAAAGCTGATACCATAAGCAGATTAGGAGAGCATGGAATAGTTCACCTGTCACATCTATGTGTTATGGGAAGAATTTATGACCAAACCAGAGATATAGAGCATTATGAGGTACAAAATGGATAATTTTGGTTACATTAAATGTAAAAGTTTTTGTGCAAACAAAACCAACGCAGCTAAGATTAAAAAGAAAGCAGAAATCTGGAGGGGGTGGAATTTATATCAAGTTTCCGGAGAAGGCCTCATTTCCCAAATATATAGAGAACTGAATCAAATGTATAAGAATTCAAGTCATTCCTCAACTGATAAGTGATCAAAGGATGTGAACAGGTGGTTTCCAGGTGAAGAAATGAAAGCTATTTATGGTCATATGGGAAAAATGCTGTAAATCATTATTGATGGGAGAAATGCAAATTAAAACAACTTTGGGGTGCCACCTGACACCTATCAGATTGACTTATTTGACAGAAAATGACTAATGTTTGAAAAGATGTGGGAAATTTGGGACTTTAATGCATTGTTGGTAAAGTTGTGAACTGATCTAACTATTTTGGAGAGCAATTTGGAACTATGCTCAAAGGGCTAAAAAATATTTTGACCCAGTAATAGTACTAATAGGTCTGTATGCCAAAGAGATTTTAAAAAAGGGAAAGGACATATATACATACATATGTACGTACACAAATATGTGTGTATGTATGTATGTATACAAAATACTTATAGAAGATCTTTTTGTGGTGGCAAAGAGCTGGAAATTGAGAGGATGTCTGTCAACGGGGGAAGGGCTGAACAAGTCGTGGTATATGATTGCGATGGAATATTGTTGTCCATGCTTTCAGGAAAACATGGAAAGACTTACATGAATTGATGCAAAATGAAGTAAGCAGAACCAGAACACAATAATAGTAATATCATGTGATGATCAGCTATGAATGACTTAGCTATTCTCAGCAATACAAAGATCCAAGACAATTCTGAAGAACTGATAATGAAAAATACAACCCACCTCCAAAGAAAAAACTAATGACATTTTGTTATGCCCTGCCCCCCCTTTCAGTTTCTCCATCTTGCCCCAGCTCACCCCACTGTTTGTACTCCCATCTCCACGGACTCCACTGTTTGTGTTCCCTTCTCCACGGAAATAATCCTGCCTCAGCTTGTCCCACTGTTTGTGTCCCCATCTCCATGGAAATCTAATTGTGTTCTTTCCCTTTAAATGCTCTATTCCTACCCCTACTTGCTGCTGTTCGATTTGAGTAATTACTCCGAACAGTCACATGCTTCGATAAATCCACATCCAAATTTATATCCGGGTCTCGCTGGCTTTTTTATGGCACAACAATTTGAATGCAAATAGAAGCAAAATTTTTCTAAACTGTATTTTTCTTTTTGGCCTTTCTTTTTGTGTTTTCTTTCACATGAGTAATATGGACATTTGTTTTGTATGACTACACATGTATAACCCATACCAATTCCCTACCTTCTCAATTTGGAACTAAATTTTTTTTTTAAAAATTACATATAATTGAAAAAAAAATTAAATAAGTTATCTAATTCAACACTATCATTTTACAGATGAGAACATTGAAACTCAAAGTGATTAAATGACTTCCCCAAGGTCACACAAATTTCAAGTAGTAGAGTCAAGAGTTGAACCTCAGGGCAAATGTAAGCTTGAAGACCTATCAAATTGCAGCCTGGACTCAAAGCATTGATAGTGTAATTTTGTCTCAGAGTTTGACAAAAGAGTTGTCCATTATGTGCTGGAACTGACTCCCATATGAAGACCACAACAAGTGCTGGGAAAAGAGTCTAGTAGCACGGCACTGGGAAAAGCAATAAAGTAAGGTTATCTGGGTTCCCATCCTGAGTCTGACATTTCCTATTTATGTGACCATGGCCAAGTCATTTCACATCTATGAATCTCAGATTCCTCATGTACAAAATTGGGATAATATTTGCACTGACTAATTAAATTCAACAAAGATTTAGCTTGTGTTTATTATAGACACTATTATATACTTCACAGGGTTTTGGTGAGGGACAAGTATTTTGGCAACCTTAAAGGACCATATGAATATAAATTGTTCTAATTATAATCAATCTCCTACAACCATGGTTTAGATATTTAATTGGGGAAAAGACTTAGTAGAGTACTGAGGGAAAAAGGAGAAGATAAAATCTGTCTTCAAACATATCAAGACTTGTCATAAGAATGTTACTTGCTCTCCTTATCCTCAGATGGTAAAACTAAGAGCAATGTCTGACATTAAATAAAAGGTACAGGTAAGTTTAATATAAGGAAGAACTCCCTTAACATTCCGCAAATGGAATCTGCTACTTTGATAGGTAGTAAGTTTCCCATAATTGAAGCTCTTTAAGCTAAGCTTGGATTGCCATATTAGGGATAAAAGCATCACCTAGACTACTATTATGGTGTATAAATTGGTCCCATCTACTTGCACTGGCTAGATTTGATGATCTCAGGTCTCTTCAAATTCTGAGAATGTGATCATGCCTTTGAAGTCATTTTAATATATTTCAAATATCTACTAGCCTTATTTCACAGGAAAAAATAATTTAGTGCCATGAAAGCCCACCCAATGCTTATGATAAGATACCTGAGCTCTTAGCATTTGTTTATGGGGTAACTTAGGGGATGAAAGTCATGCATAATATTGGGAATTACATTCCTCAGAAGCCTTTGAACTTTGAACAACAGCTTTAGTATATCCAATCTAAAAGGGAAGATGGAATTCTCATTGTAGACAGGGGGAGGGGCAAGATATGAAGGAATAGCCACCCAGGGAGACTGGGAGAGGAGTGATTAAGTTTCAACCAAGAGTAAGTGACCAGTAGCCAGCAGTTGTATACTAGAAACTGAAGGAGGGAGCAAAAGCAAATGGAAATCAGAGAGAGGGGGAGAGAGAGATAGAGAGAGAGAGAGAGAGAGAGAGAGAGAGAGAGAGAGAGAGGAGAGAGAGAGAGAGGAGGTGCACCAAATAGAAAGCAGTCAAGTGAAACATGGAGGCACAGGGAATCCCCCCAAACCTGCTATGAAAGACTGATATATCCCCTTTCTGATGTTTTGGGAAAGCAGAAGAATTCAATGAGAGTGAAACTAGTACTTAACAGAAACAAATGTGAGGGGGGTGAGTAGCAGCCATTGGGGAATGAGTATAAGAAAGGTTTAATACCTGATTTAACTCCATGCTAAATCATAGAGTTGGATGCTTGACAGTCTCTTTCATTAAGTGATTTAACTTTGAATCAGTTGTCATTGGGTTAGTGCAGTACAGAAAAAGTTGGTATGGGTTAATGAGCAATGCATTTAAACAGACAAGTATGGGAATACTAGCTGCGACTTGGGTAGCAGTAGCTGAGAAGGAGACATTTTGAGGAGTACACATTTACTAAATAAAAGATTAGATGATTTGTCTTGTCATGCTATGTAATTCTTACCCATGTTCTTCCTTAGATTTTCTACAGAGGACCCATCCATCATGTGGGAGGCTTTCCTCCTTCCTTCATTCCTATGTTCCTTCCTTCCTCCTTTCCTTCCTTCCTTCCTTCCCTCCTTCTTTCCTTCCTTCTTTCCTTTAAAAAAATTGTAGGTAGACTGGCTGTACATTATCTGTCACTCACCACATGAACATGCCACCTCCATTTTGGTGATAGAAAACTGATTTTTAAAATAAAATTATATTTCTGTATTGTTTTTACATCACCTACATTTCCCAATACATCCCTTCCTCTCTCCATCCTAGAAAGCCATTGACAATATATAGAATTAATAAAAGAACAGGGGAGAAAAGGCTCAATAAAACTAGCCAACAGATAGAAAATATCTGATTTTATATTCAGCGTTCCACTCTCCAAGTTCTTCATCTCTTCAGAAAAGGAGGTAAACATTTTCGTATCTCTTTTGGGGTCAAGTTTGATCACTATAATTTCACATTGTTCTTGTTATTGTAGTTCATTCTACTTGAATTTTTTAAATCATTGTGTATAATACTTTCCTGGTTTTTCTTACAACACTTTGCATCACTCCATATAAAGGACTCCTGGTTTTGATCTGACTGCTACCAGTAACCAATTGTTTCCTGTCCTTTCTTTAGTAATTCATAGTTACAGAGGCATCCATTACCTCCAGACCACAGCTACAGAGTAACTTTTCACTCTCGTGACACATTTTATTTCCCTTAACATGAAGGTCGTCTTCCTCTTTTCAGCATATAGCACTGGATGAGTTCATAAGATCCCAGCTTCATTTATTTGTCAGTCTCAGGCAGACTGTGAAAAAGATTTGCTTTTGAATTTCCTGGTTGCCACCTGAGATTAAAGACTATGTTTGAAATAAATCTGTGATCTTTAAGTTTAGTAATCTTTTGAAAATTTAAGGATTTGAGTATGCATGCATTGCTAGAAACATTCTAAAGAAACGTGTGGGTATTAGCAGCCTGTGATAGGAAGGCAGAATTAGTCTTGTTCTGCCTGGTCCTATTGGGCAGAACTAGGAATGAGGGAGATTTAAAGTTGAGGGCAGGAAAAATTTCCTAATAATTAGAGCTTTCCAGAAGTGGAATGGATTGTCTCAGAAAATAAAGGGTTTCTACTCACTGAGGATCTTTTAGCATTACCACTTCGGTGTGCTATGGTGGGGATTTCTTTTTCTCAAGCATCATTAGACTAGAAAGTCTTTAATGTGCTTCCAACTCCCCTATTCTGTGAGTGGGTGGGTCCAACGGAGGCACTTCATTAGCAACTCAACTCATGAAACTGATTTTAACAACTACCCTTAGAAAAATATTCAAACTGGTCAGGTGGGTTTCCTTAATCTCAATGTCACTTTGAGGATGAGGGAAGGAGCCTTGTCTCTATTTCATAAAGGTCCAAATATCATTTTATTGTTGTTCAGTCAATGTCTGATTCTTTGTGATTTCATTTGGGGTTTTCTTAGCAAATAAACTGGAGCGGCTTGCCATTTCCTTCTCCAACTCATTTTACAAATGAGGAAACTAAGGCAAAGTGGGTTAAGTGACTTGCCCAGGGTCACACCGATAGTAAGTGCCTGAGGTCAGATTTGAACTCTGGAATGTGAGTCTTCTTGACTCCAGGCCCATTCTCTACCGACTACATCACCTCACTGCTCAAATATTCTATTGGCCTTCAAATAGTAAATAAATAAATGAAGTTATTCTCTAGTTCTACTATGGCTAAGGGCATGGCCTGCCCTGGAAAACAAAATAGAAACAAACCAAAAAACCCTGGTTAGTTTAGTTTTCCTTTGATAGCTCCTCCATCCTTTCAATTGAATTCAGTTGAAGTTAGCAAAAATTTATCAAGTAATTACTATTTGCCAGGCACTACATTAAGCACTAGAAATACAAAGTTAAAAAAGAACAGTCCCTGCCCTCAAAAAGCTTACATTCTACTGGAGGGAACTAACAGGTATAGGTAAGAAAATATAAAATAAATACAAAGTAGTTTTGATAGGAGGTAGGGAGAGGTAGGGAGGCAGGGAGAGAACTAACAACTGAGAGAGAATAAAGAAAGTCCTTTCATATAAGTTGGCACTTGAGCTGAGCCTTGAAGGCATTTTAGGATTCCAAGTGGCAAACTTGAAAGAGATAATGCTAAGAAGGAACAACTAGGTGTAGCCAGAATGGACTTTGTTTTCTTTGAATGACTCAGCTTGCCTCGTTGAGCTTCCCTGGACGCTGGGGCTTGCTCTTCCGGGGCAGGACCAGAGCTTCCTGTGTGATGAGTCGTGGCGCTGGCTGAGGGGAGGTGTGTTAACGTGGTCTACGCTGGGGGAGGGGCCAAGTCAAGAACCAATCGGCCCTGGTCATTCAGGCGGCGCTTGATGATGTCAAAAACTCTATAAGAGGGGAGAGGACAGCTTGAAGATCCTCCTTTCCTTTTCCGGTTGGAGCCAGAGACGCCTACAGCCGAAGCTGAGCTGCCGGTAGCAGAGCTGACTAGAGGCTAGTGGGTAATCTTCTTACCGTAGAGGGGAACCATGTATACGATTTTGCCTTATACCATCTCGCTTCTCTGTGGCCTCCTAGTTACTCTTGTGAGGCGGACTTATTGGGCCTGGAAGCTTTTGATGAAAATATCAAAATGGGGACTCTGGTTTGTGGGATTGTTACTGTGGAGTGTAAATACATGCTTTAGTTCTCCTGCCTTCTGCCTAGAGAATTCCTTATATCCTGCGGTTCCGGACCTTTTAGGCACATATGAGATTCTCTTTGAAATCATAAATTCTGCCTTCCTAATATACTAGGTTCCATTCCTCCCCACTTTTCTCATAAAATTCCTTGATATTCTTGACTTTTTGTTCATCTAGATCAATTTTGTTATTATTTTTCTAGCTGTATAAAATAATCCCTTGGCAGTTTGATTGAAATAGCACTGAATAAGTAAATTAATTTAGATAGCATTGCCATTTTATTATGTTGCTTTGCCTAAACATGAGCAATTAATATTTCACCATTTATTTATATTTGTCCTTATTTGTGTGGTGTTTCATAATTGTATACATATAGTTTCTGCATGTGTCTTGGTAGGTAGAAGCCCAAGTAGCCTCTACTTACTGTATTTATTTTAAATAGAATTTCTCTCTTTCTGGTGGATTTTGTTGACAATACATAGAAATGCTAATGATTTATCTAGGTTTATTTTATATCCTGCAATGTTGCTGATGTTGTTAATCCTTTCTATTAGTTTTTTTTTTAGTTGACTCTCTCTGCAAGTAAACCATCTGCAAAAAGTGATAGCTTTATTTCCTCTTTGGCTAAGTTTATTCTCCTCTTTTTTCTGGTCCCACTGCTATAGCTAGCATTTTCTAGCATTATATTAAATAAGAGCAGCTAGGTGGTGCAGTGGATAGAGTTCCATGGAGTCAGAAAGACTCATCTTCGATAAGTTCAAATCTGGCCTCAGACATGGACTAGCTGCATGACCATGGGCAAGCCACTTAACCCCAGTTACTTCTGTTTCCTCATTTGTAAAATGAGCTGGAGAAGTAAATGGTAAACCACTCCAGTATCTTTGCCAAGAAAACCCTAAATGGGGTCATGAAGAGTCATATACAACTGAACATTAAATAGTAAAAATGATAGTGGACATTCTAAATTTGCCCCTGTTCTTATTGAAAAGACCTCTAGTTTGTCCCTATTATAGATAAGGCTGGTTGTTGGTTTTAGATAGATACTACTTATCATATTAGGGAAAAATCTGTTTATTCTTTTGCCTTTTGTTGTTTTTAATAGCAAAGGTTGATGTGTTAAAAAGTTTTTATGTATCTATTGATATAATTGTATGGTTTTAATTTCTATTCTTATTAATGTCATCAAAATGTTTATGATTTTCCTAATATTGATCCAGCTTGATCAAAATATATAATCATTGTGATATGCTGCTATAATCTCCTTGCTAATATTTTATTTAAAATGTTTACATTAATACCCATTAGGGAAATTAGTCTATCATTTTCTTTTTTTATTTTGATTATCAGTTTAAGTATGAAGACTATATTTATGTAGTAGAAAGAATTTTGTTGAACCTTGCCTATTTTTTAACAGCTTATGTAGTGTTGGAATTAACTGTTCTTTAAATGTTTGATTGAATTTGCTTGCAAACCCATCTTGTTTGTCCCCCCGCTCCAGAAGTTAATTTATGGATTGCGAAATTTCTGTTTCCAAGATAGGGTTATTTAAGTCTTTTTTTCTTATTCTGTTAATCAGACCATTTTATATTTTTATAAATATTCATCCATTTCATTTAGATTATCAGTTTTATTGGTGTATGAATGGGCAAAACATCTCCAAGTAATTTCTTCTCTTTTTCTTCATTGACTATGGATTCACCTTTAAAAATTTTTTGACATAGGTAATTTGATGTTTTTCTAAATTGAGTTAATTAATGGTTTGTTTTATTGATTGTTGGCTTTTTAAAGTTCCTAATTTTGTTTATTAATCTAGTATTTTTATTGTACTTTCAGTTTTGTTGATCTCTTCTTTGATTTTCAGGATTTCTATTTTGTCATTTAGTTCAGAGTTTTAATTTGCTGGTTTTCTTTTTTTTTGTTAATTGCTTACCCAATTCAATGATCTGTTCTATTTCTCTTTTATTGATGAAAGGATATCAAGATATAAATTGCACACTAAGCATAGCCTGGGACACATACAAAACTTTTAGTATGTTGTCCCATTGTTATCATTATCTTTAATGAAATTATTGTTGTTCCTATGATTTGTTCTTTGACTCATACATTTATTAGGATTAAGTTATATAGTCTCCATTAGTTTTTAGTCTTTTCTTTGAAGGCTATTTCTTAAATATAATTTTAATTGCATTGTAGTCTATAAAGGATGAATTTAATATTTCTGCTTCATTGCCTATGTTTGTGAGGTTTTTATACCTTAATGCATGACCAATTTTTGTGATGGTACCATGCACAGATGAAATATAGATATACTCTTGTCTGTTTCCATTTAATATTCTCCAGACGTTTACCATATCCAACTTTTCTAAAATTTTATTCGGATCGATCATTTAAAAATATTAGATTTATCTAGGTCTAAGAGGGGCAAATTGAGGTACCCAACTATTTTACTTTTACTGGCTATTTCCCCCTGTAATTCATTTAACTTTTAATTTGTTTGGTTTTTTTTTTTTTTGGAGGGGGAGGGCAGGGTAATTGGGGTTAAGCAACTGGCCCAAGCTCACACAGCTAGGAAGTGTGTTAAGTGTCTGAGGCTGGATTTGAACTCAGGTCCTCCTCATTACAGAGTCAGTGCTGTACTCACTGCACCACCTAGCTGACCCGATTTAACTTATCTTTGAAGAATTGAGATGTTATACCATTTTGGTATATATGTTTTAGTATTTATATGTTGTCTATAGTATCTTTCAGTAAATTAGTTTCCTTGCTTTTATCTTTTAATTGGGTTTATTTGGGATATTTTTTTGTCTAAGATCATGATTGTCATTGTTACCTTTTTTATTCCACTTGAATTATAATAGATTTTGCACCAGCCCCTTATTTTAACTCAGAATGCAGAGTTATTTCAAGTGTGTTTCTTTGAAAACAACATATCCTTGGATTCTAGTTTCTAATTCATTTTGCTATTCTCTCTATTTTATGGGTGAGCTCATACTATTTACATCCACAGTTATGACTGATAATTTTCCCCAATTGATGGACACTCCCTCAGTTTCCAATTCTTTGTTCTCATTTGGTTTTAATATTATTTTAGCTCTACTTTTAAACTTTTGCCTTGTATCTTTCAGGAATTCTAGCTGTATTTGTGACCAAGCTGTACTTTTCTTTGGGATTCTGCTTGTAGATGTTTTGGAGCAACAATCCTTTTCTCAGTTTGTCTTACAATTTCCTGTCATCAGAATTGCTATTTATGGTGGAATTCTTTGTTTATCATTCCAACCCATTTCCTAACTTTGGACTTTATGCTAGGGCTAGGCTCTGTATACTTCTGTGGAAAATATCTGTGTTGAGCTTTTGTCCTCTTGGTTCTTTCTGATGCTTTCTTAGAGGTATTGAGTGTGGTACTATTAGAGGATGTCAGTAATAGTTGAGGCTATGGACCTACAAATGTTCAGTTCTCCCATAGTGGTTAGATCAAAGGCAAAATCCATACACTACCCTCCCAAGTTCCTAACCCAGGTTTGGATCTGAGTAACACATTTGTGGTCTTGTCCCTGGTTAACAGTTCTAGTAGATTGCTTCTGGACTCAGCCCCTATCAGCCAGCTGGGAAGCAGTCAGAGACACTAAAATGCATGATTCTATTTGGCCTGGTATTGCTACTAGTTATTCTACCACAAGCTTTGTGTGGCTCTGAAATTTATAATTGAGTGACTACTCCACTCTTATAGTTAGAGCCACACAGTTGCTACTTGCTTTTGAATTTATTCCTACCTTGATACACAGCCTAGAACATGCGACAACTCCTCTCCACCACTGCTAGGCACAGCTTCCTTTCTTGGTCGACCTTGGACCCAGAAACTGGATAATAAATAAGAAAGCTGCCAGATAATATTTGTTCCCACATCTTGCAGTAGTTTAGGGAGCCCATAGGACCACTTCCAACCCAGTTCTTCTTGCTTAATTGCACGGCCTTAGTATTCTTTCACTCCCTGACTGTTAGGTTACTTTATTAACATGCTCCTAGCCAGACCTAGCTCCAAGTGTCCAAAGACACTGTACCCGGGGTGGGGGGGGAGGGGTGGAGCCAAGATGGCAGCAAGAAAACAGAGACATGCTTAAGCTCTCCCCCAAATCCCTTCAAACACCTGCAAAAATAGCTCTGAACAAATTCTAGAGCTACAGAACCCACAAAATAACAGAGGGAAGCAGGTCTCTAGCCCAAGAAGGCCTGGATGGTCAATGGGAAGTGTCCATCACACCATGCTGGGAGCAGAGCACAGCATGGGTGGCACCAGGACCAACCAAGTACTGAGGAGATCATGTGGAGCAAGCCATAGGGCCCTGAATCTCTGCACTGTGCTAGCTACCACACTTTTCAGCCCACAAATGCCAATGATAGCTTAGCAGGTCAGTGGGAAAACTACCGGATTGGGGTGAAAGGAGTGTGCAGTCAGCCCCAGTCCTAGGGGCAGTGGAGGTGGTGTGGCTGCAGCAGCAGGAAGTTCCTGTGGCTGCTTCCAGAGCTCCAGCTGCAGGTGCTTCCTGAGCCAGACCCACCCAAATGAAGCGGCAGATCAGGGTGGGAGTGCAGGGAGCACTTTGCTAGTGCAGAAGCAGAGTTCTCTTGCTTTGCCCTGCTTGGATCTGGGTTGCAGTCCTGGTTGATGGTTCTTGGGGGAGAAGGAGTGCTGGTGTGGCAGAACTTGCCATGTAGAAGCAGCTCTGAAAACAGCGATGCAAGACCCCTGAAGCTTGGAACATGAGCAAGCAGTGAAAGACTCAGACTATTGAATATTTTTTTTTGGTGACAAAGAAGATCAAAATATACAGCCAGAAGAAGTCAACAAACTCAAAGAGCCTACATCAAAAGCCTCCAAGAAAAATATGAACTGGTCTCAGGCCATGGAAGAGCTCAAAAAGGATTTGAAAAGGCATGTAAAAGAAGTAAAGGAAAAATTGGGAAGAGAAAGGAGAGTGATGCAAGAAAATCACGAAAAACAAGTCAATGACTTGCTAAAGGAGACCTTTAAAAATACTGAAGAAAATAACACCTTAAAAATACACTAACCCAAATGGAAAAGGAGCTCCAAAAAGTCAATGAGGAGAAGAATGCCTTGAAAGGCAGAATTAGCCAAATGGAAAAGGAGGTCCAAAAGGCCACTGAAGAAAATATTACCTTAAAAATTAGATTGGAGCAAGTAGAAACTAGTGACTTGATGAGAAATCAAGATATTATAAAACAGAACCAAAAGAATGAAAAAAATGGAAGACAATGTGAAATATCTCATTGGAAAAACCACTCACCTGGAGAATAGATCCAGGAAAGATAACTTTAAAATTATTGGACTACCTGAAAGCCATTATCAAAAAAAGAGCCTAGACATCATCTTTCAGGAAATCATCAAGGAAAACTGTCCTGATATTCTAGAACCAGAGGGTAATATAGAAATTGAAAGAATCCACTGACTGCCTCTTGAAAAAGATCCCAAAAAGAAAACTCCTAGGACTATTATAGCCAAATCCTGGAGTTCCCAGGTCAAGGAGAAAATATTGCAAGCAGCCAGAAAGAAATAATGGGAGTATTGTGGAAACACAATCAGGATAACACAAGATATAGCAGCTTCTACATTAAGAGACTAGGGCTTGGAATATGATATTCCAGAGGTCAAAGAGGCTAAGATTAAAAGCAAGAATCACCTACTCAGCAAAACTGAATACAATATTCTAGGACAAAATATGGATTTTCAATAAAATAGAGGACTTTCAAGCATTCTTGAAAAAGAAAAGACCAGAGCTCAAGAGAAAATTGATTTTCAAATACAGGAATCAAGAGAAGCATGAAAAGGTAAACAAGAAAAAGAAATCATAAGGGACTTACTAAAGTTGAACTGTTTTGCTTACATTCCAACATGGAAAGATGATGTGTGTAATTCATGAGACCCTTCTCAGCATTAGGCTAGTTGAAGGGAATAGATGTGTGTGTGTGTGTGTGTGTGTGTGTGTGTGTGTGTGTGTAGACAGAAGGCACAGGGTGAGTTGAATATGAAGGGATGATATCTAAAAAATAAAATAAAATTAAGGGGTGGGAGAGGACTATATTGAGAGAGGGAGAAAGGGAAAGATTGAATGGGGTAAATTATCTCACATAAAAATGGCAAGAAAAAGCAGTTCTGTTGGAAGGGAAGAGGATGCAGGTGAGGGGGAATGAGTGAATCTTGTTCTAATCAGATTTGACTTGAGGAGGGAATAACACAGGAAAAGTAGGGGGAAGGGGATAAAAAGGAGGGACGATAGAAGGGAGAGCTGATAGAGGGAGGAGGTAATCAAAAGCAAACACTTTTGAAAAGGGACAGAGTCAAGGGAGAAAATTGAATAAAGGGGGACAGGACAGGATGGAGGGAAATATAGTTAGTCTTTCACAACATGACTCTTACAGAAGTGTTTTGTGTGGCCTATGTTGAACTCCTTGCCTTCTTAGGGAGGGTGGGTGGGAAGGGAAGAGAGGACAGAATTTGGAACTCAAAGTTTTAAAAGCAGATGCTCAAAAGAAGTTGCTTTTTCATGCAACTGGGAAATAAGGTACACTGGCAATGGGGCATAGAAATCTATCTTGCCCTACAAGAAAGTAAGGGGAAAGGGGTTGGGGGGAGTGGGGTGATAGAATGGAGGAATGGGGCAATCAAAATATATGCCATCTTGGAGTAGGGAGAGGGTAGAAATGGGGAGAAAATTTGTAACTCAAAATCTTGTTGAAATCAATGTTGAAAACTAAAAAATATTAAATAAAGAAAAAAAAGATAAAAAAACAAAGACACTATACCAACCTGGACTGGAGAAATGGCTTGTGTTTTTTCCCCTTTGAATTTCCTGATCAAGATAGTCTGATGTGTTTTCTAGATCTTTGTCATTGCTTTGGATGACTGTATTAGCAAGCCCACTAGCACACCCAGGATAGCCTGCTAGCAAAGGTTCTTTGACCTGCTTTTCTAAAGGAAAGACAACTCAAAAGGGGTTAATAATTCTACTTTAATTAAAATATGTCATTCACTAGTTCAAGGAAAAGGTCAGCACTCTGAACGTGGAGAAAATACAAGCAGAGAAATTAGCAGAAAGATCCAATGGACAGGACTCCAGCTGTCTAGTAATCTTGGTACACACTTTAACATTTGCATATATCACCAGACCGGGGGAGCACCAAAATCTGAGGGGACTCCTTAACAAATGGCTACCCAGAGTCCCATCCAAGAAATCAGAAGAGCAAGCCCCCAAAGCAAAATCTCAGAATATATATATGTATGTATGTATACACACACACACACACACTTTTGGCTGATAGGCTCAGAGCCAGAAGGCATCACAACCCTCACAATTCAGTGCCTAATTAGTTTAGTAGCTAAAGGTGTTAGAGCCTTCCAGCAAGCAAGCTTCCTCCAAACAAGCTTCCTCTTAGGCAAGTTCTTCCCCCAATGGGCTCTATGTGACTCAAGACATATCACAGCTGTGAGCTGGGCCAGAGCTCAAAGCAGCAAGACATCTGTAGTTGAAATACCTGTGTACCGTTAGACCTGAAAACATGGCCCCTGTTCCAAGAAAAAAAGGGTACACATGTGGACACATAGGCCTATTAATGGATTGGGAAGATCTTATATTCCATTAACCCTACAGTGAGCTAGATATACCTCTTTCTATCAGTCTGTTAGATTGACTCTATCTCTCCTGATATTGCCTTGTTATGCTTCCACACTTCTAGTTGCTGGGTGAGATATCCTGGCTAATCTTATTGCTCTGCAGGGCTCACTATACCAACTCTCTAAAGGGCATAGTACTTCTTTGTTTAGCCACAGTCTCTCTAGCTTCCAGTTTGAAGTTGAGCTGAAATGCTTTGCCAAGATATCACAAGGCCCTTTCAGAAACAAACAGAACCCTAAGTCTAATGGAAAGATTTCTGAGGTCTACTTCTTCAGAGTTTCAGCTCTGATGCTTACCATCTGCCACATAACAGGATTCTTACATTAGCTAACTCTCTCACATCCACCTTCCCTGATGTAGAGGCTACCCATGCTTAGGGGCAAGTCTTTGGCCTCTGCCAGTCCTCAGACTCGTATCTGACCCTTTTACATGCAAGATCTCTAGTCTGCAAATGTATTATAAAAGTCACAACAAAATCACATCTGTCACATAGTAGGTGCTTGATAATTTGTCAAATACTCAATCTACTGTTCTTAATGTTGACCTCCTTGACACGTTGATGACTAAGGTAAAGTTACAAAAATCTTGTTTGATCAGGAAGGTAGGAAACATTCCAAGATGAGATACAGAAAGAGTTCAGGAGACAGAAGACTTAGACTCTGGTTCTGGTTTTGTCATTAACCATCTATGTGACTTTGAATAAGTCATTTAATATCCCTCTACCTCAAATTTCCTAATCTTACAGATGAGAGAATTGCTATAGGTGAACTCAATGGTTCTTCTTATTCTAAAATTCTGTGATACCATAACTTTCTGTTCTGTTCATTCTTGTGGCTCAAAGAAAACTTCATTATTAGAGTATGTTAGAAGCCGAGTTTCATGAGGTCAGAGCAAAAGTTTTAAAGTTTTCTATATCCTGACTTGGCTTTCTTCTATATTCCTTCACTGTTTTTCTCTTGCATAAGTTCTTTTGAAAACTCTTAGTGCTTCAAGAGTTAGTTGGTCTAATCTCACCAAGAGTTTTCTTTCTCATTTAGGCCAGTAAAGTTTCTTTCACATATAAGACAATTCAAAGGGTGAAGCTTTCTCTTGCTAGAGGCAATGCCATTAATGCTGTCTCACCCATATCAACTAGAGTTTAGGTGGAAGGGAGGCAAGCAAAAGCTGGGTGTCTCAGATTATCAGAGTAATTTACAATCACTGGAGGTGGGGAAGAGGAAGTTAAACCTACTCCTATTTTCTAGCAGTGTAGGCAAAAGAGCACTGAGTATAGAGGCAGAAGGTCCAATTTCAGTTCCTAGCATGGCCACTGTATAATTTTAGATAAGTTATTATACTGCTCTAGAACTTAGTCATCTACATGATGGAATTGGACTAGATGATCTCTGAGCTCTCTTCTTGATTGAAATCTTAAGATCCTACAACTGCCTTTGGGTCAGTAAAATCATCCTTACATGCAAAAAATATCAGAAAAACAATTTTTGCTTCTTCTCTTCCAGGATGCAGTATACTCTTTTGCTCATCTTTATAATATAGAGTCAGTTAAATGTCCATTTGTTCCTAAATAGATTTTTTTGTTTTCATATTCAAAAAGCGATAGCCTTGAAGTTTAACCAAAGGTTCCCCAGTTCTATTCAGTCCAAATTATACTGTATTCCCTCTCCCTGAGCAAAGCGACACTCGCAATGCAGTTACCTTTCCCATTATCCTAAGAGAACACAATCAAAGTGACATACATTTCCACAAATTGTTTTTTCCCAGATGGCACAATTTCCAGGGGAAATGGGCTTTGTATATAACCAGCTGTTACTGAAAACTTATCACCATATTGTTTCTATTATGAAGAGTTCTCACTAGAATAATCAACATTTTCTTCACAAGAAGTTTACAGAGTGAAGAACTAAGTAAGAGTTAGGGCAGTTAGTTAGCTACAGGAAGTGCAACTTTTGGTTCTTCAGAGTTATCAGCCAACTCTGCTGAGGCAGAGAAACAAACAACTTTAAGGGTGAGAATGCCAAAGGATAAAAATCTAAGCCTGAGATGATGAGTTGCTGTTCCAAGTATTAATCTCCTGTCTGATGAAAGAAAAAACAAAAGCAAAGCAGCTGTAGGATAGAATCATCAACCACTGCTCCTCTCATAGGGAGAGAGGAATGCATAAAGTAATTGTGAACTTCTCAGAGGGGAGTGGAGCCTTGTGCTGGGGACAATTCTTCAAAATTGATATGAATAGTGGAAATATGTGCAGTATTGTTTTACATATATGTATATGAATGAATATGTGTATATAGGCATATGTTTATAGATATCTATATATACATGTATATATGTATGTGTGTGTGTATTTGTATATATATAAATGTGTGCGTATCCATGTTTAATTGTAGCCTCCTTTAGGGTGGGGAGAGTGGTAGAAGGAAAAATAAAGTAAAAAGTGCACAGCGCAGAACAAAAGAAAACCTACAAGGAAGCAAAGAAAAGCTGGGTAGCATTGAAAACAATGTGTATTTATTATATAGGTTTTCTTGAAATGGAAAGTTATTGTTTTATACTGAGTCTTCTCCTGTGTTCTGATATGTACATGGAAATGTTTTTTTTTCTTTTCTCATTTTGTGTTTAAGCTTAAAATGAATAAAAAATTTGCCAATAAAAGAAAGAAATTGATGGAGGTATTAAAGGGAAGAGGTTGGAGGAAACCAGAGAAGACTTCGAAACTTAGTCAAGGGCCAGAATTTATATGTTTCCATAAATAAATAGAGCAATTGACTCACACTAAGGTTTGAGATTTTGCTTTTTTGACCAGACATAATTCTATCTGTATGGCGGGCACCTGTCAGTAATGCTGTCTCAGCAGCTTCTTGTTTTGGAGAGTTTCCTGAGATATTGAAAGGTTAAATGATCTACCCAAGATGACACAACTAATAAGAGGCAGAACCAGGAGTTAACCCTGGGTCTTCTGATTCCAACTCCATAATGACAAGTTCCTTCTCCACTGTCTTGCATGCCCCTCCTTAAGTAAATGGAGTCTCTCCCATTAGAATGTAAACTCTTTGAGGACAGTGACTGTTATTTTTTTCTTTTTCACCTATTCCTTTTCTGGCCCTTCTTCTGACAACTAATTCTTCTTCCAGATTTTGTAACAATAACACAATTCTGTCCTCAGCCCTCACACACTCCCCTTCAGTGAGCTCATCCATTCTAACAAGGACAACTATCTTCTCTATGACAATGATTCACAAGCCTGCTACTCTAGTCTCTCCTCGTCTCTACCCTTGCTTTTTTGACTGTTTGTTGGACATGTTCATACTGCTGTCCCTCAAAGTTAATATATTTAAAATAGAATTATTCCCATTCTGACTTTTCTGTTTCTCTTAATGGAGCGCCAACTTTCATGAGCCAGGCACTAAAAGGTTGGATATGTTGGACTTATCTTTGATTATTCTTCTTCCTCCTCCTTCAATATAGTCTCTAAATCCTACATCTACCCTATTCTTGTTCCTTAATCCCACTGTCATCACCATACTTCAGGCATTCATTACTCTTCACCTGAAATATGACAGTAGTCTCCTAGTACTTTGCATACATTGCTGCCAGACATTTCTGGATATATTCTGACATCTATTCTGACACCACCCAACAAACCTTCCTTTTACAAGGAAGAAAAATAATTAAGCAAAATAGTCAAGCAATGACCACACCTAACATTCTTACTTTTAGTAAGAAGTGGTGCACTTCCTCTTTCCTTTAAGACCAAAATTTATCACTGAAACTTAACATTATTTGGCTTCCTTTTAGTATTGTCTTCATTTACTTCTTATAAGTTGTGTATAATTTTTTTCTGATTCTTCTTACCTAACTCTGCATCAATTCATCTAAGTCTTCCTACGTTTCTCTGAAATGTTCACATCTGTTATTTCTTACAATGCAGTATTTTTCTCATTGCCTTTATATGCAGTTTGTACAACAATTTCCCTTCTACATCTGTTCTCTAGATCCGTTGTTTTTCTCATGAGATGTTTCACATTCTCTTCTATTTTTTTCATTCTTTGTATTTCATTTTTAGTTTCTTTATTTCTTATAACTTAGCTGGCTTCTCCTTGCCCAATTCTGATTTTCAAGGAGTCATTTTCTTCCTTATGATTCTGGATCTCCTTTTCTAATTGGTTGACTTTCTTATCATAATCATCTTCTTTTTCTTTATTATTCTTATTTTTCTTTTTGATTTTTTCTCAATCTCTCTCATTTGATATTTAAAGTCTTTTAAGTTCTTTGAATTCTTTTTGGGCAGGTGACCATTTGACATTGCTCTTTGGGGCAGAAGAGGGTTTCTTTGCTTCAATATCATCCTCTGAAGATGAACCCCAGTCTTCTCTATTCCCATAATAGCTCTCTGTGGTTGGATTTTTTCTCCTTTGCCTGTGCATATTTTTCTTTTTGTAATAGTTTAGTTTTTGTAATCACTTCTAGTCTTGCGGTATCGGGGATGGTGCCTCTGGTCTCAGATCCTCTTCACTTCCCCCCTTTGACCTTGAACTCAAACCAAGACCTCCAGCCTCCTCTAAGTGCCCACAGCCAGAGGCATCCAGCCCCACTGCTTCTGCACTTGCTGGGCATGCGCTGGTTCCTTCTCACCCTCGCTGCTCTTCGCAGCACAGCTGGATCTGGCGCCCCTTGTCAGCAAAAGTTCTCTGCATCTTCCCCAGGTCAGGAAGCCCAACTCCCCTCACTGTCCTGGGGGTAAAAGTTCTTGTGGCTGGGGTGGAGGAAACCTCCTAACCCAGCTAATCCCAGGATTCGCCGCTTGTTCTTTAAGCAGCTTGCTACTAGTTGTTAAAGGGAACCTATCCTGAAGGTGTTTACTCTTCACAGGAAGGAAATGTAGTCCTGGGATTTTTCTTTGGGTCTTCTCCAATTGGCCCAAGAGCACCCCAGTTCTGCCCCTACTCTTGTCACCGCTCTATGTTTGCCCAGAGGCATTATTTTATCTCTTTTGTGGAGGAAAATCTTGAAAGCTTTAAATTTTCTGACCTACTCTCTGCCGTCTTCCCCGAATCCTCTCTAACAATTTTCCCTATGAAAACATACATACTATAGTTTGAGTTTTTTTGCTACTGCAAAAGTTGTTCCAATAAATATATGTGTGTATGAATACACACATATGTGTGCATATATGTATGTGTATACGTGTGTGTGTGTATATATATATATATATATATATATATATATATAATCATTCTTTATGTCTCTGAAGACCTGAGAAACATGCTCAGATATGATGAAAGGGCAGATTAATTTTTCTAAAGTATAAGTTTAATCATATAAATTGTGTGCTCAAAATCCCAAATGGATTCCAAAAATTTCTGTCGCACAAAGCCTACATAAATATTGTTTTCTAAATATTGAACTATGCTTGTATTCCTGGTATGAATCCAATCTTATTTTAATGGCAAATATATATGTCAGAAGCCCATTTTCCACTATTCTATTTATAATTTTTGTATAAATATAAATTAATAACATTGGTGAATTTTTGTCTTTACTTATTTTTTTTCCTGGCTTGGGAATGAGGTCATATTTGTCTCAGAAAAACAATTAAGCAGAATACCATCTTTTAACAAAGACAATTTATATAGCTTAGGGATTATTTCTTCTTTAAAAAATTGTTAGAATGCATTTTTAATCCATTTAGAAATATTATTTTTTTAAGATGAAAGTTCACTAAGAGTTTACACAATTTCTTTTTTTGATATTGCTTTATATAGGTTATCCACCTCCGGCTTTGTTAATTTGGCCAATCTATATTTTGGTCAGAGAGATAACATAGTGAATAAAAACCCAGAAAGACCTGAGTTTAAGCTCCACTTTACATCAGTACTAGCTATATGACTCTGAGAAAGTCACAACTAGTCATCTCAGCATCTAACGTGCAACAAAGGTGCCAGATTGCATTGATAATAAGTGTTTCCTCACCCGTGAGTTCTTTATACCAATGAAATCACAAATGAAGTCTATATCCGCAATGTTTTTGTCAGTATTCATCTTTTTTTATAGTCTCAGTTTTCTTGTCATATAACTTTATGTAAGAATCTAATCGTTTTCCCCCACTTATGATAATCTTTACTTTCTCGTTTTTTGTTGTTTTTTTTTGTATTTCGGTCATTTAGTTTGCCTGTCCTTTCTCACCAACTTTGAAAATGATTCATCAATTTTATTGGTTATTAAAAAACAACTCTCAAATTTATTGGTGAATTTGATCATTCTTCAGATTTCAATTTCATTTTTCTCCTTTAATCATGAGCAGTTCTTAATGTGTGCTTGGTCCAGGTATATTAATTTTTAAATTCTTATTGCTTTGTCAGAAAATCTAACTTTTTAATCTTCTTTTCCCCTCTTGCTAACATAAGTAGCAGGGTTATAAAATTTCCTATTTTAGTTGAATCCAATTAATTTCAACATATTGCACTTATATTATCATTGTCTTTAGTATAGTTTTTTAAAATGTTCTTGGAACTTGGTTTTTGGGGCAAACGTTATTTAACAATTCATTATTGGGTTTCCATTTAGACCTGCCTTCATCTTTTGGTCATATTCCCCTAATTATTATTTTATTGCATTATACATTTAAAATCACTGCCTATCTGAATTTATAAGCTCTTTATTGCCTACATCATGATCAATTATTGTAATGTTCCATGAGTGTTTGAGTATAAAATAAATTCCCCATGTTCCCATTCAATTATCTCCATATAGCTATCAAATCCACTTTTTTCGGCATTCTATTTAAGTCTGAAGCTTCTTTGTTATTTATCTTTTGTCTATGTTACATTCTGTGCTGGTCTCCCAGAGTTATTTATCTATTGAACTCTTTTTCACTTCAGTTAATTGTCCCTTTAAAAACTTTGTTGCAATGCTATAAGGTCCATTTATACTCGATATAGATATTTCTTCATGTTAATTTCTCTTGGTGATGCCTCATTTGAATTCAGCTTTGTCCATTATCATGACTACAACTTTTTCCCAGAATTAGATGCCTTATTAACCACAGGGCCCATCTAGCTACCCCAAACCTCTGTGAAAATCCTTGTTCTACTTCATTCCTCCTTCACAACAGAATGGAATGGAAGCATCGGGTAAGCACCGTCTCATTCCCTCACCCCTTACAGCACCTTGCCAATAATTTCCACTTGCTTCCTTAGCCATTCAGTCTTACTGCCCAAACTTGCTATCATCCTTTGAATTACTATTTTAATAAAGTGAGTACTCCAGTCCACTGATACCTCCTCTGTCGATGGGCTAGAAACTCAATCTCTGTGGTTTAGACTTACCATCTGTCAAGATGAAAACCCCATTTTCCCAGGCCATGTCTCTATGCTCTCATTTCTCCCCAAGGTAGCCCTACCCCTCTCCAAATCTCTATCCTTCTTTATCCTCCCATTTTTGTGATTTTGGGATCCATCTCATTGCTAAATTTCCATTTGTCTTATATATTTTATTCTCAGAAAGGGTGGCATTAATCAAGTGCGGTCATACTGGCCAAATCTGATGAATATATGCCTTCTTCTATACAGTATGGACATGTCCATTTGTACCTTGTTAAGAGATTAAGTACAACTCTTAAATATCCTAAGTAGCATGACCCCAGAGTCTAGTCTTTTAAGCCAGAGCAGACAGATTTCCTATGTAGCACCAGTTTGGGGAGTTATCTTGTGGATAACCCCAAGTTAGAGAGTTCTTAGTCTAGCAAGTTATAGCACTGACCTCCTAGAGTAGAAGAAAGTTTCCTCAGCATTGTGCTTCATGGAGAAGGAAGAGGGTTGCCAACAAAGGACTCTTTGAAGCTAAAAGACTAAGGCCATGACTTGGAGAAGGGACATTATCAAGAGAACTGAACTTTTCCTGCCTTGCTATTCCTGTGAATTCCTGGTAGAGAGCAGGTCTATGGAAAGTTGACTACTTGTCTATCAGTACTCCCAAAGAATGCATCCCTTCAGAAAGGACTCTAATGTGCCCCACGTGTTTATCTGTCTATGAGCTCTTATAAGCTCTAGGCATCACATGTATTTTCTTTGGTGGTGATATAAAGAATGACTGCATCTGATACCTATATTTTACATTAAATGTCTGTGTGGCCCAAGGAGTTATTAAACTACTTATACCCTTTGAACCACCACCAATACCACTACTAGGCCTATTTCCAAAATGATTAAGGAAAAAGGAAAATAACCTATATGTTCTAAAATGTTTATAACTGTTCTCTTTGTGGTGGCAAAGAACTGGAAATTGTAGGGCTGCCCATCATTTGGTTGTGGTATATGATAATGATAGAATACTACTGTGCTATAAGAAATGATGAGCTCAGTGATCTGAGAACATGGAAAGACTTGTATGAAATATAATAAAGAGCAAAATGAGCAGAACCAAGAGAACACTGTATACAGTAACAACAATATTGTTTTAAGAATGACTTTGAGTGAATAAGCTACTTTGACTATTATAAATACCCAAACTAACTATAAAGGACATATGAAGAAAGATGCTATCTGCATCCAGAGGAAGAACTGATAAATAGAAGGCTGTATAGAATAATTTTACATGTATACACATACATACATATATGTATGTATGTGTATATGTATATATGTGTGTGTGTGTCTAATTGTAGCCACCTCTAGGGTGAGGTGGGGAGAGGGTAGAAAAAAAGAGGAAAAAAATAAATGTACGTGTTAATTTTGTTGTACATTTGAAAGGAACAGCAAGTTGTACATAGTAGACTTGTAGTTTCATGTACAATCTTTTTTTACTGTACCATGTTATGAAAATGCTTGTTTTATTCCATTATTAATGTATTAGTGTAATAAAAAATAAAAAGGAAAAGAAAGAAGTGTGTGTGGAACTTAGTGACCTCAGTATCCACATTGGGAAATTTAGGCTGGACGTATGAACTGGCATGTGTAAAGAAGATTAGATTCATTTTGCTTGAGTCTAGATGGCAGGATTAGAAGCAAGGAGAAGAAGTTGCAGAGAGGAAGATTTTAGTTTGATCTTCAAAACAAAATTTCCCAACATTAGCCCTCCTGGGTGCTCCACATGGCTATTGAGTTCTCCTTCAAATAATTTAAGTCACAGAAGCAGTAATCCAAAATCTGAGAGTAGGCCTTTTGACTCCAAATCTAATACCCTTTCCACCATGGTGATAGCAGGGAATAAAGAGGAAGAAAGCAAAAAGAAAACACCATAACCTCTAAGAGCCAGAATGGTGTAACACAGAGGTATAGAATACGTGGCTGCAGCCCACATGCATCCCATGACACTCTACACTCTTAAGGGTGACCTGAATAAAATTAAAATATAGTTCTTTTAAAAAATCCACACAGACAATACCATGCGTATATTTAGAGATTTCCTTGGAATACTATAGGAGTGATCGATGAGTCAAAGAGAGAAAATTGTCTTTCTTAAGGCCCTAAGATCGGCCCTCATCCATGTGAAGCCCATGATTCTTCAGGACCCTATAGGTTACACTGAAGATATGATTACTTTTGGGGAGAAGGTGTTGTGGAACTTGGTTCTCTTGGAATTTTTCATCCTGCTCTCTTTCAGAGATTCAGTTGTTTACTTCCATCATTTTGCAAATGAGGAACTCAAAGCTGAAATAGAGAGTCCTAATATGGTGAAAGAGTGCTGGATCTGGGTTCAAATCTGAATCTTGCTATCTACTCCCTGTATAACCTTGGGCCAGACAAGTAAAATTTCTTAGTCTCGGTTTCCTCTTTCATTAAATGAGGGAGTTGCATCTGTTCACATTTAAGAATGCTTAGGACTCTAAATCTGTAAGCTTATAAACCTCTTGAGGCAATCAGGTGGTACAATGAATAGATGACTGAGCTTGGATTTTGGATGACATAAATTCAAATCTGGCCTCTGACACCTCCTAGCCATGTGAGACTGTGCAAGACACCTAGCCTTTGCCTCAGTTTCCTCAGTTGTAAATGGGTATAATAATAGCACCCATCCTTGGAGTTGTGAGAATTAAATGAGATAATAATTGTTAAGCGTTTTGCACAGCGCCTCACACATAGTTGGTGCTTGACAAATGCTTATTCCCTCCCCCTCCTTTTCCTTCCCCTCTAACAAAGACACTTCTCCAAGTCACACTAGCAGGTGATGGTAGAGTCAGGATCTGAACTAAGTGTTCTGACTCATGCATAAGCTGAAATGTCCAAGTTGGAAGTATCTGCAATGAACTTTAGACCTCGGTTATCATCTCAATGCTTCACCTTCTTCATGGATCACAGGTTCAATCCCCCACATGAGGCATTTAGCCTTTTCAGAGAAGTATTCATGCACAGCCACAGAACTCAAATGACACCAGAGAACTTCCTTGTAAGTATTTGCCCCCTATAACTAGGGTGCTAAGGCAAAGATGGCTGACTCATGAAGAGTCCATCCCCATCACTGAGAAAAAGAAAAAAGAAAAAAACTTATGGTCCCTGCCCTGATGATGGTGTGCCAATAGCATCACCTTATATTTACATGCAAAAGACTCATAGTAAGAACAACCGGTATCATGTTGAGCCAAGACCAAAGAAATAATGGAAATACAAAATGAATAGCATTGTAGCAGCAAAATGGTGGGAAGAGGGTTGGAGTCAGAGCCAGCGAGAGCTACATCTGAATCCCTCCTCAGACAACTGCTTTTTGTGTTACCAGGGGCATTTAAGTCGCTGACCCTGTTGGGATTTTGTTTCCCCATCTACAAAACAGGAGCAATCAAATCTTTAGTACATATCTCACAGGGTTGTTGTGAGGCTCAAGTTAGACAGTTTGGAAAAAGCTTTATGCCCCTCAATATGTTATAGAAATGTCAGCTATGCTAGCCAACAAGCATTTATTAGGAACCTACTATGTGCAAGGTACTGGGGGGGTACAAAGACAAAATAAAAAGCAGTCCTTTCCACAGATAGCTAATACCCTATTTTTGCTGCTGCTGCTGTTTTCTGTCTCATCATATTTTCTAGTGGAGCTCAGAAAGAAATGGTCCCCAGATAAGAAGCCATCTTGCTATTTTTCTTTTTTAGGGTGTCCCAAAACACCAGCTTAAAACTGTATTAAGATGACACCCCATATTTAATGTTCTATAGACTATTTCATAGGTGGACAAAGTAAATGGCAATTGGATACAAATATTGAGATGTAAGCTCCTCTTCTGTAAGTTTACTGAAAGCATCTTTGAGATACCTCAAGTAGACAACAAGGTGCCGGAGCCCCATACTCTTTCCACATAATTTTGACTTCTTCTGCTACATAGCAATATTTTGAAAAATTTTTGTTCTATCTGGTTTGGAGATTATGAGTGCCTGCTATGGGGATATTATTTTCTTTATATTTTTATGGATAAATGTTAAGTTAGGGGGATTATGGGTAACAATTCTGTGATGACAGTCTGGGTCCAGTACAGTTTATTTGTTGATTTCTCAATGATGTTTTGAGATCCATATTTGTAGTGTGGTAATTTATTTTCTTAGTTTATGAAGGCTAGCTTCTGATGTATAATTGTAGTCACTGAATTGTATCTTGCTAGGTATTTCTTTGGTAAGTGCTGAATTTTTGCAGCCTATAGATAGTTGCACATTTTCTTTTCATAATCTCTATTGACGTATAAGTCTGGGCTGCATAAAAATAACCTATCTGTAATTTCTGGTGGCTGTAACCTGGTCTGAATAGAAGACCAAAGCTCCTTCATTTCTACAAATAAATTCACATGACTAAGTCATTTACTTCAGAGGTGTCAAATAACCAGGCCTGCAGGCCCCATCCCCTGGCAACACTCCTGAATGAAGCCAGAACCAACTTAAAATACAAAATAATATACAAAAAATAAATACAAAAGAAATAAAAATACACTGAAACATAATATTAACATGTGGTTTTCTTAGTCAATACGTGGCTCTCAGGGATTGTTATTCGTGTTTTAGTGCCCCTGTTTCTATTTGAGTTTGATACCACTGATTTATTTGATGCTTTCTGAAGCTCTTTTTGATGTCCCTCTTGGATTTGACCTGCTCATTCCATCCTCTGCTTTGGGTTCCCTTCAACACATACTTATTATCAGGCTTTGCAATTGTTTGATTCTGCTTATTGTGAAAGTATTCCTGCAAGTTTATGATCTGTATATCATGTGCTTTGAGAATAACTATTAATCCTTTTCCTTATCTTTTTTTTTAATGAGGAAATGATGAGTTTCTTTTTCTATAGCTGCCTTAGGGTGGTGGGCTTTGTGTTTTGTTGAGGGCCTATGAGTTTTTCTTACGCTTCTTCACAGATATCTTATGGTCCACCAAAATGTATGTTTATCCTGGTTATCATGTAAGTGTTAATTACTTTCAATATGTTCTTGTCCTTGAGTTTTCATTGTAAGATTCCAGTCATTTTCTTGACATACCCAACCACAGCCTTTCCCTTTATAGCCCTATGCTCTGTGTGTTTTTTTTTCCTGAAGACCAAGGCACTTGTAAGTATCCCCTTTGTCCACTGCTTCAAGCTGACCTCTGAATTCAAGCCCAAGACCTTCAGTCTTTATCTTCCTTTGGCTTTATCTTTCCCCATGCATTTTACTCAGACTTCTCATGTCAAAATGACATTTCAATATCACGGGAGAATGACACTGTTTAATGTGTTTTTCAGTGAAGCCATATGGCTTGATGTCAATCAGCATTTCAATTTTACTATGATTTCCTTTTTAACTTGGAAGCCATGGTGCTATTTAGCAGAGTGATAAGAATGGATTCAAGGCATGATCATGGATCAACATGGGCTGAAACTCTTCTAGAAATATGCCAGCTGGGTGACGCAGGGCATTGAGTGCTCCTTTTGGAACCAGTGTTCTCTTCTATAAAATGGGGAAAATAATAGCAATTCCTTCCCAGGTTTGTTGTGAGGTTCAAATGAAGCAGTGGATGTAAAGTGTTCTGCCAACCTTTAAGCGCCATGTAGATGCTAGCTGTTATTATCCTTCTATGGTAAGTTTTCCCTGATTCTCTTGTGCTGGTAGCATGTTTTATATAGCTCTCATGATGATGTGAAATACTCAAACATGCTCACCTTACATAAGCTTACTTTGAATTTTTACAAATCATGAATATGCCGTGAGTGTGGAATTGAGTCAATAGCTTTGCAGTAATCCAATATGTGGAATTTGTATATAGATAATAAGTAGTAAAATGAGATAGTATTTTAAGATTATGTAAAATGATTTGGAAACCTTAAATTAATATATAAATGAGCTATTATCAGCTCCTACTTAAAGTCTTTCCAAATCCTAAGATCCCTCTGATTTGCCTGTTCTTTATTTCTACAGGAAATCTGGGATTTCACATTTCTACTGAGGTCATAATGAGGGTCTTCATTGAAATGGCTTCAAAGTATGATAGTCTAAAAAAAGGCCAGTGATCAGGTGATAGCTGTAATTTTCTGTTAGCTATCTGTATGACTTATTCATCTCTTTGTTTTTATTTTAATCCACTGAACACAAGATCTTAGATTTAGAGCTAGGAGAGGCCTTCAGGTCGTCTGTTCCAATCCCTTCATTTGACAGCCGAGAAAACAGCTGCAAGGTACTTGCTTAATTTCATGCAGCCGGTAAGTATCAGAGCTGGGACTTTAACCCAGACTCCCTCACTACAAATGAATGAAAATAGCCTTGACTAAACTCATCCACCGAACTCATTACTTCACAAAGGGATAATGAAGAGCGCCATGGACCCTGCCATAAAACATTTCCTAGAGAAGTATGTTACATAACACAGAGCCAAGCAAATATTGGGGGCCTGATCTAGACGAAGCCATGCCCAGGGCTCACTGCTTTCATTCATCCACAATGTGCGTCATTGCTTTGACAATGGCTACATGTGGGAAGGGCTGATAAAAATTGAGCCAGTTAAGAGGGTTTATTCTCGAGCATCTATTGTCTATCATAGGCACCCTCCTATGAGTTGCCATGTCATCACTGGTGTGGATGTTTCAGCTAATAATTTCCAATTCCCAGGAACTAAAGGTATACCATATTCTGTATAGGGATACACTCCCATAATACATTCATAGTACAGACCCTCCAGAATGTCTGTTTTCTGACTTTCACTGAACAAAGTTTAACTTCTGCGGCCTGTGTATATGAATTAAATGATTACGATGCCTCTTTTCTTCTACCCCTTAAGGTCATTTGGTCCCAGGAATCAAGGGCCAATAAAGCAGCACTAAATCTAAGGATACAATGATTGTGATTCCTAAAGAGAATTCTCCATCAGGACTAATAATAATTGCCCACTTTTACATAGCATTAGAATAGTGGCAAAGCCTTTTACGTAGAAATCGTTTCATTTGTTCCTCACGACATATAGTCTCCAAGGTAGGCACTGTAATTATCTCCATTTTACAGATGGGAAAACTGAGATTGGGAGGAAGGGATGGTGCATTTATACAATGCCTACTACTATGTGCCTCAATGCATAGAGCACCTGGCCTGGAGTCAGGAGGACCTGAGTTCAAATCTGACCTCAGACACTGACTAGCTATGTGACCCTGGGCAAGTCACTTAACCCTGCTTGCCTCAGTTTCCTCATCTGTCAAATGAGCTGGAAAAGGAAATGGCAAATCACTCCAGAATTTTTGCCAAGAAAACCCCAAAATGGGGTCACAAAGAGTCAGACACTGAATAACAACTGAATAACAACTGAATAACAACACCACCACTATGTGCCAGGTACTTTGCTAAGCACTTTACAAATATTAACCCATTTGATCCTCACAAGAGCCTGGTGAGGTAGATGCTGTTATTATCCCCATCTCAGAGTTGAGGAAAGTGAAACAGAGGTTAAGTGACTGGCCCAGAGCCACACAGCTAGTAAGGGTCTGGACCTGGATTTGAATTCAGGTCTTCCTGATTCCAGGCCCAGTGCCCTATGTACCATGGCACTGCCTCCAGAGCTAAAGGAAGTTGTCATTGGCCCCAGATTCATATAGCTAGTATCAAGGCAGAATGGAAATGCGAATCTTCAGTAGTTCTGCATTTTCCCCACCATGCTCCTAGCTTCCTAGGACTCATAATGATGGAGAGGCTAAGACATAACAGCTCCATTTGGTATTTTCCCAGAGTTAGAAAGGCTTGTACAATGCCACAAGTCACAAAGGGTACACTTACTTTTTTAGTTATCTTTAACTTCATTTATTTATGCATTTGTTTATTTGTTTACTCATTCATTTATTTTATTGCAATAAATGAGCATTTATTTTCTCTCCCTTCTCTCCCCTCCTCCATTGCCAATGTAGAAATTATCTTGCCCAACTATACAGATGAAATATTCCCTATACCTGTTATCCCTGGGTATTTAGCATCCAATCAAATATCTCTAGTGGTCCTTACTGTGTGCCCTCCAACCCTTCTGTGAGCTCAGTGTCTCATCTTTCTCTCATCCTATTTATTATTGGTATAGGGGATCTGGAACAAAGAGAGTAAGAGAGTAATGTAAGAGAGAAAAGAGAGGGGAAAAGAGGTAGGAAAGTTATTAAGCAGTGGACAGATCTCAATACATGGAGTCAGGAAGAGCTGAATTCAAATCTTGTTTCAGACTCTTACTAGTTACATGATTCTGGGCAATTCACTTACCCTATCTCCTTGATTTTCCTCATCGGTAAAATGAAAGGAATGACAGCCCCTCTTTCAAGGGGTCATTGTGAGCATCCAATGTAAAGCACTTTGCAACTCTTAAAGTGCTTCAAAAATGCTAGCTATTACTATTACTACTACAATAAGAAAACTATTAATAAATTCCAAGCTAAAACCCGTCTTAGGATAGACATCACAGGCTTCGTGAACATATACAGGGCATGGGCATAAAAGATAATGAATATGTCCTTATCCCTCAGAAAATCCTTTGCAGAGAGGACCAAAGCATCTAGTGAGTGTCTTAATGAGCCTTTTCCAATCACAATATGCATTTGTAACTTCAAAACGACACACTTGACTTTTCATTTAAAGTGTCAACCTGATGGAATGGATGGAACACTTAGGAAAGAGAGATTTGGGTATCAGTGATATTCTCATTCCCTCTCTGACCTTGGCAAATCACTGAACCTCCTAATGTGATACAGTCTTTTATAGTCCTTTAAAAAAACACTTATCCATTGCAAAAAAAATGATTGATGTCCAGTGAATAGAAAAGATTTTTGATTTAATTTATTTTAATAGCTCTATGCCTGTAGGTGGGAAGTAGGGGTAGTCATTTTTTGTCACTAAAATGGCCATAATATGAACTAAGTGGGGGTAGGATCAATCTAAGTCATCGAAACGTACAAAGAAATACAATTGTAGGACTTTCAAGGTCACATTGTACTGGGAAATACATTAATCAACCATCAATTTAAAGTGATTTTACTTAAAAGAAGAGATGAGTAGCAAATGTAATCTGTAGGAGTATCTGCTTACATTGTAATTATATGAGTGCAAGTTGATGGATATTTGAAAACAATTCTGATATGAAGGGGTAAACCTTCCAAAAAGGTAAACATCCCTCTTATAATCCTGTTTATTCTGTTCATTTACTATGATAAATAACAACAAACCAACAATTATATTAACACTTATATTGTGCTTCCAGGTTGCCAGAACCTGGTGAGGTTAAGTTCTTAAAGGTACTATTATCCTAATTATACAGATTTGGAAACTGAGGCTGAAATGTTCAGTGACTTATGCAGGGTTACGCAGCTTCTGGAGTAAGTATCAAGGGTGGGATTTGAACACTGGTCATGCCAATTCCAAATCCTGTGCTCTACCCAACAGCCAAGCTGCCTCTCATAAAACTTCAACCTACTCAAGCCTGAGCAAACACAAATTTCCAATTAGAATTGAGTCCAAAGTAAAGAGATTTTACTGTCTTGATCTGCAAAAGTGAAAGATGAAAACAAAAGGGAAATAGGCATTAGAAAAGCTGGCAAGAGAATGCCTGAGTTTCTCCTTTTTTTCCCTCGTGAGCACCAGACTTAGTAAGGAATATTGTTCCATTTTTCATACAATGTGCAAATTGAGACTGTTGATAGGTTTTAACTTGTCTACAAAATCTACCATGATCAGACCAGCAATATTCCTTAGCTCTGATCCAGGACCTGATGGGCCAAGTTCTCCAGGTCTAGATTCCAATTTTCCACATGCAAATGACTGTGAGCTTTGGCCAAAGATCGACTCTCATTTTATGTGTGGGTGTTAATATTATAGATCCAGCTTTGCCACTGGAGAACAGAGAAGCTTTTACAATGCAGTCCTTTGCAAGTCCCTCAAGGTCATGGTCATTCAGGGGCCAACACCAGATCCCACACGACGGCCATCATTCCTATTTCATAAATCAGGAATGAAGAGGGAAGAACTTTGAATCAGAAGACTTGGACTTAAATGTGGCTTCTGCCACATAGGGCTGCAAGATGGCAAAGTGCGTAGAGTGCCAGCCCTGGAATCAGAAAGATTCATCTCTCTGGCTTCAGGCACTTACTAGCTGTGTGACCCTAGACAAGTCATTTAACCCTGTTTGCCTCAGTTTCCTTATCTGTAAAATGAGCTGGTGAAGGAAATGGCAAACCACTCCGGTATCTTTGCCAAGTAAACTCCAAATGAGGTCACAAAGAGCCAGACATCATTAAAATGACAACAAATCTGCCACTTACTAATTATGTGTGACCTTCTGGACCTCAGTTTACTCTGCAAAATACTGGACTTATCAATTTGCAATAAGGCCCCTTCCATGGTGATAAATAAATAAAACACTGCTTCTTCTATCATAAAATACGTTTAAGGACAAAAGTTCTTTGATAATCAAAGACATGAGCTCATGCTATGACTAGGCCACCTTTGCTCTTATTAAGACAGAGATGAAAAGATCTGGAGTTTTTCACAAGTAGCTTCCTTTATAGGATTCCAGAAGCACTTTTTCACTTTAGGCCTCTAGGGAAAGTCAATTGAAAGTTAGCTTACCTGTCCTGATTATTAAAATGAAAAAAAAAGTTAATGACTTGCATTTCTAGAACCACTTACTACTTTTGAGTAATCAAGGTTAGATGCCTTAGTAAAACCTAAAGGAGAGCTGGCTAACCCATTCCAAAAGAAATAAAGTCTGCAAATCCCAATTTGTATGTTTCCTTTGGCAAATAAAGCGCAAAGAACCATCTTAAGATTTCTATTTTTACCAGGTCAAGTTTGTGTGTGATTATTCTTAATAGGAGCATTTGGGTTCTCTTAAAGCAATTTGCCTTTCCACATGTCTGCTTGTACTCTTACCGAGTCAAGGGTTATGCTGCCAGCCTTGATGTTCCTTCTGTCCTGTGTTATTACTGGCTGGCATGGCTCCATTTGGTTGAAGTTTAAAGAGCAGCCCAAATTCTCATGCAAAACGGCCTTTTGATGTGCAATGATCCCAACAAGCTGCATCATGGTAGTCCTGAGGACCATTACAATCTTGGATGCTTCCCATTTACAATTATACCTGTGGGTGAGGTTTGCCTTTCTTTTATGGTAAGCCAGTATAGGTTTCTGGGGGCCATAAGAGGAAGTATTTTTAGAATATTTAATGGGCAGTAAGTTTTAAAGCATCATTATTATACCTCATTCCATCTCATCAAGGAAATAGTCAAGAGTAAGTCAACTATTTCAAGGTTTCATTGACCTACCACCAGTTTTTATTTCAGTAGACAATAATTCTATAAGGCATAACTGCAAGACTTCTATGTATTGCCTAGGCTTTTAATATTTCTTTGGATTTCGAGTAGGCATGTACAGGCTCAGTGAAGTCACTGCGTGATCTTGGTTCTTAGCTCCTTCACTTTACGGTATAATGGAAAGAACAGAAACATAAGTAGGGCAGGGCAAGACAACAGAGGATTTCCCTAGGGAGTCCACACTGCCTTCCTCCAGTGGTCCAGCAACTACCATCACTATATTTCACAGTCCTATTCCAGTCTATAGTTGTGTACGGGTAGGAAGTAAAGTTGACTCCAGGAAAGGATGAGAAAGCATAATTTTGTAAGTGGTTAAAGGGATATCTCCCCCACTATTTCAAGCATGACTTCCCCCACTCTGCAAATGAATTTTCCCATTTTCTAGGTTTCTTAGTAACAACTCTGTCAAAACCTGGATTGAAATCCTGGCCCTGACACCATGTAACCTTGGGTAAATCACTGTGCTAATCTAAGTCTGTTTGCCTCTCGTTTCTAAAATGGGGAGACTATTATACTACCTACTTCACAAGGCCACTGTGAGGAAAGCATTTTGTAACCAAAAAATCACTATAAGAGTCAAATGATGGGGGTGGGTTAGAGAGCCTTTTCAATTCTAATTTTCAATGGCCACATGACAAATAACTGCCTAACTTCTAATTTCAAGGAAAATGGCACCCCAGCAGATGAATCCATATTGTTTCTCTCTTAAGAAAAATGAAAACAAAATCGTTCAATATTTTTGTTTTGACTTATGTGCCTGAAAGCTTAGAGCCAAATTCATTTTGCTCACCACTGGTGCCTAAAAGCACCTTCTGCTCCCCCTGAGAGATTCTATTCTGAATTAGTCTCATATCTTATTCTACACTGAATTTTCACTCATGCACACTTTGGTGAGTCAGTGGGACACATCTCTTTACATTTGTCATTGGTGGTGGTGGTGATGGTAGTGGGAGATCAAGAGATGTTTGTAAGGTTGTTTATCACTCAGAGACTACCAATTAAAGGAGTGTAAGTACTGTGACTCAGGAGGCCGGATGTACCTTTTTACCTCTAGATAGATACCAAAGTGGGGATGAGAAGGGGGAAAGTTCAAATGTGTGCTTTTTTTCTGTATAGGGAAACTCCATGAGAGGAAGCTCTCTCTACATATTCAACTTTTTGCATTTCCTGGGTCATTCAAAGGTTAAGTAACCTACTCAGGGTCAGTCCATCAGCATGTGTCAGAAGTGGGATCTCTGACCCAGGTTATCCTGCAGACTTCTATATACTATATCATGCTTCCCCTCTCTTTTCCAAAAAGTATACATTACTTATAAAGTACAAACTTGGATATAAAGAGATATGAGAAAACACCTCCCCACCCTCTACAAACACACACCTTTCAGAGAGGATGGAAATCAATGAGCGTGAAGCACTATGGGCAGTGTCAAATTTTTTGATTGGTTAATTTTCTCATCTTTCTAAAATATTGTTATAAGGGATGGCTCTCTGAATAGGAGAGATACAAGGGGAAATCTAAGCAATGCAAAAAATGTAAAATAAAATTATTAAATAAAAATATACTTATATAATTTAACAAGGTAATTCAACAACCAATTTCACTATATTTCACAGTCTTACTCCAGTAGGACTACACCAAACCACACTCTATAATGGTGCCCTTGTAAGTTTTTGCTTAATTGTCCTGAAAGAAATGATTGTGCTATTCATAAAGGGCATTTCCACACACTTTTTAAAGATCTAAGCTTGTCTTTTTGGGTGGAGATAGTTTTCTCATCCCCTTCTTACATCCAGTGAGTGGAAAGTAATCAAAATGTTTCTTCACGCATAAGCCCAAATAAAACTTTTGGGTCCTTGCCCTGACTAGGAACTTCTTCCTTTCTCATTTTAGATTGCCCTTTTGACTGTGAAGAAATATATTATAAGAACGGCTGACTAGGATAAAATATTACTTTGCAACAGTCAAAGACACAAAGCTGTGATAAGAGAGAGGCTCTTAGCATGGGAAGATAGATAAAAAGGGTCCAATCTTAGCTGTAACTGCATGTAATCCAAATCACACAAGACTAAAACTCTGATGCTGGTTCAACTCTGGGCTCTGCCATTTCCTGGAGGTGTGCCCTTGGCCAAGTTACTAACCTTTCTCTGATGTCTCTATCTCCTCATCTGTAAAACAGGGATAAATAATAATGGCCCTCCATAGCTCTCTGGGTTGTTGGGAGTCTTAAATGAGATATCTATTAAAATTCTTTGTCAAATGTGGACTGCTATATGAAGATAAGGCTTAAAAGGATAGAGACAAATTGTGTGATCCTACGAGTGATTTAGAGCTGGAAGGGACCTTGAGTTCATCTAGGTGAGCCCACCAATTTTACAAACAACAAAAGTGAGATCCAGAGATGTTCACTGGCTTAGAATCATTAGAGTTCATCTGATCTCTAGCATTAGTTCATTTTTTTATTCAGTTGTTTTAGTTGTGTCCAACTCTCCATGACCCCATTTAGGGTTCTCTTGACAAAGATACTGGAGTAGTTTGCCATTTCCTTCTCCAGCTCATTTTACAGATGAGGAAACTGAGGCAAACAGGGTTAAATGACTTGCCCAGAGCTGCACAGCTAGTAAGGGTCTGAGGCCAGATTTGAACTCTGAAAGATGAGTCTTCCTGACTCCAGCCCAGCACTCCAAACTGTCCCATTAGATCATTATCAAAGTACAAAGTCAGAGGAATTAAAATGGCTCTCTTTGAGTAGTCCACATTTTCTTCGTGGAAGGAACCTCTATTCCAACCCCACCCTTTATAACTGAGTGAACTGTGGCCTGGAAAGGTTAAATGATTTGCTGGAGGGAAGAGTTGAACCCAGGGTTCCCTGACTGCAAATCTGGCACTCTTTCATCTCTATTATCAGACTAATGTGAAGCAGGATTGGCTTACAGGCTGGCAAAGAATGCCATTCTTTCCATTCTCAGCTTTGAGTAACTCAGCATTTCCAGACCACATGAGTCAAAAGCCAGGCCAGGCACATGATGGAGAAGGCATGCTCTATAACTAGACACCCAACCAAGGTAACCAGAAATGCCTCAGCTAACTCTGGGACAAGAAAGGGAAGTTTCTCCAAGAACTTTTCATTCAGGGAAGCATGTTAAAGTACGAAAGCAGAGAATGTAAAATGACTATCTCTTCTCGAGTTGTCTGCAATTTCCATATGAGGAGGAAAGCAGTCACATTCCCTCGGGGTCATCTCTTCAGCAGGACTACATAAATTCATCACAACTGTTCATCTGCTGTGAATTCCACAAAAGTTAGCACTCAGACCTCCGAGACCCCCCATTCCTACACACTGATGAATGGGATGTGGCTTGGCTCTCATATACCCTGGTCTCGGATGAGACATTTTGAAACTTATTCCCCCAGAAGGAATCACTCAAGGTTGAACTGCCAGTGATTCAATAAGAGGACTCCAAAACATGTAAAAACTTTCTTTAGTCAGAATTTATAAAGATGAGGATCAAATAGACAGCATGGCATAGTGGACAGAAGGCCAGCCTTGGAGACAGGAAGACATGGTTTAAGACCTATCTTGTACTAGGTGTGTGACTATAGTCAGGCTAGGTACTCAAACTCTCAGTATTTCAGGGATCTCTTTAAGGGAGGAGTAATTCATCTTTTTTCCCATGTGCCTCTTTGGCAGTTCCATGAAGCCTATGGACTCCTCAGAATAATGTTTTTAAATTCATAAATTAAAATACATGAGATAACAAAGGAAACCAATTGCATTGAAACTCAGTTATTGAAATATTTTTATAACAAGCTTATAGGTCCCACCTCATCAAAAAGAACACCACAATATATTCTGAACAAAATCTATTTTGTTATGTTAATGAGCAATGCAATATTTACAGATTTTTATCATTTTTTTCTCTTTTTTTTTTGCTCAGACGTTTCTTTGATGACATCTTTCATATTGTTTCTCCATGTCATCCTATAATACATGAAAACAAGGAAAGAGAAGATGGGTTGGTCACATGACAAGAGTACGAGATGATCAATGGACAGCCTATGGATTCCATGGATAGCCTTGCAATGGTAAGAGAAAATAAGGAAGGTCCCAGTCTGTTGATTACACCCTTGTGGTGAGCTTATGGGGGAGGTCATAGCTAAGATTCGCACAGGATGGCAATGCATGGATTACTGTACTTTGTATTTGGGTGGCCACATATTCACTGGAGCACAGCCTTTTACCATGGAGTGGTGGGTCCAAAAAGATGTGTTAAACATTGGCAAATGGAACCAATATCTTTAAAGGAAAAAACCACTCATACACAATCCCAGAATTGGCATTTTACACCAAAAAGGGTGTAAAACTATTGAGCTTTATTAACTCAAACATATTTTTTATTAAAGTATGAATGCATTTATGCTAAAGAATAGTTTACATACATTGTAAAGCAACAAGCATATTTTCAAGAGGTGCAGGTCCTCCCCAATATGTCTCCATGCTTATTCTACATGCTTTAAACACTGGACACACGCACAGGCGCACACATACACGCACACGCACACACACACAGACATACGTATACACATACCAAACACAGACATAGAGCTATCTGGATTTGATTAGCTTTCATTTAAGGCTTCTGTAAGGTGCCCTAGTGCCCCTAACATTACCATGATTAAAAACAAACTTTTTTTTCTTTTTTTAATAAAGGAGCAGCATTACCTGCAAACTATGAATCTGCTCTTGGCCTTAAATGTATTTATTATAACAAGTCCTTTTTTATCTTAGTCATATTGACTTTTTTGCACTGATGAAATTTGAGGATCATCTTATCCACAGAATGGGGAAAGTACAGGCATTCTTAATGAGAGCTTCTCTGCAGGAACAATAATTGAACGCTGGTCCCAATGAACTGTCATCTTTAAGAGGATAGAGATATATTTCCCTTTAAAGTAACTTGGTCAAGGTGGCTCTGAATGCGCAGAGATAGCTACTGACGATCAATTTATAAGCAATGATTTAGTGACTGAGATTCTCATGGAGGAAGAAAAGCTTTCCATGCTCTTATTGATTCTGATTTGAGGCTGGTTAAGGAGGAGTTCTAGGACTGGCTTATCAACCTATTTACCAGTCACAAATAAAGACTGAAGCAAAATACACAGAAAATGGAGCAAATATATTCTGCAATCATTCTCATATTTTTTTTTGGAGCGGGGAGGGGAGTTTGTTCTTTTGTTCCCTTTGGGTGCCCTGCAGTGTGTGTTAAGAAACTATCACTTCAGTGATAATGGGAGGGTGAGGATGTGTGTGTGTGTGTGTGTGTGTGTGTGTATGTATGAAATAAGTAGCTGCAGGTAGACTAAGAAAATAGAGAAAGTGAATAAAATAAGATAGCATTTGATATATTTGTACAATAAAATCATCACCTTCAGCTGTGAACTGTGAATTAACTGAGGAATGTCAGGTGGTTAGTCTAAAAGCCAAAGGACACCTGTCTTGGTTCACATATGACCAAGAGGTTTTGAAATATGCCATTAGAGAGAATTCTATGGAGTCATCCTGGGGCTTTTCTACTTCCCCGGGAGCGTATGCACCAGCATCAAAGCCCACCCCCCACCCACCGCTGCTATGAATATCCCAGGAATATATGACAATTTTTTGATGGGTTTCATAAGGCAAGTTGGAAGAAACCAATAGCTGAAGAAAAGCAGCCTGATAAACAACAAGCTATAGAATATTTCAGGAAGATGGAGAGAATCAGCATGGAGGGGTCTGGGGCCAGGAGGAGAGGGGAAATTGGGAAGGGAAATTGGGGGGAATGAGCAGAAAAATAAGCTTTTCTTCCTCCCCTCCTCACATTCACAGCAGCAGCAGATTTCAATGTAACATAATTACTTTAATGATGCATATCTTTAGGTTCGGAATTGCTCTTTTGATTTTAAAAAGCTTGGTCAGCCAAGTATTTGGCAGTCTTTTCATCCCCAATTTGAATCATTGCTCATTTATCTATCAGCTCCTATTCCTTAGGCCATGGCTGCCTTTGCTGAACCACTGACCAGTGCCCTCAGCCATCATCGGATTCTAATTCCTGAGAGACTTCTTCAGATGAACTGTTGCGATGGATCCGGCCATCGCTCTTCATGCTGTGGAATGTCTTCTTGAAGGCCTCCATCATGGCATGAGCTAGCTTCTTGGCTTCTAGCTTGCTTTCACACTCTACGGCATGGCAGTCCATCTGGTAGGACAGGTCATCATTGATCTCCCTGTAGACCCAGGCAAAGATGTTTGGGCTTACATTATGGTCAGCAGTACAGTAGGCAATGCGGGCCACCTGAAAGGTATCCATGTGGACAGTGGCCTCTCCTTTCAGGTCAAGGTGATGGAGCCAGACTTGGAAGGGCCGGATTTCCAGGAGAGCATTAGCTGGGAAGACATCTTCTCTGGCCAGTGTATGCTTCTTCCAGAGCTCAATGACTGGCTTTTCTGTGCAGCCAGATAAAAACTGCATCCCCGTTGTGGAGACTTTGCCCAGATATGTTACCTGGAAAGACAGGAATGGCGAGAAGAAGAAAAAAGAATGGGTAAAAAATATTATTTTATTAAAATTAAGCACTTTTCTATAAAACAGACACATATTGATTGGGTCAGGCTCAGACTCAGAGATGTGGAGTTCCAGAAAGGGCTTCTAAATTCAAAGTAGCTTCCATCTCTAAACATACAGAACCTGCTGAGTAAGTACTGTTGCATTCCTCTTGAAAGCAAATTGAATTCGAAATGAAAGCAATCTCTGTCTCTTTGTCAATTAGAAAGGGATTTTATTGATGAATTTTATTTACTATTTTCTTTGATTGTTCTTTAAACTCAGGATAGAAATCAATTTAATTTTCTGTGAAACACATAGAAATCAATACTTACAAGGAGTCAGAAGAGTAGAACACCAGAAAAAAATCTCTATTAAAGTTACTTCCTAGATTGATTTCATTTCCCTATCATCCAAGTGTCTGATTTTACATAAGGCTTAGTGTATGTAAATCTATCTAGCAACTGCCCAAGGCTGGGGGATGGCTTTCATTATATTACGCCCTAAAAGACTACGGTCTTAGTTCTAAAAAAAACAACAGAGAACTGCAATGGTTCTTTGCTTCTCAATCACAAAGAAGTCTCTTGCCTGGATGGGGCATGCTGTTAGGGTGATTATTGAAGACAAAACTCTAAAGATCAGTGTTCTTCGACATGCTATTGTTTCTGATGACGACTTCCTTAAAAATGTCAAATGCATCATGCAACATCAAGTCACAAAAATCTCGTGTTAAAAAAATAGCAGGAAAAAAGAGCTAGATTTACACTTAGTAGAAGGAATTACAGAATCCCATAGTAACATGAAACCACAGCAAAGATTTAGTCTAATCCACACCTGAATAAAAATCTCACTTACAACTCTTCAGATAGACAGTCATCTGGTCTTTGCTTGAAGACTACCATTGGGAGGGGCAACCTATTATCTCCCAAGGTAGCTATTCCACTCCTGGATAGCTCAATTGATTACTTTTTTTTCTTTTCTTTTTATCAAGTTTAAATAGATCTCTTTGAAATGTCACATCACTGCTCCTACTTCCATCTTCTAGGTTTAAGTAGAATCAGTCTCCTCCTCTATGACAGACTTTCCAACATGCCTATAGCCATTATTATGCCTCCCAAATCTATTCTTCTCAAGTAAATATCCCTACTTTCTCCAGCTGATCCTCAAATGGGATGAACTAAAGACCTTTTACCATTCTGGTTGTGCTTGTTGAGACATCTGCCAGCTTATCAGTGAGTATCCTTCTTAAAATGTGCTGCCCAGAAAAATCCAAGAAAAATACAATGAATTTTGCTCTATTTTGTATTTTTGTTTTTAAATTATATACAGATTTATGGTAGACAGAAATACATATTTCTTTATTATGATCAATAAGGAGCTTCTCATCTATTCAATACATATTTAACAAATATCAATTATGTGCCTAAAACTGTGCACACTGGGGACATAAATAAACATAATATGTGATCCCTGCTCTCAAGGACATTACAATCTAGGTGGGAAGGCAAAATACACTGCACATTCCTTGGATCTTGCATTCAACTTGATTCAGAGCAAGCTAAATGATTTCTGGGTAATGATCAGCCATTAGCGTTCACCAAGAGTCATTAGGAAAAGAATTCATTCTAAGAGACTTCATGGTACCCTTGTTTCCAGGAAGAATCAGAGGTTGAGTAATTTCCTATCACTATGTCTTAACATCTGACCATCAAGGTGAACTTACGAGAATACAAATGACATGGGAATTTATGAATAATCACTTTGGGGGGAGCTTGGATTTTATTGACAAAAAGAGGTTCCAGTGAGAAAATTCCCTTTCCTCCTGTAAATGAGAACTTTCTCTGTAAATTAGTCTTAGAGAGCTGCCCAGTGTACTTGGAGGTTAAATGACCTGCCAAAGGTCACATAGCCAGGATGCATCAGAGGTGGGTCAGGAATTCAAGTCTTCCCTGCCTCAGAAATCACCTCCCTATTCAGTTCACCATATGGCCTGATATGAATAATCATGCAAACTGAACATTTGTTCTTTGTTATGACACTTTCAATTTTCATTCAAGGTTGAAGAAAACAGGAGGGGAAGAACAAGACTGTTGCCCATCTTAAAGTGAATTATTTATGCAGCAACAAGGAATACCTATGCTCCTCTTCGGTAGAGAGACAAGTTCCAAGGTGGGGGGAAAAGTGCCAAAATTCACAGTAAGCTTTTCTAAGTTTGTTGAAATTACACAGGGACTCAGGTTGTGAGAGAATTAGAGAATACATTTATAAAACTTTACTCAAAGTCCACCACAGTTTAGACCTACCTGCCCAGAAGCAATTTCAACATAATGAAATTCTTACCACAAAGAAAAAGAACTGTACTTTTCTCACATAAATATTTGTCCCAAGAACTCTGAATGCTTTAAATCAAATTGAATTTTCTTTGGGAGGTCTAGTGGAAGGAAAAGGGGGGGAGGCAGTCCAAAGAATAATTAGAATAGTTCAAGTAATTTACAAGATAATTATCTTAATTATTAGATTTCCAATTAATCTAGAGCTACATTTCTCCAAGGTATTTTAGAATACTGATAACTCACCTAATATATAGGTGCTATTTGACGATATTAAAGCTGGTATAGAAATAATTTTGGAGGGCTTTCCCCCCGAACTAGCTGAATCAGTGACACACAAACCAGCAATATGCCACAATAAGTGTAAGAAAAATAAATTGCTATTCATGAATTCCTAAGGCAGGATTATTCCAAGGAGCTATAGATATCACACAGGAAGCATAGTGGGACAGAAAAAGGAACATCTGCCCTGGAGTCAGAGGGCTCAGGTTCAAATTCTGCCCTTGACACTTACTACCTGTGGGGCTTTAAGGTCACAAGTTACTTAAGCTCTCTGGGCCTTAAAATTAGAGGGTCAACCTTTATTGGCTTCTGAAGCCCCTTCCATCCTAAATCTCCAATCCTATGTATGATCAGTCAGTTATGGGGACTGGGTGTTTGTAATAGAACACCAAAGCGACCCCGGCATTAGAACTAAGGAAAAGGAAAATGGCAGACCCACAAACTGCCGGGAAAGGACTACTAGCCCCCAGACCCTTGGAGTGTTCAATGAACTCAATAGGTGTTTATGAAGTGCATTTATGTTCTAGGCACTGTGCCCATGTAAAAACAATCCCCAATGGGGAGATGCCAGAGATGAGCCCAAATCTCTTATAAAATATATTGAGGATCTATCCAGTTCATTACAAGAGGAAATAGAACATTTGGGATAGAAAGCTGGTCATGGAGTCCATTAGATATTAGTTCAAATCCTGCCTCTGACACATACAGACTATGAGCCACCTGACCAGTCATTTAACCACATAATGCTCTAGGATTATCTTTAAGATTATCACTATCAAATCATATGAATTGTCTTTGAATATAGTTAGGGCTGGCTCCTTGACCTGCAAAGTAGACAAACTTTCCTTAACTAACTGGAAATAAGCTCTCTGAAAGCAGAGACTATGGAGTTTTTCATCTTTGTGTCTCCAGCAAGAGGCAGAGTACTTGGCACAGAGTAGGCAATTAATAAATGTTCATTAAATTGAAACAACATTAGTAATAAAAGTCTAGGGCAGCTAGGTGGTACAATGGATGGAGTGCCAGCTTTGCATTCAGGAAGACTCATCTTCCTGAGTTCAAATCTGGTCTCAGACACTTACCAGCTATGTGACCCTGGGCAAGTCACTTAACCCTGCTTGCCTCAGTTTCTTCATCTGTAAAATGAGCTGGAGAAGAAACTGGCAAACTATTCCTGTGTCTTTGCCAAGGAAAGTCCATGAAGAGTTGGACATGACTGAAAAACAATAAATAAAAGTCTAAAGAGAAATAAGTCATGAACTGACCTGCTGACCTTCACTACTTTGGGTACCATTAGCTGGCAATTTGGTCTGTAGTATACTGAGTCATTCAAAACACTTTTGGTTCAATTCATCAGACATGTCTTAAGAGTCAACTGTGTGCCGGATCCATGTTAGGGATTAGCAAGAGAAAGACAAAATCAAGACAACCCTTCTCCGGAAGGAGTTTATACTCCATTGGGTAGACAGGGCACACAGTCATATTCAAATGAATAAACACGAAGAAATTCTGAGACAGGGTGAATGCCAACAATGGAGAGGAGAGAGACATCCAAGCAAGGCTTTATGGAAAAGCTTAGCACTAAGAGGAGCCCTGAAGGACTGTCTGTGCTCCAGGCACAGGGGGCATCAACGTGAAGGCAGAGAGATGAGAACAAGGAAGTCAGGTTCAAGGGAAAGAACTGGCTACAGCAAGTGTGCCTAAGAAAATCTAATAGGAATGAAAACTAGAAAGACAGGCTAAAGTCAGATTGTGGAGGGCTTTAGATACCAAGCTGGGGAATTTGTATTTGATCCTACAGGCAAGAGAGAACCAAGCTACGAAGCTTGTAGGCAAGAGAGTCCTGGTAAGACCTGTGCCTTCAGAATATTATTTTGGTGGGGGACTGGCAGTGGGACCTGGGGGTGGTAGCAGGGAGAGGATAAGACTAGGAGCAACAAGGCCACTCAGGCAGCCCTCACAACAGTTCAAGCGGAGGGATCACTAATAGCTAGAATTTATAAAGTATTTTACAAATATTATCTCATTTTATCCTTACAACAATCCTAGGAAGTAGGTGTTACCATTACCCCCATTTCACAGCTGAGGAAACTGAGGCAAATAGAAGTTAAGTGATTTGCCACAGTAACACAGCTAACAAGGATCTGAGGCTGGATTTCAGCTCGGGGTCTTTTTGACTCCAAGTCAAGAGATCTAATCATTGCCTCCTCCCCCACTCCAGCACTAGCCACCTCAAGATAAGGAGAGTCTGATCTAAGGCAGTGGCCAAATGAGGGGAGAGACAACAAAAGTGAGCAAATGCATGAATAAATGAAAAATTAAACACTGACTGTTTACCTAAGGTGGTAGAATTGACAGGCAGCTAGTTGGCACAGTGGCTGGAGTGATAGAAGACCTGAGTTTGAAACTCACCTGTTATATTTAACGGCTATGTGACTCTATACAAGTCATTTCACAGCTCTGTGACTCAGTTTTCTAATCCGTAACATGAGAGAGTTGAGACTTAATGTCCTCTAAGTTCCCTCTCAGTTCTAAATCCAAGATCTTATGTAGATAGAGCTATGTAGCAGGCAGTTGGCAAAGTACAACTGGAGTCCAGGAGGGACATTTGGCCTGGGTGTGTAGCAGTAGGGATCATCTCTGTAAATATAATTGAATCCATAGGGCTAGAAGTGAGGGCCAAGAAATAGGGGGCGTGGAGGAGAGAAGAGGGCCCAGGGCAAAGCCTTTGGGACATCCAGGAGTATGGCAGGGCTGACACTGTCAGGAGCTATAGCCAGGCCCAAAGAGATGAGGACTGATACATGTACAGATGCACACAGACAGTCACACACTGTGCACATATGGAACTCATCACCCCCAAGTCATCGTAGAAGCCAAAGACAAAAGCAGGTCAAGAAGAGTTTAGATAAATTTATGACTAACAAATCCCTGGCAGGTTACTTAAGGTAAATCAGAATTCCTTAGGAATTTTGTTGTCGTTGAGACGTTTCAGTCATGTCTGACTTTCTGGGACCCCATTTGGGGTTTTATTTTGTAAAGATACTGGAGGGGTTTCCCATTTCCTTCTCCAGCTCATTTTATAGATGAGGAAACTGAGACAAATAGGGTGAAGTGACTTGCCTAAGGCCACACAGCTGGTAAGTGTCTGAGGCCATGTTTGAACTCAGGTCCTCTTAATTCCAGGGCCATTGCGCTGTCTACCTGCTGCTTTAGAAATACGTCCCTAATTTAAAACACACACACACACACACACACACACACACGTGTGTGTGTGTGGATATATGTGTTTATGCATGTATGTATAAAGGGGTACCACTTCTATTGTTAGAATTTTATTTTTTAATCCAGACCTATGTTATGATGTATGGAACTTATGTGTATGGAACTTCTGATGAAGAAACACCCTCTATCCATGCCGACTAGCAACTGTTCAATGCAGGGAACCAATCACATAGCCAGTATGCAACTGCAACCTAGTCCTGTCTCCCGAAGCCAGGTGTCTATTCACTGATATGACTACCTCCTAAGCCTACTGACAAAATGTCCCTGGGTGCTACTATCTCAGACAGCATATGAGGCTGAATTAAAACTCTGCATGGTGATTATCATCTTCATGAATTCCAAAAGTGGGGTGGCCTGGTCATCAGACAATTCAATTCTTTAGCCTAACTATGGCTAAGTAAAAAATTAAGAGATCCTCAAGCACAGAGACTGCCTTTTGGCTTTTTTTGTATCTCTAGCATTAAGCACAGTGCCCAGCACACAGTAGGTACTGAATAAATACTTATTAACTGGCTGACTTCTCTTCTCTACTCTATAAGTCTGGCAGTGGATAATGAACATAGAATCATAGAATCTCAGAAGTCAGAATGAATTTTAGAAGTCATTTAGTACAATAAACAGTTGATATGTCTGCCATCACTAACCTGCATTATTATGAAGGGCCCTTTAGGCAAATGCCAGGCACTCTAATACAGCTTCAATCAGGAAGAATGGAGGGCAAACTGGGCATTAGGGTTGTGTGTCATCAGTTTTATGGCCCCACTGCTGGGGCCATAAGAGAGACAGGTGGAATGATCAGAAGATTAGGAAAGGAGGCCTTCTAGAAAATGGAGGGGAATGAAAAGATGTTAGGTTTGATGCTGAAGAGGAGAACCTAGGGGGACACAGCGATACAATATCTACTTTTGTAATAAGAGGCACTCCTGGGCTTAACTGGAAGTAAAAACTTCCTAACAGCAGTTCCAAAGGCAAATGGGCCACTTGAGGAATGAATGGGTTTCCCCTTAGTGGAGGTCTATCTTCAGGCAGAGAGATTGGTTGAAGGCTTATCAGTTCTATTGTACAGACCAGATGGCCCAAGAGGTCCTTTCAAATTCTGAGATTTGGTGATTCTGAAATCAGCAGATTTCCTTGAAAGGAAAAGGGGGGAAAATCTATAGCTGCATGTTCCCTGAAAGACAGTGAACTGAGGATTTGGAGTCAGGTGAACTGAGTTTGAATCCTAACTCCAGTACACATGTGCCCTTGAATAAGTTACTTAACTTATTAAGTGGCTTCTTCACCTCTAAAGTGAGAGAGTGAGACTGGAGGATGCCTGAAGTTCCCATCAGTTCTAAAGTCTTCTAGGATGCTAAATATCATTGCTTGTCAGAGACAGCCCTTCAGATAGTCAGGGATGGCTCTCTGTGCCCCCATTCCTGGAACTTTTCCAGAGAGTTTATATTTATAAAGTTCTTTATGGTATATGGAGTGCTTTCTTCTGAGAGGCAGGCACATGATGCCTCTTTTATGGATGAAGAAACTGAGGCCCATAAAATGAATCCCCTTGTATGATCACAAGCTACACTTGGGCATCAGAAGTGGGATCTGAACCCAGGTCTTCTTCAAGGGCAGCATTCTGTCCATCATGCCTTATAGTATAGCATTATAGTATAATAAGCTGATGTAGCTGTGATTAAAATGAATAAGTAAAGTGTTATCTTGCCAGGCCTACTTGTTTCCTGTCTATGGTGATTACATCGTGATAGAAGAAGCTTAAAAGGTATTACTTTTCATTGGTTATTTAACAATCCTGGAACCATGAGGGCAGAAACATCTATGAGCTCCCAGAGGCCGTCAAATGAGATGTTGTTGGTGCGTGTAAAGCAGACGAGATTTAAACGATGCTTTGGAAAGAAGAAATGAGTTTCAACAAGTTTCTTTTTAAAATAATATATGTCCATGGCTATTCAAAAGTCTCTCTGTCTCTCTCTCTCTCTGTCCCTGTCTCTCACCCTCCCCTTCCTTCTCCCTCCCTCTGTCTCTCTCCTACATGTAAATATGTGTATACACACATGTATGCATCTATGCATCCCCTAAGCAGGAATGATTAGATCAGCGTATGAGTCAGGCTGTGTGTAAGCTAGCAGATGGGACCTGCCTAGGTGCAGAGTCAATTTTGATTCAAGACAAAAACAACAGTACTAATTAAAAAGGGAGCTCAAACACAAATTGATTAAAGAGTCTTGCTATCTTGGGAAAACAGAATTATAAAACCCTATAATTAGGAAGGACCTCAGTGATCATTTAGTTTAATTCCACTTTGGCTCCCCCAATCCTGACTTTTTCTGTACAGTTAATTAATTAATCTACAAGCATTTATTAAACACCTACTATGTACCAGGCGGTGTGGCTAAGTGCTAGAGGTATAAATACAAAGAATGAAACAACTCCTAGTTTTAAAGAGCTTATATTCTAAAGGAGGAGATAATTTCATACATAAATAGATAAAGAATAACTAGAAAGATGACGCATAAAAATATAAAGAGGGGGCATTAACAGTGGGGAAATCTGGGCAGTCTTCCTGTAGAAGGTGGTGTTTAAGAGGTATCTTAAAAGAAGAAAGGAATTCTATGAGGTTGAGATGAGGAGAGTGCATTCCAGGAATAGGGAAAGCAACTATAAAGGCATGAAGATGGGAAATGCAGTGAGAAAAGATGGAAGGGTGTGAGAAAAAGAGAAGGAACTAATTAACTATATCAGAGACTGTAGGGGGAGTATTAATGTACAAGGAGTTGGAACAGATAGACTGTGAAGGCTTTAAAAACTAAACCAAAATGGTAGGCTAAACTACAGGAGGTAGTAGGGAGCCACTGGAGTCCATTGAGCACAGAAGTGATGCAGTCAGCCTTCTTCACTGAATCATCATCTTCCTGCCTCCTAAATAGCCTTTTCTGTTGGCTGTTCCCTCTTTTTGTATTCTCTCTCTTAGTGATGTCATCCACCTTTTTTTTCCATAACTCAGTTCAGGTGCAAGCTCCTTCATGAAGGTCAACCCTCTTTTAAGTGTTTAAGTGATCTCTCTCTCTCTCTCTCTCTCTCTCTCTCTCTCTCTCTCTCTCTCTCTCTCTCTCTCTCTCTCTCCCTCTCCCTCTCCCCCTCTCCCTCTCCCTCTCTCTCCTTCCCCCCCTCATCCCCCTCTCCTTCCTTCCTTCCCTCCCAGCTCACTTCCCCCCCTCCCCCTATCTCCATATTTCTTTGTCTCTAGTCTTCTGTTGTCCTTTACTTATTCTATTTTATATCTTACAATTTTTGTGCACTCCATAGTCCTCTATTAGATAATAAATTCCTAGGGCAGCAATCATGTTGTTTTTCATCTATGCATCTCTAAAAGCTAGCACGGTGCTTTCCAACTAGTGGATACATATTAAATATTTATTGAATTGGGTTGAGTTAGATTATAGAACCATCTATTTTACCAGAAACCACTCCAATTCAATAATATAGGCAATAGGATATTGGTTTTTCTGTTCATACTCTGCAATGGTGGTATTCCTACTACAAATGCACATACCCAGAATTTTAGGGGTTGAATTACTCTTTCCTCAAGCAAAACCAACATATTTAAAAGTTTACTTTAGCTACCTGTTGGGATAAACAAAAGAGGGAATGATATGAGGGATTCAAATGAGTGCCACTTTCTATCTTTTCAACATCTCTTGCAAACGGCCTCTTCTCTCCTCCACTGTCCCAGACACCACCCTGATGCAAACGATCATCACCTCATGGCCAGACTATCATAATAACCTGTTGGGTGGTCTCCTTTTCTCAAGTCCCTCCTTCCTCCAATCTATTCTCCACTCAGCTGTCAAATTAATCTTCCTAAAGCACAAACCTGACCATGTCACCCACTAATTCAATCACTACAGTGACCTTCCACTGCCTCCAGGATCAAATATAAAATCCTTGGTTTAGTTTTAAAGTCCTCCATAACCTGACCTCTTATCAGTCATTTTATGCATTACATCTGCGCTCTTCCCACCCCACCCCAACATAAACACTCCACATACTCTGTGATCTTTGCTGTTTCTCACCCAAGACATTTCATTTCTTGACTTGGGGTATTCCTACTGGCTGCTCCCCATGCTCAGAACTCTCAAACCCTCATCTCTACCTCTGGCTTCCCTGGCTTCCATCAAGGGGCAGCTCAAATTTTCTCTTCTAGGACTCTTTCCTGATCCTGCTTGTTGCTAGTTTCTTCCTTCGGTCGATTATTCCCAGGGAATCTTGTATATATTTTATCACACGTAGTTATTTGCTTGTTATCTCCCCCATTAGCCTGTAAACCCATTAAGAGCAAGAACTTTCTTTGGCCTCTTCTTTTGGTATCATCTGCACTTAGCACAGTACCTGGCATACGGTAGGTGCTTAATAAATGATAGTTGACTGACTAATTGAATTCTTTGACATGAATGACCATGTGTACTCATGGGCTATTAGGATCCCCCACTTACTACCTACATGTGACTCAAACTCTTTATTTCTGTATTTATTCATTCACTATAAATATTTGCTAAGCCCTTTACAACACATTGAACCTGACCCTAAATCCTCTGAAAGACACAAGGTAATATGAAACCTAGACCTTGACCTCAAAGACCTCACAGAGGAGACACAAGACTAACACATGTGGCAAGTTAAATCCCATTAGGAAATTCAATTTACCATTAGTACACAGTTTAATCTCATATGGGACAGGAAGGGCTTCTTATGTAGAAATCTCTGGGTGTCATTTTATAAGAGGCATCCTGCCATATTGTACTGAAGATTGGACTCATGAAGACCTGGGTTAGAATCCTGCCTCTAACACTTACTAGCCATGTGACCATAGAAACTGCTTCACTTCTCTCAGTGCCTCAGTTTGTGTAAAATGAGGATTTCACTTCTTGAATTATATATTTCACAATGTAATTGTGAGGCTCAAATGGGATGTAGTGCATAACATGCTTTGAAAATTTTAAGGCACTACAAAAATGCCTGCTGGAAATAGCTTTTTATTTCATAAAATTTAAGAACACTTTAAGAACCTGTATTTTTATTGGGAAGGGGAGGGCTTCCTCTGTGGGGACTCCTACCAACACAGAGGCCAGCCCATCTATGACTGGGAGGCATCAGCTGAGATGCAGGGAGATTAAGTGACTTTTTCTATAGTCACACAGGTAGTAGAAGAAGGATCTGAACTCGGGTCTTCCTGACTCCAATCAAACCTGCTACCCATTTTCTAAAAGACACTGAGGCCAATTAGCCATATCTTCACGTGCTTGATGCCCTGGAGTAGAAAGGAAGTGATTCTAAGGCTCCCATTGGGGGAAGAATAATGACAGCACTTGACCTCAGAATGGAGTTTGATGGTTTCCTGTTGTCACAGTTCATCCTCACATCACATTATGAGTTAGTTAGTGAGGGAAGCTTTTCTTAATTCCATTTTGTTCATGAGGAAACTGATGCTCATAGATGTTGTGACTGTTAGAGGACATAATTATTGAGTAGAATAGCCCAGACTCACATCTAGGCTGTCTCATACTAAGTCCGATGACCTTTCCTCTATATGGTAGTGGTACCAAAACTATACTGCAGGTCCAGTGAAGGTCTTCCCAAGGAAAGTGTTTGATTCTCCACTGCTCTTAGAAATAACCCAATCTACCCTGCTGATGAAGAAATGAAAGGAGTATGTTTAGATCTGTTTCTCTCTTCAGTTTTTTTTTTTACTGGACTTGTGATTTCATTGGTCACTCCCAATGGAGGAACTCCCAGAGTGGAAAACCCCTTTGACATTATAGCTGGATCTTCTCTGCAACTTGGAGTCTTAGAGCATCATGTCAGGGAGGCACAGCTGAATGGAGAGAAAAACCTGGCTTCTTAGTTAGGAAGCTCTATAAACTGAAGGCAGTAAGGTTACCAAACTCTTAGAAGACTTCAGAAGAGAGAAAACACATATGCACAAGGGTCAACAGAGTTTTATCTTATGAAGCTGCTGGGTACCATAGTGGATGGACTGATAGACATGGAGTCAGGAAGACCCAAATCTGAAACCCTCATCATATATTTGCCAACTGTGAAACCCTAAGTAAGTCATTAACCTCATTCAGCCTTAGCTTAATTTGAAATACAGATAAAAGCAGCACTAAACTAACAAGGCCATGGTGAGGAACAAATAAGATAATGTATGTAAATTTATGCAAAATATTTTCAAACCTTAAGCACCATACAAATGTTAGCTATTGTTATTATGAAACATGTAATTTTCCTATTTCAAAATATAAAAGTGAAGAAAAATTCTAATTCTTACAGATCATCATAGATTTCACAGTTGAAAGTGACCTTAGAGGTCATGCAGTCCAACTTTTCTCATTTAGAGATGAGTAAACTGAGGCCCCAGAAGGTTAAGTGATTTGCCCAGGGCGGCATGAGTAAAGGACAGAACCAGGTCCCTTTGATTTTGAATCTAGGGCACCTTCCTCCAGCACCATGCTGCTTCTTCTAATGTAAACCCCTGGAGTTATGGGACTTTCAGTCTAGCTCTGAAATTGAACAGATTTCTTTAATAACAAAGGGAATGATTCCTAGATCCTCCTCCCATTATCCTTAACAGTCCATTAGCTTCATCTCTCAAAGTATTTCTAAGCGTAGAGACCCAGGAGAGTTTATATAGGGATTACTTGGATTGTCCCAGTCAACTGTTATTTATGAACTAGGGCCAATAGCCTCACCAAATGTTCCAATGTGCCCAGTGCATGAAGGCGGTAGAAGCGTGTCAAAGAATTTCTGCATTTGTAATTTACCACACATGCCAGGGAATGAACTGACAGTTCCTCCATGCAAGGGGGTATATCTGCCCCACTGGCCCTAATGCCACAAACCAGACGTATTTGAGTGCTACCAGCTCCATGGCGGCTTTGTTGCAAACAGAAGGACAGCACTTGGTTAGTCTGTTAGCCAAAGCAAATTGTGTGTGCTGGTTTCTTTATGATGAAATGATGCAGCCTGGCTAGAATATTTTCAAATGCTTCTTTTACCAATCTCCATATATCTTGATGCGAAGACCTACTTGCATGCACGTACATGCACACACACACACACACGTACACACACACACCCACACCCACATACACACACACACACACACTCTCCTACACACTCAGTCATTTTGTCTCATTCATAACACTGGAGCATTAATCCGATGAACCTCAAGTACTTGTCCTTCCACATTGTTAATAAAGCATTCAGTAATCTGGAAATGAAAAAGATGCCAATAAGAGATATCATTAATGTAAGGGCATTGTGGATTTGAAGTGAGAAAGTCTAAGTTCCAATCTCAGCTCTGCCATCTTTGTGATCTCAGGCTACTCACAACCTCCGTGGGCCTCAGTTTAATCATCTGTAGAATGGAGGAGTTGAATTCAGTGTCTTCTAAGTTCCCCCCCCAGCTCTAAAACTATGATCCTCAAAAAATTTTAGGGAGATGTGACATAAGAATGATGCACATCGAGTCTCTCTAGACACACAAAGAAAAATGACAGGCTCCTGAAGATTCCGACAGTCTCCCCCGAGAACGACCCCATTAAATCAGCACTGATCTCTCTCATTCCTGATGGCCCACTTTCTGGAATCCTAACCTACTTCTCTCCATTCTCCCTTTGTAAGGCAGTTACTCACTACCCGCCAGCATGTTCCATAATTTCCCCATTAAGTCCTTCTCTGCAGTTTGGCACTTACATTGTTTACTACAGGTCTGCTGAAACACACCAGTCAGCCCATTCTTGGAAAAATCCAAAGGGAAATGCCCCCTCGTTTTTATAGTCTAGTTGAACAAAATGCAGTTTATGAAATAGTTTTTTTGAAGATAAATATGGTAAAAATCCTTAGGGCCCACATTATAACACAGGTTAATTTATACTGTGCATCCAGTCAGGAATCCTATTGGTGAGGGATAACTATTAATTCACTCACTCATTCCTAGGTACTCAGATTGAAGGAATACAAACATAAATAAATAAGATATTGTCCCTGCCCTCTACTACGTTACAACTTAAAGGATAGTACAGGGCCCAATATGGTGAATGCAATGAAAGAAAGAAAGACAGACAGTTCTCTGGGAGTTCTGAAGAGGGAGAGGTCATGTCTGATGGAGGGAAATGATTCATGAAGGAGGTGATATGTGAACTAGATTTGGATAGGATTTCAATAGGCATTGAGGAAGGAGGTTGGGAAGCTGGTGAAGGAGAGCAAATAGCACCACAGGGTATATTGAAGAAACAACAAATAGTCTGGTCTGGCAAATGCATAGAGAATGTTTATAGAAGTAGTAAGAATACTGCTAAAAGAAGGTCACTGCCAAACAATGGAGGTCCTGGATGCTGGGCTAAAAAGAATATATTTTATTCCAAAACTTGAGGTCTTAGCATAGTGTCTTGCACACAGTTGGCACTTAATGCTGACTGACAGTCTGATCCTCACAGTTGATAATTCTTTCCTTCCAACATTCAGAAATTATTTTGAATTTACTGATCTGTTTGCATAGTGACCTCCAGGACAACATAAGCTTCTTGAAGGCAAGGGCTGCTCTGTTTTTGCATACCCAGCACCTAAAATAGCACCTTGCCCATAGTAGGCACTTAATAAACATTTGGAGTATTGAATTAACTTAAGTAGGAAATTGAGATCAATTGAAGTTTTCAAGCAAGAATGTGATATGACTATGGACAGTAGATCTTGCAGTAGGGTGGACTGGAGATAGACAGGAAACTAGGAATGGAGAGTCCATTTAGGAAGTTGCTACAACAATCCAAAGAGATATGATAACCTGAAATACAGTGCTGGAACTGGGAATGGAAAATCACATTTCTCTCCGTGTAATGGACACCTTGTAAGAAGACTGAACTTATGTGCTGTCATTCTTTAGTAGAAAGGAATGGGATGGTTATTACCATGCTTTTCTTTACACAGTAAGTTTTATTTGGCACATTTTTGTTCTGTATTGCTTCCTACCTCCCTCCCCCATTAATAAGACTAAAGGGCTCTATGTCTAAGACTGGGTGGATTCTGAGCAGCAACATACCTGAACACAGATGTCAGGCTTGGTTAATGAGAAATCTATTTGTTATGTTGCCTGCCTATGAAAGACACAAATGTTTTCTACATGAATGAGCTCTTGTAAAAACCTAATTCTTAAAAAACAGTAACTCCCACAGCAACACAATGTTTGGGAAAGAGCTAAGCCACCATTTTGCTGCCTCATCCTAGTTATGCCAATTTGGGCCAACTTTGGTTTTGTTTCTCATGCTGTCTCAGAGATGGTGGCCCCCTCCTAGAACTGCCACCCAGGAGAATCAGACAGGTTGAGCTGGTATTCACATAGAAGAAGAGAAGTCAAACCAGGAATAGGAAGGACTGATGGTCTTTAAAGGTCAATAAACTTGAGTGTCTCTTCCCTGCCCATAGAAAAGTCATGTAGGATGAACAAGAGCCTCATGGTAAGGCTACATTCTAAGACAAATAGTCTAAAAGGAATAGGAGTGCAAGGGGATTCTTTCCCCTCTTCTGTCTAATGACACACACTGTTGCTCAAAACAGACACAGGAAACTTGTGTAAAGGAGGTTTGCTCAATACAAACTGAAGAAATTATTTAGAAACTGTCCTTGTGCATGGAAAGAAAACCATGGGTGCCTTGCCAAGGTCAGTGTCAGCCTGTCTACCACAGGACACCAGCCAGGCGAAGAAGAACAGCTCCGGAATCACTCATTTGTACACATGAATTTTCTGACCACGCAGCAGCCAGCTATTTCATTCATGAATCACCATTCTTTGTTCATTTGTCAGAGTCCAAACCCTGTTTTCCACAGGCTCATCCTTTTGGCTTTTCCTGAAACCTGCAACAGTTTCCTTCAGATGGTAAATAATCAGTATTCTATTTTAGGCTGAGAAGCCACTTTTAGGAATCTGGAATTGCCTGACTCTTGGGGGTTAAATGAAAGAAGGACCATGTCAGGCTGCCCTGAAATGAAAAGAGGAATCAGAAATTATCTTGGGCGGAAGAATTCAAACACCTCATCTCCCTCTGAGCTTTCTCCTTTCCAAGCTAGATAAATCCTCCTTCTCCAATCCTGTCTCCACCCAAGCTCATTATGTAGATAATCTTCGAAGATGATGCATTAAGAATAAAAGGCCTGCTTCCTCTCCAAGGACTGAACAGTTTTCATTTCCTATCTTCTAAGGGTAGGAGTTTTCCCTTCTCCCTAAGACTGAGTTAAGTTAATTTAGGGGCTAAAAATGGAGAATCAATGAGAGTCACAGTAGGTGGGAAGAAGAGAAGGGGAAGAGAAGTACTTAAAAATCTTGATCCAAAGGAAGAGGCAGACAAGTTATCTTTTCTAACAGCCTCCCTCCATCTTTTCTTAATGTCATCCACCCAAAAAATAATCTGCCTCCCTTCTGACTCTCCCAATAACTATTGCATAATAGCCACCACACATAAACAGGGATCCACATGGCGCTAGAAGAACACGGGGAAGGCTCCTCTGGGAGCCACCAGCTGTTTGGAAATCTACAATGTAAATATCACCTTGTTTATGATGGCTCTAAAGTCTATTAGCTGCCATAAACCATGAGGGAACTAATAGGAGTCAAGTGATTTTCCCAGCAAAGAAGCCAAAGAGATAATCGTTCTCAAGCAGGGTGCCTGCTTTAATACAGCCCCAGAAGGAGAAAATCATTTAGCTGCATTTGGGGGTAGGGGGTCGTCTCTCACATCCCTAAATTTTCAAGCATCCCATTCTCTGGTTCTACCATGGGCCATTCCAGGTCAAGCCCACTCACAGACCTCCTTGGCAGGGCCTGATGTTTGATCAATGGACAGGGATTTAAGAACCAAGCACTGTACTGAGTGCTGAGAATTCAAAGATAATTGTGAAATAGTTTCTGCTCTCAGGGGGCTTATAGTCTATCACAGGAGAGAACACATACATATATAAAGTATTATATGTACATAGAAAAACATAGGATATAGAAAAATATAGTATATAAAAATATATACAGAATAAATGTAGTAATTTGGGATAGAAAGGGCACTAATAGCTAGATGAAGAAAGGCTTCACTTTAAAGTAAGATGCTCTATTTCAAGGGTTCTTAATCTTTTTGGTGTTAATGGACCCCTCTGGTCATCAGATGAAGTCTGTGAAACCTTTTCTCAGAATCACATTCTTAAATGCATAAAATGCATCATGTTATAAAGAATTTGAATATTATTACAATGAAAAACAATTTTCAACCTTTTTTCTTAAAGATCATGGACCACAAATTAAGAAGCCCTACTCTATTAGAAATATAAGCTCCATGAGGACAGGGGCTGTCACATTTTTATATTTATAATCACTTTATTTAGCACATGAGAGTTTAAGAAATGCTTTTTTAGTTATTTGCAGAAGGAAAGGTAGCAGTGAAGAGGAAATGTATTCCAGATATAAGGGAAAAGCCAGTATAAGGCATGTTGATGGAAAATGGGAGCATCCTCTATAAAGGACAAGAAGACAGGTTTGTCTGAACTACAGAGTTCATGAAAAGGAGTAATGAGTAATAGATCTAGAAGGAGTTTGAGGCCAGCCCTTTCTCAAAGACAAGTCCAGTCCAGCTTTGTCAGCCACCATCCACAAAACACAGGGTTGGGGTGCACGTGCAAAACTTACATAGGCTTACTCTCATTTGGACCAAAATAGAACCTTGAAAATACAGAATAAAAAAGTCAGATCTTGACACTAAAGGTGTATGGTATCGAATTGCTCACCATCTCAGGGAGGGGAGAGGGAAGAGAAGGATGTACAGATACTATTTGGAACTCAATTTTTTTAATTTAAAAAAATGTTTAAACATGAAATTGGGAAAATAATATTTTTTAAAAAGATATGTGATATAAGGGAAAGACCACTGGATTGGGAACTGAGAGATCTGAGTTCTTCTCCCAGTTCTACCACTAATAAATACATTTCCTAGTTGTAATTCCAGGTATGAGAACCCAGCTGAAAAAAGGCCCTTTCCTATCTGCCCCTAAACTTTTCTGCACTGGGTTTTAAGCTATTTGCAATGTTTTTAAAATCACTTCTTTTATCTCTCCTTGAAGTTTCTAGGAATCATAGATTTAGAGCTAGAAGGAACATCAGAGACCTTCTAGTCTTATTCCATCTTACAGAGGAGAAAATCGAAATCTAGAAGGCTTAAGTAACTTGATCTATGTCCCATATCAGAGGCAGGTTTCAAACCCAAGTCCTTTGATTAACAATCCAACTATCTTCCCAACAGAGCCGTGGAAGCTCTACTCTGGCTTTACCTCCCTGAATGAGAAGGCATTCTTCTATCTGGACTCAAAGATCCTTCCTCAGGCTCTAGAGTTTCTTGCCTCGATTGGGCAGCCACCTCCTTTGCTTTCTTGAAGATCTTGGGGGAACTATCCCCACTTCATGTCCTATCTTGTCCCTACTGGTTCTCTCTATCCTGCTTAGTTGGCTTAAAGCCAGTTCACTAGCCAGTGATTAAGAGGTTCCCCTCATCGTGAAAATAGGTATCTTCACCTACTATCAAGCATCTTGACCCAGTTTCCCTTAGAAGCCACATGTCTCAGTGGCCAGCTCCATACTCTCAGGAACATATCTCCCTCATGGGCACTCTCTCCAAGAAGGGAGCCAGAAACTAGCTGTATGCCCTTTCTGTTCCAAAATCGCACACCCCATCCCCTTTATGTATCTCCACTGGGAAACTATTAAGTCGTTTCAGGGAAAATTTATAAGCAGATAACTAACATCCTGAACTCAAAAGACAGCTCAGGCCTTTATGAAATTGTTATCAGTTTTACCCACCAACCCAAGCTCTCCTTGAGGATACTCTTCAGATGCCTATCCAGAGAATAGGCTTTCAGAATCCCAGTATCATGTTTTTGCAACTGAACTATATATATATATATATATATATATATATATATATATATATATATATATACATACATATATATGTGTGTATACATATACAATTTTGACACATCACTTTCTGTATATCAGTTTCTTCATGTGCAAAGCTAGAATACTAAATGAGCAGCCTTTCACATAGAGTTATTATTGTAATTAAGATCGTAAAGAAAAACCAATTGATAATTAGAGCTATCCCAAAGTAGGCAATGAGTTACTCCTTGAGGATTAAAGGTCTTTAAGCAGACTGAGCCCCTGTCTGGTATGTTTTAAATGGAGTTCCTTTCAGAAATGAGTTGAACTAAATGTGCTCTAAGTCCCTCTCAGTTCTGATGGCCTGTAATTGTATGACCACCCAGCCCTCCCTCACTCAAGTCAAAGTCAACTGCAAGTCATGTCATCATCTCCCTGATTTCACGGTCCTCTTCAAGAATGAAGGGCAAACACAACAACAACAAACACTCCAGGACCCCAAATTTATGATTACCAGAAAGATAGCTTTTGTTGATGTCAGCTGTTTCAACTCTATGCTGTGCTCTGGCCTTGAATCCCCTGCCCCATCTTATCGCTGCTCAGGATTGTCCCCACCTCTACCCCAACAACCTGTGTTCTCTTCTCCTATCCCTGTTGGCTACTGAATGGATCTGGAAGAAGTCAGACAACTGTGCTGGCAGCTTACATTATAAATTCATTTTATCCTACTTCAAATGGGCCCTGACTACAACAAGGCAATTCTTTTATTCCTCCCTAATGCATTCCCTATCTCACTCTCCACAGAAGTCATTTCAGATCTTTTTTCTCCTTCTCAAGCTCCCCAAACTTCTTCCACCCCAACCTACCCTCACCTCAGTTGATGACCTTGTCTTGCTTTTCTGACAAAATCGAGGCCATTTGACCTGAGTTCCCTTTTATTTCCTCCTCTTCATCTAGAAATCCATTGACATCATCACATACTTTTTAACCTTTTTTACAAGTCTGACAAAAAAGGAGTCTTTCTCCTTACCAAGGACAACTCCTCCACATGTATACTTGATCCCATCCCCTCTTGCCTTCCCTGACAGACTGTAATCTCAATCATGCCCCTATTCTCTCAAATTTTCAACTTCTCTCTATCAACTGGTTCCTTGAGCATGTCTATATACCCAGCTCTAGTCTCTCCCTAAAAGTTTTGTTCTATATCGCCAGCTGTCTATGAGACATTTCAAACTGGATGTCCCAGAGATCTCAAACTCAACATGTCAAATACTGAATTCATTAACTTCTCCCCCAATGCTCCCCCTTTCCAAACTTACTTATCTCCATTGGAGGCACCATAATTTATCCACTCTCCCAAATTAATAGCCTTGGTACTATCCTTGCCTCCTCCTCTCCCTCACCTCACTTCCCTGACCAGTTGCCAATTCCTACTATTTCTACCTCCATAATATCTGATATCTGACCCTTTCTCTTTACTCCCACAACTCCCACCTTAGCCCAGGGCCTCCTCATTTCTCCCCTAAATCATTGCGACAGTGTTCTGAATGGTTTCTCTGCCTTAAGCCCCTCACCACTACAATTTGTCCTATGTATCACTAAAGTGATTTCCCTTAACCACAGAACTGACTACATCATTCCTTTACTCAATAAACTCCAGTGGCTCTCTATTACCTTTAAAATAAACTATCAACTCCTCTGTTTAGCTTATAAGGTCCTTCACATGTTAGACCCAAACTATGTTTCCAGCCTCACTGAGCATTATTTCCTTTCCAATGTTATCTTTCTGCCAAATTGGATTTCTCTCTAGTTCTTCATATACTACACACCATATCCTACCTTTGTGCCTTTGCGTTGGCTGTACCCCATGCTTAGAATGCACTTCTCTCTCTTCCTTTAAGATGCAGCTCAAATACCATCTTCTATATAAACCTTTTCCTGATCTCCACCTCACCCTCAAATGACTCTCCTCCCAAATCATCTAGCATTTACCTATTTAATATTTATTTGAACATGCTTCCTTCGTATTTTTTATGTATACATTTCCTTGTCTTACATGTTGGACTATAAGCTCCTTATGAGTAGGAATTGGAATTGCTTCCTTCATCGGATCTGTATCCTCAACGCCTAGCACAATATTTGAGACATAGGAATAGATTGTGATTCATCTGTGCTACATGATTTCATGTGTTTACCTTTGGTTATCCTAGTCCCTTTCTAAGGACTTCTCAAGCACACCTCACCAATGCCTACGTTATGACTTCACATTTTGATTCTCCTTAGAATTAGGATACCCTTCAAAGAGGAAAGTTATATAACATTAAACCTTTGTCCTTACTTCTCAAACTCTTGCTGTCTGGTTTTCAACCCCACTTCTCTACTGAGATAGCTGTATCCAGTGAAACCACTGATCTCCTAAGCATTAAATGTATTGGCTATTCCTGCGTAATCATTTTCCTTGATCACCTCTGAAAATTTTCAAAGCTATTAATGTCATTCCCCTTCCCATCCCATCCCCAATATTCTCTCCTCTATCAGCTTCCATGAAACACTATTTCTCTTCTCTTTGCCTGCCTTTGGACCTCTCCTTTCATTCTCCATTTCCAGATTACATCCGTCTTCCACCTTCTTAGTGCGGGTGTCCCCCAGGGCTCTGGCCAGTGCAGTGTTCTCTTTCCTTATACACATTAGTTCAATGATGTCATTCGCTTCCATGGGTTCAGTTATCATCTTTACTCACACCCTAACCTCTCTCTTGAGACATACTTCTGCAAGACATCTGCTAGTTATGTGCTAGACAACTCCACCTAGACATCCCTTAGGCAACTAAAATTCAATAGGCTCAAATTGTAACTGATCCCCCTCTCCCACCCCATCCTCATAACAAGCCCCTCCTCCAAACTTCCCTACTTCTTCTGAGGATGCCATCATCCTTTTGCTCACTCAGATTAATGACCCCAGAGTCACCTCTGATGCCTCCTTTTCCCTTAACTCCCACATTCAATTAGTTCCTAAATTTTGTCAGTTTTGCCTTCACAACATTTTCCTCATTCACTGTCTTCTCTCTACTCACACAGCCAGTACTTTGCTTCAATCTCTCTTCCCCTCTTATCTGTGCAATTCTAATACCTCACATTTCTCCTTTCGACCGCACATCATAGCTGCTATAATTTATCTGGAGTTTATTACAAAGAAAGTATTTTAACGTGTGCTTTTTAAAGTAGCATCTGGATTGAGAACATTTTTCCAGTCTATCTTCTCTTCCTGAGTTAGTTACATGGCTTATATTGAAAAGAACACCAAAAATGTTCTAGAAATTATACTTGGAGATGGATTTCCTTTTTCTTTATTATGCAAACATATATCAAAAATACCCATTAAATTTACTAAGACCCAAGATCTAGGAATAATTAGTTGCTAGTTTTGCAATGAGAACAAGTGGCTCAACATTCCTCTGGCTGTAAAATTCAGCATGCATTTACAATTAGGTATTTAAATGACAAATCCGCCTCTGCTGTGCATGGTACCATTTGGCTCCAGCATTTTTCAATGATGCACAGCAATATGAAATTTTGTTTCCCATCTTGTGCTTATCAAATGGGCCCAGGGTGCAATTTGTCCTGTCAATTGACTCCTGGGTGTGTGAAGCCTGGAAAGATTTCCATTGTCACTGATGAAGACAGAAGTGATTTATCTGCAAGGCATTGAAGTGTGCCTCTGGAGACAAAGTCAATTTATAAAAATGACGCCACAGTGAAACATGCCTTCCCTCCCCAGGTCTCTTCTGCAGAGTTGGTCTGAGGATGGTCAAAACAAAGAGTTGTTCCACTCAGTGGTGCAAAAACAATTTGGTTCATGACAAAGCTATGACATCTCCCCCTTCTGCTTTATATTCAGGAGAGTTTATTGGGTTGGCATAGAAAGTGGTAAGCAAGAGTCCTCCAGACCCTAACATGTTCACAATGACTAAATGTTATAAATGATGAATCGATACTGAGTATGAATCCTGGGCGTCATTCTGACAAATGAATTCACAGAGCAAATGCAAACACTGTGGCAGAAGAAAAATGCCACCAACATCAGCCCCTGGGTCACTGTAAGCCCTGCAGCTGGTTCGGTAAACAACAGCATAACTAGTGAGGAAAAGAGCCAGAGAAGGCCCAACATTTGGGAAAAAGACAGTGTAGAAACTGTTTCTGGAGAAAGTAATGAGATGGCCACATTAAGTGGCCAGCTATAGATTTAGTGCTATTAATAGCAGGCCTGAGCAATGAAGGCAAAAGGATGAATATGCAGAGGTTAATATAGTAATGGCCCATTTATCCGGGATTTGGATTCTGAGCAACTTCAGCCAGCTGGGAAAGGGCTGAATGGAGAAATAAAGCTGATAAACAAGCAAACAAGTTAAGAATTCTCTGAGCGGTGAGTCATGATGAAAATATCTACCAAAAGCCCAAACCCCAAAGGTTACGTGACATGACTGGTTGGTTGGCCAATCGGAAGCAAAGGAGCATTTTTGTTGGCTGGTGATAGCAATCACCAGAGGCAGAAGCAGTGCAGGCCAGTAATGAGGAATGTCAGGAGGCCTTGAAGTCTGGGGGAGGGTGTAGCCACAAGCTAAAGGTCAAATTCACCCCAGTCTGTACTTCCTGGCAACTCACCCTTTCCTCACTTTATTATTATGCCATAAGTTCTGCCATGGCTTATGCATCCATGGCATCCATGTCTCCCTCCTTGGATAAATTAATCCACTCATCTTGGAAATCCATTCTGGGACAGAGCTAGAGCTGGATGGCCCACTGATCGTTATTAATCTTCTTTAATAACACTCAATATATATACAAAAGCATACTGTGATTTTAGGACTACATGTAACAGCATGAGATCACGTATGTATAAAGGGCCTTGGGAATAGAAAGGCAACAACAAAACAGACCCTGGACCCCAAAAGCTTATATTCTACTAGGGTGTGTATGCATGTGGGAGGGCAGAGTACCCACTATATTCTTAGTTGGGAAAAGTGGCAAATTATAGAAACTGTTATGCTTAATGTTCACTGTAGTATCTCTAAGTCAGGATTCTCCAAATAGGGGTATATACCATCATCTATTGAGGGAGTGAGAGGAAGCCAATATCCATCTGGTTGATCTAAATGTGTATGTGGAAAAAACTTCTCACATCTACACACTTTAAGTAGAAAATTCAAGTAGAATTTTCTAACCCATTTAAAAATCTTCTAAGTGTTTCAATGAAGTTTAAGTCCACTTGACAAAAAATATAAAAATCCACATGTTTTAAAGACATTTTCAAGAACAACTGAATGAATTGAGGGACTAGGAAATTTAATAACTAAATATCAGCCCAAACTTTTGAATAATTGGTGGGTGGGACTGAAAATGAGAATCATGATTCAATAAATACAGCCAATGATATTCCTTCTTTATTTGGATCTAGGTACCTTTGAGAGGCACCCCTTTCACTTATGATAGCCATTAAAAACAAGTATCAAAATGAATTAAGCTTGGAATCAAACCTTTGAATGTCTGTATCACAAAGGGTCCAACTAAGATTGTAAAAAAGAAAAAAGGAAAGTTCATTGAATCATGTTGCTCTCACTTAAAATATTTTTAATAATCTAATTAATCATTTTGATTTGTACCAACAATGTAAAATACTTATTTATTTCACCTTTGTTTTCCATCTTACTATGTATTTTGCATAGTTTACAAATTGTTTTCAAATAAAAAATAAACAAATCTACATGCATGGCAGATTTCAGTGATATGTGTGCAGTCAAAAATGATGGAGACCATTGATCTAAGAAAGGAATCTCAGAAAACATCTAGTCAAACTACCTCATTTTTCTCTTTGGAGACATAAGCCTAGCTCAGGTCACCCATGTAGTCAATGGCAGAACCAGCATTTGAACACAAGTCCTGTGACCCCACAGAATCCTTTCCCCAGTAACTCAAACTTTAAATTACAATGCTACTTCTTTAAAAAAAAAGTCTTTTCTACATGTCCAGAGTTAAAACACAGAAATAAAAAAATGCAAGAAAGTACTCCCAGGATTTTCTAAGATGAATGGGCTGCCTCTTCAAAAGGTACATTTACTTTAAGCATGAGTGTGCCTCATTGGGAGCCCCGTTCCCCAATCCTGATGGTCCGGGATGAATGACCAGAAGGCTTTTTTCATAACTTTACAAGAAGCACCTGCTCACTGGTTTGCAGGAAGCCTCATTTTCAGCTTCAGGAGGAAATGGCTATCAGTTCCAGGTGAGTACATCTCTATCTGTTCAGGCAGCATATTTAGAGTCCCTTCATTCCAATTCACTCAGCAGAAACAAAAGGCTCTCAGCATAGGGCTGGTGAAGCCATCACTAACCTATGAGTCAGAAAATGTCATCTAAAAACTACAAGAGGGGAAGTGGTGGAATGGGGAGCAAGCAGGAAGAGTTACAGGGGAGGGCATGAGAGAGGAATGAGAAACATCTCCTAAGGGAGCACGGAGTTCTTTGGAAAGGTTTTCTTTTCTCCCTCCCCCCGGCCCCATCTTCATTTCAGGAACACATACACAACTAATTCCACAGGCATGTACTATTGGATTTCACTTGATATAATAAATGTGTTCCTGAAGATCTGCCTGTAAATCATTTTTTGTGAATTGAATCAAATTCTTAATGTCCTAGGAAAGTTTCCTATTCATAGGAAATAGAGTAAAATAAAAAATCCTCTCACAATATAAATTGGAATGGTTATGCAATGTTTTAGCTATTAGATAAATTTGGACTTCAATATATTGGGTATCATAGCCTCATGTCAAAAATTTTGGGCACATTGACCTCCTCCCTATTTGATTTTTATATTCACAGGGTCATAGAATTCACCTTGAATTTGGGTGATTGATTTAAATATAGTGACATTAATCTCTTGACATAAGCAGGGGGGAAGGAAGATGGACAAAATTATTATTTTCTAATGACCACTTCCAAAGGAACTGCTGTTACAGATTAGAATGAAGAAAGTATAAGTACACATTTTTGCAGGTATTTTTATTTTCTCTACTCATTAGAAACAAGTCACTATCTTTGGTAGTAAGGTCCTATGGTGTTTTATATTGCCTTTTGTGCCAAACATTCTTGACAAACTTGGGGAACTAGATAGGAAAGGACTGGGCCCTGGCAACTTTAGGAAAGCTGTACTGCTCAGCATATATCAAGAAAGAAAAGAAAAGAAAAAAGACCAAGTGCTCAGTCTTTTACTCTTTAAATCCTAAGACACGGGTTTGGAGATGGGAGTGAAATGGTAATGAAGAAACTTCTCCTCTCCCTCTCCTCTCTGTTCTATTTTTTATTTATCTCCTTTGTTTTGCTTTTTGAATGGACCTTTGATTCCATTGGTCTAAGGAGTTCCTAGAAAAGAACTCCCTCTACCAAAGCAAGTAGTACCTTCTATGAAATTTATAATTTTAGAGTTGTACAAGCACTAAGAGGTGATTTGCCCAGCATGTCACAGGTGGGACTCTAGAGGACAGAAACATACACCATCTTTGCTTTAACATAAGATTAATTTCATTCTTTCTTTTCCTCCTTCCTTCCTATCCTTGTTCGTTCGTTCGTTCCTTCCTTCCTCCCTCCCTCCCTCCCTTCCTTCCTTCCTATCTTTCTTTCCTAACTGGGTGTTCTTTTGTCACCAAGGTTGGAAGCATAGAAGCCATTCACAGGCGCAATCCTATTCTTATTAGCATGGGTATAGTTTGACTTGTTTCATTTCTGACCTGGGTCAGATCACCCCTCCTTAGGTAATCTGGTTGCCCCCTGCACAAATGACTCGGCCCATTACAGGTCAGAACTCCCAAGCTAAAGAGATCTGCCAGCCTTAGTCTCCCCAATAGCAGGGATCACAGGCATTTGCCACCATGCCTGGCCTTAATTTCCATATAGATTCTATTACCACCACCATTATCCAGAGAGTCATCTCTTGTAGGACGGAGGGATAGGATGGAAGAATGGATGGATGGATGGAAGGAAGGAAGGAAAGAAAGGAGGGAAGAAGAAGGGGAAGGAAAGAAAGACAAAGATTGGGAAAAGGAAGGAAGAGAAAGGAAAAAGCATTTCGTCAAAAGTAACATGCAGATAGACAGCATGCACAATGTTTCCATACATAGTCCCTCACCTCTGCAATGTTACCTTCTCTTTCTGACAAGGCTGTAACTAAAGAGTTCAGAAACTGAAAATGGGGCCAGTTTAGTGAAAATGGAAATATTCCTCCAGTGAAGGAAGTTTTACCTTGGCAGATCCATACTTATAAAGTCTATCACTTTCCATCCTCCAATATTAGCTCTTCCTCTGCCTTCCTAGCCCTTCTTTTCTCTCTCTGTTGGGAAATATTTCATTTTAGGAAGAGCAAACAGCTATAACGGCACTTCAAACGCCTTTAATTGGCAATCACAGATCCTGGCAGAAACAGATGTGGCTCACCCAGGGCCAGGGAGGCCGTTGCTGCCAGCTTCATGGCTAACTGCTAGAAGTCTGAGTTCAAGTGAAAGCACTGTGGCATCCTTCCTTCTCCAAGCTCAGGAATTCTGTTCTTGGCTGGTGGCAACTGAATCTGGGGGGGGGGGGGTGACAGAAAGAATGAATGTAGGCTCTGGGACCCCCCATGTATCTGACACATTCCACTGCAAAACTGGCCAAATAGTAGGAACCCAAAAGAAGCCACATTTTTCTCAGACAGAAACACATTTAGTTAAAGAACAAAAACAAAACCACATGGGGATAGTCTATTTACCCTCCAATCTAACAGGCTCCTATCCACAAACACGTTAAGAGTTAAGCAGGCACAAAACTTATTCAGATCTGTTCTAGAACAAGCCTTGACACTAGAGCAACTACAAATCAAAAAGCAGGGGGTAAAAAACTATACTTTTGGAATAGAATGGAATTGGTGGTACATGAGAATAGGTCAGGAACTTTTTTTAGGAAGACTGAGAGGGAAAAATGAACAGATATGGTAAAAAAATAATTTTAAATGGGGAAAGGGAGAGACCTTCACCTCTTCCTCATATAGATTCATATTAATTCAGAAAAATGAAGAAATAAAACCATAATTTAAAATCTAATCAAAGTCCCAAAATAATCACCCATGCTGGAAAAAAGGTGAATAAAATTTCTACTCGTTTCTACTTCTATATGTATGACCTTATACAAGTTACTTGAAATATCTGGACTCAGTTGCCTTAGCTGTAAAATGATGAAGTTGGATGATATGAGGGGTTCTTAACTTTTTTTGCGTTGTGGACCCCTTTGGCAGTCTGACGGACAGTTTCTATGGACAAAACCTATTTCAGAATGAAGTTTTCAAATGGACAAAATAAAATACATAGGATTTCAAAGGGAACTAATTCTATTGGAATAAAGCTATGATTTTGTTTTCCCATCCAAGGGCATGGACTCCTCAAATTCTATAAACCTCCAAGATATACGGACAGCAGGTTAAGTACTCCTGGATTAAAAAAAAATTTCTAAAGCTCAGTCAAAGAAGCATTTACTAAACTCCTATGTCAACAAAGGCCTATGCACAGTACTGAAGAGAGAACATAAGTAAAATAAGGAAAACAATCTCTGCCTTCAAGGAGCTTATATTTTTCTTGGAGAATATGTTTCTTGTTGTTCAGAAGTTTCAGTCAAGTCTGACTCTTCATGACCCCATTTAAGGTTTTCTTGGCAAAGATACTTGAGTAGTTTGGCATTTCCTTCCCCAGCTCATTTTACAAATGAGGAGACTGAGGCACAAAGGATTAAGTGACTTGCCCAGGGTCACACAGGGTCAGATTTGAACTAAGGTCTTCCTGACTCCAGACCCAGCACTCTATCCAATGCACTACCTAGCCACATTGATGTCAACCTCAAATTGGAAAGGTCACTAAATTAGGCACGAGCCATATATACATAAAGATCCCTGAGAGCTACATATTGACTTTGAAACCCACATATTGAAACCCACTAAATTAGGCATGAGCCATATATACATAAAGATCCCTGAGAGCTACATATTGACTTTGAAACCCACATATTAACATTATCTATGTTCTATTGTATTTTTGTTTTATTAGATATTTCTCAATTACATTTTAATCTGGCTCAGTGTCTTTCATACTTCTGCTCTACACCATTTTCCAGGTACTATTCCTACTTCAGAGATCTTAAAAGTTATTCCTTCCATCAAAAACCTTTAGTTGCTTACCACTGCCTACCAACCAAAATAATTGATAAAATTCTGGTCCTAGCATTGAAGACCCACCCACCATTATCTAGCTTTACTCTACTGTCCAGAATAAACTCATGTTTCTCTTTACATGGTTTATCTCTCAGACATATTGGACTACTTTCTCTACTATCCTTCCCTCTCCTCTCTTTTTACCATTTTTCACACTATTGCTCAGGGCTGTAATGAATTCTATTAATCATCTATTCTGCTGCAGCCCTTATCTTTCTTCCAATCCCTCTTCATCAATAAAATATTCATAGAATCAAGATTTAGAACTGAAAAGGTCATTAGAGGTCACCAAGTTATAAGGCCGACATTTTAGAGATGAGGAAACTGAGAGTCAGACAAGCAACTTGACCAAAGTCACAAAGACAGTAATTGTAGATTTAAACCATGGTCTTCCTGATTGCAAGCCCTATTACTTATCATTTTGCCATGTTGGGATGCTGGGTGAGTGACCTTTCCTTCCTCAAATTTCTCACAGCACTTGACCCAGATCTCTCCTTTTCATCCCACTCTCGCCTGTACCCTACTTATTTAAATCTTTGTCCTTCTCTGTTCTTGACTGCAGTCTCCTTAAAAGAGGGTCCCAATTGGGTTTAGCTTCCCAACCTTAGCACAATGCCTAATACGTAGTAGATGCTTAAGACTTCTTGAATGAATTGTCTAGTGTTTGACACTCTTTCAAGAGCACCTGTAAATGAGCTGAGAAGAGTAGACCAGATACAAGGGAAAGAATACAGGTAGGCTGATGTTTCTGTGGTGATCGATGTCCATCAGTGGAAGCATCACTTTTGGACTTTTACCACCTCTCTACCCAATTCATTATCTATGAGGAAATGGCCAAGGCATGTTAAGAAGATGAAGATCAGAAGAACCGGTGGACCTGAACAAAAGATACAGGGGACATCTATGTAGGGCATAATCATTCCAAAGACATTCAGTGATCACTTTTCAAGATCTAAAAAAAAAGATTCCAAAAGAACGGGAAAGATCATAGACAGTACTAATGTTCCCCATTCCCCTCACCCACCCACCTACCACTGCTGACCTACTTTCTTATCTCTAAAATATGATAATGGTTTAGGTGTGCATCAAAGTTATCCTTACCGTCAATGAGAAGGGAATAGGCAGGTTTTCTCCTGGATTTTCTACGGTCAATGGTATCTTCATAGTCACACATTGACTGGAAGGTTTAGAGTATGTAAGATCTCACTGTTCACACACACACACACACACACACACACACACACACACACACACACACGTGATCTGAAAGGTTCCCTTTCAACAACTGGGTCACATATTTATGTTATGATCCTGTTGAACTGAACCATCAAATGGAGTATGGAACAAAGCACATGGTCACCAAAGATATCTGCAAGCATGGTGTCGTACAAAGGAGAAAAAGAGTCATTTTATGGGCATTCTCGTTTGACAATGACATCAGGCTGATTGTAATGAGCTCTGAAACACAGAAGCCTCTTCTCGATAAGACCTATTGTCATTCCAAAGTGATTGACCTAGCAATCAACATGAAGAAGGAAATCATTAAAGAAGGAAGTACATCCAGGTTGTAACACATGAAAGAAGGCTAGATGACCCATGTAGGGTGCAGTCATTCCGTCTTGGATGAGCACCCTAGACATATAATGAGCTATTCCTAGAATTGAATAGAGGGAGGAAGCTGGGCTAAATTGCACTTGGAAAACTGACCATTCAATTACCTCAAGCAGCGTGCTTCCCCAAAAGCCCAACTTCTTTTTAATACCACTATTCTCTAGATGATGCTATATGGGCAGATATCTCAGAGAAGTTCCAAGGGCAAGGAGCTCAAAGTAAAACAAAACAGCAAATGAAAGGCTATACCATGTTACCAATGTTGACAGGCATGAGAGAAGGCACGTATGTGGTATAATTGGAGACATATATGGCCAGAGAAGGAAGCAGACAGTAGACCAGTCATGTAGGGAGAGTTAGAGCTAACAGAGGAACATAGCCAAAGTTGTGCTCTTATCCACAAAGGGTTAAAAAGCACAAAGAGAAGTTTTTATTTTTTTGTAGGAATCCTCTATGGATGACTCATGGAATGATTTTTGGCAAAAATTGCCCCAAAGAGAAGGTAATAAGTAGGTAACAACCTGTACCTGTGATGGTAGAATCTACATAGAGGACATTATGGATTCATAGAAATATTTTATTGTTTATATTTATTTCACAAAACATTTTCACACACATTATGTCATTTTAATTCTATGAAGTGGTTATTGCAAGTATGACTTTTTCTATACAAGAAAAGTTGAAGGTCAGAGAGGCTAAATAAATTTGGGCAATTCACTTGATTCCTCTGAGCTTCAAACTGCTTCTCTATCAAATGAGAGGCTTGATTAATTGACTACTAGGGCCCTTGCATCATTCTGTGATCCTCTGAGTCTAGGATTCTATGACAAACCTAGCATATATCAGAAGTATCCCTGAAACCTAGATCATGTGACTGCTTGCCCACTCTTATTTCCATTATAAGATGTCACCAAGAGCCATTCAGAATCCACCAAATCTTTCCAAGATACCTTCCTTTGCCCATGATCTTGTTTGTTAATGTCTGCCCTAAATATGTTGTTGAAAATTATAATGCTCCAGATGCGGCCTGAGAATTGAAGAGTGCAAAAAGGGACATTACCTCCCTTATCCAGTTCTACATTTCTGTTAATGCAACCTAAGGTCACATCATGGTTTTTTGGCAGCCATGTCTCACTGTTACCTCATTTGAGGTTTGCAGCCAATGAAAACACTAGCTTTTTTCACATTTACTGCTGTGCAAGCCAGGTCTCCCTGAAACTATATTTGGCCCAGTTAATTATATTAACTATGGGCAGGAGTCACATTTATCCTCATTACATTTTATCTGAGTAGTTGTGATCCATCATTCCAACCTGTTGATATTTTCTTTAATATTTATTTTTGTCATTAGCTTTGTGTTACCCACAAGTTTGGTAAACATTTATTTTTGGTAAGCATTTTTTTTTTCATGAAACCAGCTTCTAGTTTTCTTTATTAGTCCATGACTTTCACTTTTATTAACCTCTCCTTTGATTTTCAAGATTTCCAATTTGGTGTTTAATTGGGGATTTTAAATTTGTTCTTTTTCTAGTTTGTTTTAGTTGCATGCCCAATTAATTGATCTGCTCTTTCTCTATTTTATTGATGTAAGCATTTAAAGATAAAATTTTCTCCTAAGTACTGCTTTGGATGCATCCCATAAATTTTGTTATGTTATCTCATTGTTGGCATTCTCTTTAATGAAATTATTGACTGTTTCTATGATTTGTTCTTTGACCCATTCATTCTTTAGGATTAAATTATTTAGTTTCCCATTAATTTTTAATTTATGATCCTGCAGCCCTTTATTGAATATAATTATTATTGCTTTATGGTCTGAAAAGAAGGCATTTAATATTTCTGCTTTTTTGCATTTGGTTATAAGAGTTTTGTGCCCTAATATATGGTATTTTTGTGAAGGTGCCATGGACAGCTAAGAAAAAGACATAGTCCTTTCTATTTCCGTTCAATTTTTTCCAAAGGTCAATCATATCCAACTTTTCCAAAATTCTATTCGTTTCCTTAAACTTCTTTCCTGTTTATATTATGTTTAGATCTCTCTAGTTCTTAGAGGGGAAAGTTGTGGTCTCTCACTGGTGCAATTTTACTATTTCTTTCTGTAAGTCAAAAAAGGAAATGACGTTCATTCAGAATGTCTTGCCCTTCATGAATGCACACTGACTCATAATGGTCTCCCCCTTCCTTTCTAAGTGCTCCCAAGCCATCTGTTTAGCAATCTGTTACAGAATTTTATTAGGATCAATGTCAAGTACATTAATGTTTGGCTTCTAGAATCTACCTTTTTCTCCTTTTGAAAACTGGCATATTTGTCTTCGGCCTTCTTGCATCTTTTCTATTCCCTACAATTCTTTAGAAACTATTGACGAGAGTTTTACAATCATATCTGTGCCTGTTCCAGTATGTTGGGAAGTAATTTGTTGGGGGCTTAGAAGCTTTTAACTGGGTCAAGTGTTTGGGTCACTCTAATATCCTGTTCCTTCAACTCTTTCAAGTTATCTCATATAATAGATAAAGTGAGATTTGTTATAGATATTGCTATCTTCATTTTATAGGTGGGGTAGCTAGGTGGCACAGTGGAAGGAGTGCCAGGCCGAGAATCAGGAGGACAAATCTTCCTGAGCTCAAATCCAGCCTCACACATTTACTATCTGTGTAACCCTGGACAAGTCACTTAACTGTATTTGCTTCAGTGCCCTCATTTGTAAAATGAGCAGGAGAAGGAAATGGCAAACCACTCCAGCATCTTTTCCAAGAAAACCTCAAATGGGGTCACAAAAAGACTGGACAATAACAACAAATTTTACAGATCAAGAAACTAAAACCTAAATCAATTAAATAACTCCCCTATGGTCACAAAACTAAGTTAGAATCAGAACTGGAATCCTGGTCTTCTTAAACTAAAGTTCATCAGTCTATCCACTAGTTGCTCTTCCAGGGTCAAATTTATTTTTATTTCTATCACCTTCTACATGACCTTATTTGCCTCAAAGCAACAGGCCTATCACTTCTCCATTCTTCTTAGTCTGAATGTCCCTTTTAAAGGCATCTTTATCATACTCTAGATGTTGGCTGTTTTGTCAGAATTTCATTTCTCAGAGTTTCCTATCCCTTCAGAGATAGCTCCCCTTTCTAAGTCTCTGGCTATAGGATTATATCTTATCTTTTCTTTCAAAGAGATCTGAATAGCTCTTAACTGAGCCTCTTCAACTTCAGTGATTTTTTTTGCAACCTAGTTTTCTGCTAACAAAAACGATTTCTCATAAGATGTCAGGCCCTTCTCCTTCTGATCCCTTTAATATGTAACTTGAATAGTTTTAAGACACAATTACACAGTGGTTTCTTCACGTAGTTTCACATTTCAGAAGCCTGTTTTCAATATTTATGACCCTAGTCATTGGGGAGGGACTAGTCTAGACAAAAGAGACTAGAGTAAGAGTTATCTTTTTTGAAAGGATATTTTTTCTAAAAACCATTTAATATTGTGAACATTAACCTAAAATATTCCTGTTTTTCCCCTTTATTTCCTTTCCACTGTCAAAAAATACCCTCAAGTAATTTTCTTTAAACAGGGACTTTAAAAAACTACTCTATTAACTGTAATCAATAGCTACTGACAAATGGAAGATCACAGAAATGTGAAAATGAGAAAAGACTTGAACTTGGACCTTAAAGGCTTGAACATGCAATCAGGTTTAATCTTCAGCACTGTACTTCCCAGAAATCAAAAAATCAAGAAAAATGTGCCCTGGCAATCTGACTTCACCATTGCTAGACAGAATTTAAATTAAATCTTTTCTTCAAATTTCAGAGCACAACTAACCACTTTGAGATAAATTACGATACCATAAAAGTTTTTGTGTTTTTTGGGGAAGGGGGAATAAATGACAAGAAACTTACAATGCAACAAAACAAATCTATATGCATATGTTTTGAGTCTTGCTAGAAACTTGGCTTTCTCCACAAACATGCTTGCTCACTGAAACAGATCTAGCTGCACAGCCTCAAGCAAGCTGAATTTTCATTCATTCTTTTATCTCTATATTTACTTGGGTTGAAGGAAATAGAGTTCAGCCACTGCCAGAACTTAACGTTCTGCCCATCAATCTCCATCTGACTATCTGGAGTAATAGATCATTTTGACCATGTTTTTAGGCCTTCTACCAGGTAACTATTTGTGGTCCTTTTGGATGCAGTCTGTTGTTCCTTCCTGTCATCTATTTTCCCTGCCCCCCATTCTTATCATTTTGTGATCCGACATCCTTTCAATTTTATGCATTGTTTCCATTTTGAAACTAGTTTCATAAAGGATCTAAATGAGATTGTGTACATAAAACTTAAAAGATATATATATATATATATATATATATATATATATATATATATATATCACCATCATCATCATTGCCATCATCGACAAGTAGGCTGACACTAACAATTCAAATTGACAACTCTTTAAAAATTCAGCAAGAAAAGAAAAAGAAAAATAGTGTCTATTATTGGAGGCAGTATTCTTTATCTCTACTAACTAGGGGTTGGGGGGAGGGAGAAGGAAGCAGCTGGAAGAGGTATTCTGGCCAGCAGGTGGTGCTTTAAGCTTGAGCTCATACTTAAACAATTTCCAATTTTTTAAGCCCAAACACCCCCGGCCATCTTCTAGCCTTCTCATCTCTAAATCTCTTCTAGAGCCTTCCTGGGTTTCTGCCTAATATCTAGCTAGAAGAGTATTCCAATTATTCATAACTCACTTGTCTCATTGCCCCAATACCATATGGTTCTTAATCTCTTCTTCAGCATAGTCAAAAAGGATTCACTTATTCACCATCTAAATTAAAATCCATGTGCTGAAGTGAAATTGAAAATAGGAGGCAATGATCATACCTAGTGACATTGGTCCTTACAATGTTGTTATTATTGTATAAATTGTTCTCCTGCTTCTTCTCATTTCATTCTGCATTAGTTAGTAAAATCATTTCTTTCAGATCATCTCCATTAATCTTACTACAAAATAGTCTTCCATTATATTCATATACTATGCTTTGCTAAAGCATTCCTCAATTGGTGGGTGTCCTCTAAGTTTCTAGTTTATCGCCTCAAAAAGAACTCCTATAATTTTTTTGGTACTGTGTGAATTTCTTCACTTTTTTATCTCTTTGGTACCACCTAATAGTGGTCAAAGCATATAGTATGTATAATTTAGTAACTTTTAGGGGCATAGTTCCAAATTGTTTTTTTTTTCAAAATGTCTGGATACATTCACACTCCACCAAAGAGTCATTAACGTGTCTCCATTCTCACAGCTTCTCCAGCATTGACATTCTCTATTTTTGTCAATTTTGCCGACATGATAAGTGTGAGGTAGAACTTTGGAGTCACGTTAATTTGCATTTCTCCAATAGTGGGAAACTAACTGGACTTTGAATCAGGAATCTGCATCTTCATGAGTTGAAATCTGGTCTCAGACATGTACTAGCTGTGTGACCTTGGGCAAGTCACTTAACCCTGTTTGTCACAGTTCCTCATCTGTAAAAATGAGCTGGAGAAAGAAATGTCAAAGGACTCCTGTATCTTTGCCAAATAAACTTCAAATGGGTTCACAAAGAGTTGGACATGACTGAAATGATTGAACAACAATTAATGATGATTTGGAGTCTTTGATATGGTCATTAGCTTGTGTATCCTCCTTAGAAAACTGCCTGTTCATAACCTTTGACCATTATGACCATGTCAACTATACAGTGGGAGAAGATGCCTAGAAGGATACTGACCATTGAGGGGCTAGGAGATTTACTGGTGGTTGCTATGAAAGCAACAAAGTGGAGAAGGAAGGAAGCTGAACATTGTGGAGATAACCTTGTCTCCTTGTCATGTTGATATCAGGAGATGGTTGAAAGAACTTCTCTACCAGTGTCACTGGATATGAGTATTGTCTTTTTCTCTGTAAGAGCAGAAGGAAGGGAGTAGGAGAGTTTTGCTGGGCCTACTCCTTCCCTACACTTTTAAATTTTAAATTTCACTTCAGCCCATGGATTTTAATTTAAATGGTGATTGAGTTCTTTTTGACTATCTCAAGTGAAGAGGCAAAGTTGGTGCTTGGTAGGCTTTGGCAACTGTCAAAAATGGAGAGGAAGTAGGAACTGAGCAGCAGTTTTCCAGCTGCTAGTCAATTCTTGTTATTGCTTCATTCTTTTATCTGAAGTGTTGTGAATTCCCAGAACATCAGACACATTCCTATCCACATCTAAGTATCTGATGAAATTTAGAGTACCTGAACCATAGCTCTCCTCCAGTGGTTCAGGTAATTGGGAGGTGTCTAGAACTGAAAATGATGAACAGGGACAAATGTCTTGTCAAGTTCACTACTCAGGAACCCAACAAGTTAGGGTCTTAGAACTCAAAGGCCCAGCTTTGGAAAATCATCCCATTGTATTGATGTTGCACGTTTACCATATCAAGGCAACGAAAATTTCAGGAAAAGTAATCTGCAGAGAGTCAGTGGTTCTGGCAACAGAAGCATGTACTGAATTCTGAGATTCAAAGAGCCAAGAGCTGAGGGCCATTGTCAGTAACAGGTTTTGGCCAAAAATATCTTAGAAAAAATTAAGCCACATGCATATATCACCACTGCCACTTTTTAAAGGCTGCATGAGCACAAAGAAATGATAAAAGCCAATCACTTGGCAGTACTTTCTCTTAAAAATGACAGCCAGAGCTTTGTTGTGTTCTGCTACTGCAAATCTCAAAAAGTAATGTACTCCCGGAAGTGTGAGATGACAGGAACATAACCAACCGTATAAAGGCGAATGACGCCACATCTGTGAAATCTCCTATTAGAGTATCAGTCATTAGCTTTGCATCTCCTGCCTGTAGCACAATTTGAAATGAGCTCCGTGACTAATCAAAACCTTGGAGACTTTTCTGGCTGTCATAATTTATAGCTTCTCTGCAGAATTCTATTAGTGTAGCAGTTCTAGACTTAGAACTCCATCATCAAGGCCAGCTGCTGAGGTCAAGTTATTATTCATCCCCAGGTGAGACTCAACTTGCACATTAGGAATTTTTTTTTCATACCAAATTGAATTTGATTTCAGGTGCTTAGCTTGGATACTTCCATGTGTCTAAGTTAGCTACCTAAAATTCACTTCAATTTAGGCTGAAAAGAAAAATTCTTCATAAAGCCCTACTTCTTAGAAATTATGCCAGAACAGCAAGTTCTGGAAGGTTCTACAAAATGGAAAAGCCTTAGAATCTCAGCAACAGACTGAGGAGAAGTTTAACTACGTGATGGTAGACTGGTCACATGATAATGAAGTCTTTGGCCCTCATGCCTACTTATGAAACAAAAGAAACATAATAAATATCCCTCAATCCCATGAGTGTCCACTTGTGTTCTTTTGTTTCTTTGGTGATGATGGCAGTTTATCAGAAAAGGGAGAGGCAGTGCTAGTTAACATTTTTTTTTAATTTCTTTATTTATTTTTAGTTTACCACACACGGTTCTACATGGTTTTGAGTTCCAGTTTTTCTCCCCTCCCTCCCCCCACCCTCCCCAAGACAGCATGGAATCTCATATAACTGTCATGTATAACTTCACATTGAATTAATTTATGCACTAGTCAAGTCGTGGGAGCCAAGATGGCCGCGTGAAGGCAGCGTCTTACCGGAGCTCTCTCACAAGGTCTGTCAGATCCCCATAAAAAAGTGAATTTGAGCAGATCTGAGAGAGTCAGAAACCGCGAGCAGTCTGCGTGGGGCAAATTTCCAAGCCGGGAGAGTCTGAAAGGCCGGAGGAACGAACCTGTAGGCTTGGAGAGTGCTCGGTGTGGAGCCGCTCCAGACCAAGGCGGAAGCGGCCGGCCGGGAAATCCACGTGGGAGATGGGCTGGGAGAAAGCTGGGCACCCGAAACCGGCGGAGATCCCCAGGCCTCCCAACACAGGACGGCAGTCTGTGGGAGCGATGAGAGGCAGCGCAACGCCACCGGCCGTGAAAACACCCACTCCTGACGCTTGCATAACCCAGGAACTCGGCTTCTTGAACCTCCGGAAGACTCAATGGCCAGGTAAAAGGCTCTAATCCCTCCCCCCCTCACCCAGAGAATTCCTCGGAAAAAAAAAAGAGAGAACTGAAACAGAGGAGAAAGTAGTGGGGCCCCACAGGACAAATACTAGAAGCTCATTAGTCCCAGAGGGGCAGAGTCGGCAGGGGTCAACACCGGGAGCCCAGACGTAACCTTGCTCCCCCAGGGGAAGCGCCAGACATCAGCTCAAACAACAAACAGCTGAGACCATTGCTGAAAAGCAAGTGCTGGAGAGCACCCATAGGGAGTGAGATGCCAGGGAGTCAGACCCCTCCCCCACACCTCAGGAAACTGAAGGTTATAATTCTAGACTCACAATCCCCAGAATAAGAAAGCTGGGACAGAAAGCCCTGAGACCCACAGATAGAAATTCATTGTAAAGCCAGCAAAAGGCAAACCAACATGAAGAAGAACACAAAAAAACCAAGGACAATAGATTCTTTTTATGGAGACAGGCAGGATCAAAATATCAACATAGAAGAAGATAGCAATGACATGGTAGATACATCAGATACCTCAAAAGCTAATATGAACTGGTCTCCAGCCCAAAAAGCACTGCTGGAAGAGCTAAAGGAGGATTTTAAAAGCCAAATTAGGGAGCTAAAAGAAAATATGGAAAAAATATTGGCGAAATGGCTACGGAGATTCAGAACCTAGAGAGAGAAAATCACACCCTAAGAGGCAAAATCAACCAATTGGAAAAGGAGACTCAAAAGCAAAATGTAAACACTAACTCATTAAAAATTAGACTTGAGCAAGTGGAAGCTAATGAATCTATGAGGCACCAAGAAGTAATAAAACAAAACGTAAAGAATGAAAAAATAGAAAAAAATGTGAAATATCTGATTGGCAAAACAACTGACCTGGAAAATAGATCCAGGAGAGACAATTTGAGAGTTATTGGTCTACTGGAAATCCACGATGAAAAAAGGAGCCTCGACAGTATCTTCGAAGAAATTATCAAAGACAACTGCCCAGAGGTCCTAGAACCAGAGGGCAAAATAGTCATTGAAAGAATTCACCGATCACCCCCTGAAAGAGATCCCAAACTGAAAACACCAAGAAATATTATAGCCAAATTTCAGAGCTATAAACTGTAGTTAACATTTTTAAAATCTAATTTTAAAAATTTATTAGAAATATAATCTAATTTTCAAAACTAACATTTTTTTAAAAATCCTGTTTGTCCCCTAAATAGTGATAGGTTGATGAGATGTATGTTCCTAGTTCAGCAGAATAGTTCCAGCCAAAAATTGTCCAGTGTTGGAAAGAACAACAAACAGGCTGGGGAAATAAAAAAGAAAAAGAAAAGACCACTGAGTATATAGAAGATATGTGTGCTCATATGCATGTATAACATTTAAACGCATAAATGAAAATGAGTTTCACAGTTTAGTTAACAGCTAAGCATCCATGATGTCTCATCAGGGCACATGACAATCACTAACAATTTTGTCTGAAGAAGCAACAAAAAAATGAATCATTTGTAAATTTACCAAAACAAGTGATTGTCAGAATCAAAGAAAGAAATTATAGATGCTAACTCTCTAGTCTTTTCTGGCCACCAAATTAGAGTATCACCTGTTACTTCCACCATTTATTTTGTTGGTCATTTGTTGTTTAGTCGTGTCTGACTCTTCATGACCCATCTGGGGTTTTCTTGGCAGAGACGATGGAGTGATTTTGCCATTTCCTTCTATAGCTCATTTTATAGATGAGGAAACTGAGGCAAACAGGTTTAAGTGATTTGCCCAACATAACACAGCTAGTAAGTGTCTGAGGCCCAATTTGAACTTGGGAAGATGAGTCTTCTTGACTCCAGGCCTGGCACTCTATCCACTAAGCCACCTAGCTGCCCCACAATTTATACAATGAGTGTCTTTTTCAGTGTCCAATCACAGAATGTGGAAATTTTAAATATGATTTATTTCAGATGACATACTGATAAAAACACTTTCTAAACAATATGACATAGTGGAACAAGCTCTGGACTTGGAGTTAGTCTTGAATACAATCCCTAACTTTGCTACTCAACAACCTTGGGAATCTTGGACAAGTCATTTACCCAAACTTTTTGAGTCTCGATGTCCTCATCTAAAAAGTGAGAGGGTTGGATTAGATTACCTTCAAAGACTCTTCTAGCTGAAAATCTGTGATCTCACTCTAATATTATTCTAATGTCACTGAATCAGAATCAAAGGATTTTAGAGGCAGCTTATTGCCCACTGGTCATATAAAGAAAAGCAAATCATTTTACTTTCTGGGACATTAGTGTACTAATTTGCTACATACAGATTATAATACCTATTGTACCCACTTCACAAGGATCTTGTAAAGATTAGAGTCAACGCACTCAAAAGCACTTTTTAAAATATAAAGTACAGTGAGAAATAAATGGAAGTTCTTATTATATGGGAAACAACAGTGTCTTCTACCAGTAATGGATTTTTTAACATCAGAAAAACTAAGGAAAACAATGAAATTTCCAACCAAATTTTCATTTCTGTGAATATGAAGGGTCTATACATTCAAAGAGAAAACCTAGACCAGAAATCTTCCTAGAAGCCACTACACTACAGATATGAGATTGGCAAAGTGCCTGAAAACCTAAATCCCCTCTGGAGTATAACCAAGATATCCCTAAATGATGTCCAAGATATGGCCATGGAGACTTTGTTTGAAGACCTCCATTGAGGAGTTTTCACTACTTCTTAAAGTAACCCATTCCACTTGGGGCTAATTGGGAAGAGTGTGTGTGTTTGTCTATGTATATGTATATACGTATGTATGCATGTATATATATACACACACACACACACACATTATACATATGTGTATGTATGCATATCTACGTATATGTATATACACTATATATATATATATACATATACATATATACATATGTATATGTAATTCCCCTCTCCCTTGCACCCAGCTTCCCCTTTTTGTAGTTCTTTACTATGGGGGCAAGAGAAACAAATAAAATCTCATTTCTATCCAATGGCCCTTCAAGTGTTTGAAGCCAGCAATCAATACCATTCCTCCATTCACAAGTCTTCTCTAGTCTAAACATTCCCAGTTTCTTCAACCAATCCTGATATAGTATGAACTTGAAGTCCCTCACCTTTTGAATGCTCAACTTTATCGATAACCTTCTGAAACTATGGGGTCCAGAACTAAACATGATATTCCAAATGTAGAGCGTAACTGTCATAACTACAGCCATAAAACTAGCTTAATTATAGGGGTGTGTGTTTTCAAATTGCTGCCAAATCTAACAACATCATCAATAATGACAGTGGTGATGATGATGATGATGATGACGACAATGATGAAGATGATGATGATGACGGTGGTGGTAGTGATAAAATGACATTGTTTAAGGTTCTGGCTCTTTTAGATTCACAAATACTGATCTCTTCACCCTGTGAAGATCAATCCATTGAAAACTCAATTTTAAAGACTTCATTAACAACAAATAGATTTACCACAGAAATCCTTACTAAGTGGCTGTTGTTCCATGAAACTGATAGGTTAATTTGTACCTGCCTGCCAAAGACAGACCTCCGTAATTGCTACTTGAAGTGTGATCTGGCTTCAATGTTCTCTTTTTCATGAAAACTCAGATCAGTAAAACACTTGTTTGCTTTGAAGACAGGTTTGATATGTCCCAGGTCCATTTCCTTTTCTAGGAACTCACACATATGAAAGAAATTAAGTCTGCAATCCATTGTTTCCATTTCATCTGTGGTATGATCTCCTTTGAAACAGGAAGAAAGGAGTTTGTCAGAAAACTAAATGGAGTCAAGCTAGTTACTCCTCCCAGCGGATGCTCCAAGTGGAACATCTATAACTGGGGAAGAGTGAGAGGGTAACAGAACTGCTCTGTGATCTATTTCAACATTGACCGCCAGAGAAGGAGCGATGCTTGATGGATAGCTTAGATCCTGAAGGGCACTATCTTCATGGCCTTAGTGCTTCCAGGAAGAGCAAATGTAATTGTTGTGAAAACTGGATTTCAGTAAGTACAGAACCTTAAGCAACACTTGGTCAACATGACCTGGAATGAAAGCGAACCACTAATTTGGAAGGTCGTAAATATGAACAATTCAAATCAGAGTGCTACACTTAGAGACTACTAGACTGGGAATGAGGAAATTTGGGTTCTAGACCCAGACCTGACACGTAATACCTGTGTGACCTTGGTAAAGTCATTTCCTGTCCTTGAGCTTCTCTTTCCTCATCTGCAAAATGAGGAGGTTGGACAAGATCTATAGTCTCTTCCAACTCTACTATTCTATCCTATTCTTCTACTAACTAGTGTTTGAAGCATTTAATGTTTCCCTTCAATACAAATGTACAAAGACATTCTTATGGTAAAGATCTGATTAGACTTCCAATTAGAAAAAGGTATCTCTGCCCTCCTAATAATGTTGGTTTTGAAAGGAACTTTTCGAAAGGACAAAATGATCTTTTCTTGGATCGGTATGTTAGGATTTTTTCCCCTCATTGCTGGACGCTTCCCTGATGGGCTCTAGCATTTCACCATTTCCCATGAATAGGTCAAGAACAATTTGAGATCTGAAATGCATGGAGCACTGATCGGAGATCAAGAAACACACCCAATAAAAGAGGAAACCTGTAGCAAAAGGATTTAAAAAGAGTCAGCCTTTTCTTTTCATTCTCTCCAGGGGCAAAGAGAACTAACACATCTGCAAGCAGGAGCAGTAGTACCATTAAATCAAAGCCCATTCCCACAGAGTAAGTCACAGGCTGAATTAGAACACTCTTCACTCTGGTCTTGCATGGAGTTCCAAAATCCCTTTCATAGAGTACCCAAAGAAGTTAATTTTCCCCTTCCCATCTAGGACTACTGCCTTTGGGAAGAATATAAAGCAGACTTTTGTGGTTTATAGCTGTCCTCAAATATCTGCCTGGAGAGGCAAAATAATGAATAGTCCTATAGCTCCTTAGACCTAGGAAATTCATTCTTCCTGAGACGGTTTTTTAAAAAAGCTGCCAATCCAACATTTAGATTGGAGGCACCATGCTAGGTACCTGCCTAAGGCAGAATTATCTACACAATGTGGTAGTGGAAAGAGCAGTGAGCTTAGAGTTAGGAGAAACCTAGCTTTGAATTTCACCTCTCACACTAGCTGTGTGACCCTAAGGACTGTTGTCTCTCTAAGTCTCTTTTTCTTCTTCTGTAAAATGGGCATAAAACAGAACCTGCCTTTCTCATAGGGCTGCTGTGAAAATCTAAAGAGATAACGTATCTAAAATGCTTTGCAAAACTTCAAGTGACATATCAATATCATCTATTAACCACATTTCTGGACATGTGCCCTGAAGAATGGACTCAGAAAAAGCTTGCTATAGACATATCCTGGGAGCAGCCTCTCAAATCACAGAAAATGGAGCTCAGATAAAGGACCTTTGACTTGATGGATCAGGCAAAAGGGAATGGAATGACATTTTCTGAACAGAGGACAGATGTATCGAAAATGGTTTCAGAAAGATAAATCCCATAGTGGCAGATAAGACAGATGAGAAGAGGGACAACCCAGAGTCAGGAAGGCCAGGTAAGAGGCTGTGGCAGCCATCAGGGAATAAAGTGATTAGTCCCTTGACCTAGGGTAGTGATGGTCAGAATGGAAAAGGGATGTTGAAGATGAGTGATATTTCAAATATAAACTCAATGGCACTTGGTGACTGGCTGGCTATTGTCTTTTGCACTTTGTCTCCCATATATATGTTTTGGAATTTGACAAGAGTTCCAATCTTATTTATTGAATCATACCAACATGTCCAATGTGGAAGGAGCAAAAAAAGCATGAGTTCCCCATCCTGTCCTCTTTTCTCCCAACCCCCAATTCCAAAGAGTCCATGCTGTGGGTTGAATAAAAATACCTCAGTCTAATCAGCTCTATGCTTGATATATAGGAGGGGAGTGTGAGATAAGAAAGAGGGTGGTAATTAGGTATTTATTAATGTTTTCCCTTCCAATTCTATCACAGCAGCAGAATGATCAGGAATTAAAGGCCATGGAAAGAAGAGAATATTGTCATCCAGGAAGAGACATCAGAGTCCACCTAGAGGGACCCCCTCAATTTCCAAATAAGGAAACTGAAGCCCAAAGAGGTTAATCGATTTGCCCAAAGACACATAGGTAGAAGTAGCAAAGGCAGGATTTGAACCTAAATAGAGCTTTTTCCACTACACCATGTTGTCTTTGTGGAATTGCTATTCAAAACCACATCTATTAAAAAGCCCTATCGGTTTATATTTACAATCTGCTACAGAAATAATAAATATTTTTTTTTTAATGAACCATGTTGAACAGGTAAGCTATGAGCACCACTGTATGGTTCTGTGGATTTCTGACTTCATCAACATAGGTATTTGGTCCAACAATGCAGACTGCAACCAATCGCTGCCTGCCCATCCCATGCAATTCTTGTCTGTATCCTTACTTGTATTTGGCGGGGGTGGGGGGGGAGCGGTGGAGGAGGAGGAAAAGTTTACATGAATTCATCTTGGTATTAACAGAAAAATGTAGGTTCCTTGAGGTCCACAGCTGCTTTTTGTTTTGTTCGGATAGCATTCAGTGCAGTAGAAGCTTCTAACTAATAAATGCTCAACAGATTGGCCTAGATTGGATTAGAAAGCAACATAATACAGTTCGTCTCCTACTGCTAATCACGATTCTAGACTCGGAGCACTCTGACATGTGACAACAATATATATCTAAAGGGACAAATGTGAACCACAAAAGCAATAGGGCAAACAGTCAGAGCTTAAATTTCCCGTGGGCCCACTGCCTGATTCCAATTATGCCCTGAGTAGATGAACAAACAAATGTTCAAAAAGCATCCACACTGGACTTTGTACCACCACAGACACTTTATAGTAATTATTAAAGCAAAGCCATTTCTGAATTTTAGCAGGTTGTCTAATTCAAATTAAATAGGTGAAAAAGAAGGGAAGGACAATGCATTTAAATGCTATTTTACATTAAGAGTTGTGATTTTTGCATCACAATGCAAAGGCAATTTCAAGAATGCAAAAGTGATCATTTCACCATCATGGGAGATTTCAGTAACAGGTTTATGAGAAGTGGAATGATGTTACTATGAAGGAGTATGTATTCTAGGAATGACCTATTAGCCACACAATCATAAAACTTGACTTGGGGGACTTTATAACTTACCTCAAGGGCTCCATTTAGTTTAGTGAAATGTCAATTAATCAGAATTTTCTATTAAATGAAATTTTTCTGCATGATACAACCTCTCCTTTTATGGGAAAGGTTAAATAAGAAAACCTACAAAAGGAAGAAGTTTCTGAGGTATGTAATAGGGCAGTAACAAGTCAGCTCAAACTCATTAGTCCTCCTTCTACCTCTAGGACCAGATAACAAACTATGATGGTCAGAATGATGACCCCATCCCAGCATTACAAAATGATGAAATTATCAAATAAAGGTAAAATTACCTTCAGCACATTGAATTTACCAGGGCAGGAAGTTGGACCTAAATTACACAATTTAAGAAGAAAAAAGATCAACTTGCAAAAATATTTTCAAAAGCAAATGATCCAATAAAAATAAAGACAAGGGATGAAAGGTTTTATGAAACTCCTGGCATTTATTTACCAAGGTAGGACCAAAAGAATTAACAATAAACAACAGACAAGAAAAGAAAATATTTTTATCATGCATCCCCAGTGAAGGTTGGTTGCAAAATTCTGCCACGTTGGACCTATTTACCTTCCTACTTCTTTTTTCTCTTCTTTTTTTCTTTCTATCTATCTTTATATACTTATATCTATCTATATCTATAGTATATGGATAGAGATATATAGACACAGATAGCTGTGTGGATAGATAACTATATATTTATAAATACATGTATATATAACAAATATTAATAGATATTTTATAGATAGATATCTATGTATCTATATCTACCTACAGCTACACACATACAGTATATGTATGAAGATATATAGATAGCTGTGTGGATAGATTGATAAATAGATAATGATGTATTTACAGATAGATATTCATATCTATATAGATAAATATAGAGATAGATTTTTACAGACATATCCATTGATTTTTACAGACATATCTATTTATCTATCTATATCTTTACATATACCATATATATAGAGAGAGACACATAGATAATTGTGTGGCTAAATGGATAGGTAACTATTATGTATTTACAGGTATTTCTATATAAATATATTTATATCTATATGAATATATTTACAGGTACTTATCTATAAATATATCTAAATCTATAGATAGTTATGCAGATCGATGGATAGACAGACATACCCATATCTATCTATCTATGCCTATCATGGTAGTAAGCATACATACAATTCTGATTTATTGATCCCACTTTGCACTGATTTTTTATAGTTCTTCTCATATTTTATTAAGATCATAGGAACAGTGATTTAGCACTGAGTCCATCTATTCCAACGCTTTAAGTTTACATATGAGAAAACTGGAGCCCAGCAGATTCTGATTTGCTCCAGGTGACCCAGGTAGTAGTAAGCTTCAGAAGTGAATCTTGAGTCTCATTCTCATTCCACCACCACTGGCCTTTCCCACTGCATTACAGTATCTCCCTTTGTATCCTTCATATTTACTTTTCAAACAGAGCCATAATATTGCATGACATTAATAGACATAATTTATTTAGCCATTCTCCGCTCGTTGGACATGTGTTTTTTGTTTTTTTTTGCTATTCCAAATCAAACAGTGATGGACCTATGTAATATTATTGAACTTAAGGGATATTTTAAGAATATGTTATGCAAAAGCAAAGAATGAAACAAAAAAGCTTTCTGGTTGGTTAACTCTACTGAGTAAACCAGAAATCCAATGAAGCCGCATGCTCTATTGCCTTAGCGTACTGGTCAAGTGAAGCTTATTCCTGGAAACACCTCTCTTCTGCCAAATGGAATCTCACTTGTCTGCTCTCAGGGTCCTTTGTCTTGCCTGAATTCAGACTGGCTAGAGACTGAACATGTTATCAAGAGAGGAGGCATGCCATCTAGAAACAGCTGCCCAACAAATCCCTTTGCACCACAAACTACACATCTCCCTGCTTTTGCTGTGTCCCGTTTTAGAGGCATGGATAGTTTTTGTCTGATGACTACCCACAAAGCTTTGCCAGAAATTGGGCTCTGTCTTGCTGGATGCAAGATTTTAATGAATTCTCAACATAGTAAAGCTTAAATGAACAGCCTTTTTTGTTATTAAAACCGTATCATTCTATGACTACATCCAAGGAATATAATTAGTTCTCTTTTTGCCTTCTCTTTCTTTCCTTTTTTTACCTTCCTTCTCTGTTTCTCCCTCTCCCTCCCCCTCCCCCTCCTCCTTCCCCTTCCCTCTCCCTTCTTTTGTACTACTCAGCAACTGGGCAATCCAAAGGATTGGGTACAACTATTCCCAAAAATCACTTTCCAGGCCAATAAGCTGTATTACTTGTATAATGTAAAAGTTACTTGATTCAATATCCCTAATGGGTTATCATCTAAATAAAATACCTTAAAATTTGAGACCCACATTTCCTGAATTTTCATGCTTCTGAGTGAAGAAGAAAAAGCCAGATTCCTTTGACTTCCCATGCCTTTATGTAGTTCCAAGAAGAGACAGGGTTATTCATTTAGCCAAAGCATTACAACCTCTAACCAAAAGAAACAGGATTTTTCAGGGATTCTTTTTCAACATGGAAAATAATACAAACCTGACTTATACCAACAGACAGAAAATATTTTTTTTTGCTGACCACAAGACCTCAATGCAAATTTGGCAACACCAGAAAAAAAAGGTTGAAGAAAATACATGCATAAAAAACAAATTTATTTCATGTCAACCCATCTTCTTTAGAATCATGTATACGCTGTCCTAATTATTTTTTTTCTTCCGAGTATAGTTAGGCATCAAATAAAACAAATCCTTAAAACATAAAGAAAGGGCAAAGTCTCTATCCCGAAACCAAAAATCTAGGGAGAAATTCAAACATGATCAGGAAAAAAAATGACAAACTGTATTAATGAATAACCCTCTTCTTGGAGAGACTGCCTAAAACACTAGTAGACACTCTAGAAGCTTCTAGAATTGTTCAGTCCAAAAGTTTCCCATTAGTGAAAATATCTTGGCTCTGTTTCTAGGAGAGTGTAAAATGACACCTAAGATTTCACACAAAGAAAGCACTTCCCAGAAATCCATTATTGCAAAGCCTAGGTAGTCTATCCTCATCTTGATTCATCAATAGCTGGTATCAAAGGGATTATATTTGTTTTAAAAAAAACAATTGGTATTTGCCATGAACCCTCCATCTGAAATAGCACAATGATATTTTGCTGACCTACATGGGTTGGAAAAGAATTAAAAGGCAATTAAAAATGCAAATCGTTTCTTCCTTCCAGGCAGGATATAATTAGCAAGGTCAATTATGCAGTAGTGGGTAGCAACATATCCCTTGGTGGAAGGCTAGTCCCAGTAAAACTATAATTCACAAGGTCTGCAATCTGCTGCTTGCTTTGTTATCTGCTAACCTGGAAACAACTCCTGGCTATATTAGAAATAATACTCAGTTAAACCATCCTTTTCATCGTTGTTTGAAAACAATAGTTGGACTATAATAGGCTAATATTGAAAACCTACTTAAGGAATGTGTAAAAACACATATGTAACCTTTGACAATCACCTCCAGAATGTTACTGCTTCTTGAAAGAAAAGAGGCATAATTGCACAACCTTAAGAAAGAAGGGAATTCATACTAGACACAATGAAAACACCCACATTGATTCTCCATAGAGAAAAAATACTATCCCGTGTCAGTTATGGCTTACAATTCAGTTAACTAGCATGGTTGGGGAATGAAGAGGTATGGTTAACTGGATTTTCCAATTAATTAAACTATTTAAGAGTGAAAATAACTGACCTCCCTTGCTTGTTAGGTCCTTCAAACCCCACCCCGCCCCCCCATCCCCACATACATACAGGAATGTCCAGCTGCGAACAACCGTAGTGATAGCTCAATCACCCTTTTAGAAATAAAGCCCTTTATCAACCACAAATTTTCTGCCAAGTAACTAGACCACCAATCTCAGTGTCAACATACTTTGAAAGAGGACTCATAAAAATGCCCAGGTAATACAGCTGGCTTTGAAGATTTCATCTCATTAGGCTGGAGGGGAAAATATGAGTTCTTTCCCCTCTTCCCAAAAATTCACAAGGGTAGAGAGCAGAAAGCTTTAGAGATTCATGAAAAATGAAACCTATTTAAGAAATCAGTATGATTAGAATTCCAAGTTAGAAGCAGTAACCACAGGACAACTGTGAGACCAGGAATGCCATCGATGTCTATATGGATGGTAACTATGCGCAGTCTTTGCCTTGTCATCCAGCATGGTTCCCATCCATCCTTTGTGACGGTCCATGAGCATAGACTGTACTCTTGATCATTGGATATTTCACGGATGCTAATAGGGTACATAGCCTGACTATCTTTTGAGAGCTGCTGATACGATCTCCCTTAGCTCTTCCTACATAAACAGTCCATCTCTTTCTGGTCATACATTAGGGATTGTTTTTCAATCATTTTAGTCACGTCTAATTGTTTCTTGGCAAAATACTGGAGTGTTTTGCCATTTTCTTCTCTGACTCATTTTATAGATAAGGGACTAAGGCAAAAAGGGGTAAGTGACTTGCCCAGGGTCACATAGCTAGTATGTGTCTGAGGCTGGATTTGAACTCAGGGAGATGAGTGTTCTTGACTCCAAACCCAGTGCTTTATTCACTATGCCACCTAGCTGCGCCTACATAAGGGATTTGTTTCATTGCTATGGAGAACCCCAAGGTGAGGAACCTTCTTTTCCAATGCAGGTTGGCACTGTCACTGGTCTGCAACTTACAGCTTTAGTAAGTCTCCTAGAACATTGAGAAGCTGTGACCTCTTTAGAGTCAGACATCCAGATGTGTCATAGACAGGACTTGAACCCAGGGCTTCCTGGCTTCAAGACCAGCTATCAGTTTACTATGCCATAGTGTCACACATGAGGCACTGTTTTTTGCCTTTATTTCCCAAGAGCTTAGTGCAGTGCTTAGGGATAGTAACCACTGAGTAAAAGTTTGATGATTGATTGATTTAAATTGAATGTCCTGCACAGTTCTTTATTAATGATCTAATGCCCACCATGTGATTATTCACTACCTTATGGCTGATCCACAGCATTGATTTTCTTAAATGCATGTTCTAGAATGTATGTATCCTCCTTGAGAGCAGAAACCTCAAGGGGAGGGGGGGGGATTCCTTTCTCTATCTCATCAGTGCTTAGCATAGTGCCTACCATATAGCAGACCCTTAATGAGTGCCTGTTGACTGACTGACCCTGAGATAGTCTATGATTCACAGCATTCCTGGAAGGATACTGATGTTAAAAAGATAAGCCTTCGTTTCAAGCAGCAACTTGAGGTCTTTAACAGCAATATACGATTTCCTAAAGACAATCCATTCTGTCCTGTTCCTATTAAGCTCTGGAAAAGATGTATAAAGATTTCTATAACTCCTCTCTCTTATTGAAAGATGAGTCATCAGATTAAAGCCTCTAATGCCACAGTCCCCTGTGTACTATATGAAGAAGTAAAAATGCGACTGAAGAAAACAGGGAAAGAACAGCAGGACTAGACCACACATATGGAGAGGACATAGATGCCAGAGGAAATAACAGGATTTTGAAGAATGGACTATACCAAATGTTTGGGAAAAATCCATCAAATATGAAAGGTAACCAGGGAAATAGCAATCATATCTAAGTTATATACCCACATTCACAGTTTTACAAAATATTTTTAATAAGTATTTTTATTAATTAAAATATCACTATCACTTCTTAATGACACCCCACCTCCCACCAATAGAATTCTCCCTTGTAACTAAGACGTATGGAGAAAATATAGCAACATATTGAGTATGCCTGACATTATCTGTCTCATTTCTGTACCTATCCTCTCTCATTCTCTGCCTCTTTGCCTCTCTCTATATCTCTCTCTCTTACTAGCTAATGACTTGTATCTATTACCTTCACCTTTTTAAAAATCAGATCATTTTATTTCTCAGTTAACAATTTTATTTGTCTATTCACTGTTTTTCAGAAATTCTTTTTGTTAGAAGGGGTATTTGATGTGGTGACTGCCTCTTGTTTTAGAAGCCTGATCCATTCTGTGGACCACTTTTTCCTCTCTTTTTGTTAATATGTTCAGAAATGATAAAAAATTTCCACTCAAGTCTGCTTTGCTTACATCCCATGAGTTCTGGCATGTAGTCTTACTGCTGTTTTCTTTGATAGCATGGTTCCTTTTTAATTTTTTTTCTTTGACTCATTCATTTGGAATATATTAGTCTCCATTGGCAGAGTACATGGGCATAATCAATTGAAAAGACTTAAACTCTGATAATTCTTTCTTTAAAGAGAAATCTGAGAGGGTCACTTATGATGGCTCTATTAAAGCAATATAAAATGAATACTCATAGTACAAGCATATGGCCACAAAAGAGGAATAGAACACACCTTCAGTTGAATGCTGGTTCAAAAAAGAATCTAAGAAACACTTGGGATGATTATTAATGAAGTCTATAATAGAAAAGGTGTCAGAGGCATGGACCAGAATGGCAGCTGTGCCCAGTAAACAGATGGTGACCATAAGCACTGTTGAGTTTAATGAGTCCAAACTTACCTTTTAGCTGGGGATGGCTCAAGAGAATGATAACCAGATGCCAATCACTGGCCCCACATCTACAATTTTCTCCTCATTTTAACAGCCTGAAGGAATAAAGGACTAATATTCAACGTGCTTGGGAAGAAAAATCTCTCCTGGGTGGTAAAATACAGAGGGAGGAGGGAAACAATAGCCTCTCTGCTTCCCCTTCAAGCTTAAGCTCCTAATTGGAGACCTCATAGAGGCCTTTTGCCCCAGACTCTGGGCAAGAATCCAGGATAAGGAAAATGATAAGAATATGAATACCTTCTTTTGACATATAGTTCTTGATTCTAGGGAGCTTAGGGAGACCAGAGAAAAAAACAACCACAACGATAGTTTTCCTAAGGCAAAGAAGACATAGCACGTATTTCATGAACAACACCAGTAAACATTTCACCCCTTGCTGTTATAACTTAGTCCCACAGAGGACTCCAGAGACCAAAGCAAGAATGGCTTTCTTTGGAGATTTTCTGCTTTTTCTACTAATCTTAGCCGACTTTATTTAAAAAAAAAACTCCTGATCTCTATGTTATACACAATCAAAAATAGAGTCCCTCCATTGTCACCACACAATACAGGTTCATAATATGTAATAAACAACCAACACACACATACATTCTAAAATCAGATGCAAAACTTTGCCCAAGAAATAGACAATTGATTTATTCAGATATTAATAGTTTCTTCCTCCACTCAAGTCCTACTCATATGGCTTGCTGTGGTGTAAAAGTAATCCCAAGGGTATGTCAGCTGACTTTTAGCTCTAGAAGGTTTGACTAAATGGCAAAAGCTTTGGATATGGGCTTGATGGCAGACCATATGTCTTAATAACAAGAGTTGAAGCTGATATGGTATTTTAATGTTTACAAAGTTATCTGACATTATCTGTCTCATTTCTGTACCTATCCTGTCTTGTTCTCTGCTTCTTTCTCTCTGCCTCTCTCCCTCTCTCTCTTTCTCCATATATATATATATATATATATATATATATATATATATATATATATATATATATATATACATATGATTATCCCCATCTTACAATGAGAAAATTGAGGTCACAAGCAGTTGTAATTTGCCCAAGGCCATGCTATCAGCATCCTCTCCCATAGCAATGCTGCTTCTTTGATAATCCGGCTAGCTAAACTCAGAGGGATTTAGCACCAGGGCCTTGGACACAAAGTATTCATTTGGAGGGTAGAGGGGACAGAAACTCATTAAATTTCTACAGAGGCTTAATGAGGATGTTATAAACCTTGACACAGGCAGTGCCCACATGGATGGCATCATGTATCCTAGTAGTAATGAAGGAATCACTGTTTAATCTTATTTACATTTCTTTCTAAAATACATGCAAGAATGGGACCTTAATCATAAGACACACAGCTCTGGATAAAAATTATAATAATAATAATAACAGCTAACATTTTCGCAGCGCTTTAAGATTTATAAAACACTTTCTATCACTTTTGATCCTCATAACAACCCTTGAGGTCAATGCAATCATTATCCTCATTTAACAGAGGAGGAAACAGGAAAAAGATCTATTTCCCAAGGTCACATGCCTGGTTAAGTATCCAAAGGAGAATTTGAACAGAAGTCTTTATGACTCTAGATTCACTACTCTATCCACTATGACACCAGCCACTTCTCTGTATATCAGAAAAATTCAAGACTGACCCAGGCTACCTTTACTTTCAAAATAAAACGATCGAGGCTGGGTTCCTCTACTAAAATTGTCTTCCCACCCTTCACAATGACAGGTCCTAGCAAGTTGGCTAGATCTCAAGTATATAACCGGCATACTGGATTTGTTTCCAGAGCAGTAGCTTAGCTGAAAAGCAGATAGGCTTATTACTTGAAAGCTACAGAGCAGCTGATGAAATTCTGTTTAGCCTCAGAAATTCATAAAAACCATAAACTAAGGTGTGGAGAGGTTGAAATTTACATCAATTTGGGAGGGGGAGTACCCACAACAATGAAATCCCAGATGGTCTGAGGCATTAAAGATAGCAGTCTTCAATCTGTGGACGACCAAGAAAATCAGATAAGAGCTGTCATTCACCATCCTCTCCTTCCCATCATATGTTTCCAGGGGGGAATACAAATTACTTCCTGGTTGGTATATACAGTTTATATACAAATGGTCTATCAACTCCCACTCTTATTCTTTCATGAAATGGTAGCAAAGGAAGATCACTTTTTTTCTTATCAATCCTATTAATACACAGATTAGAATCATAGATCGAAAAAGTAGGCAATATAGGTGATACTTACATTTGTAACAGAAGTATTCTCCAGGGATTAACAACATGACATTACCTACACTAACAATACCCCCTGAAGCAATGGATAGGGGATATGAATCATCAGCCATGCTTCCTAGTGAGGAAACAAAGCTAGCTACATAAACTGACAGTGGAAGTTACTATAGTGGGTGTTAGAGGGAAACCATAGGTTCCAATTAGCAGGAAAAGCTTTTGGCTGCTAAGCCATGGGGTCTAGTCAAAATCTTCTGTTTTTATATGCAGATTAATGGCCTGAACCCTAGCAAAGTGACAGAGGATTCTGGACTCTTAAAAGATATGCTCCACACCTCCCCACCCCAACACACACATACACAAACACACTTTCCTTCTAAGTTAAGAAATGAACAAGCCTTTATTAACAACAGGTGCTGGGGAAAACATTGTGATGCTCCCCTCCAGGAATCAGTAGAAAGACTTGTGGAGGAAAATGCAGATGGTCTGATCTCAGACAAAAAAGAAGAAACAGAGACAGATGGGCGGGGCGAAGGGGGGAAGGATGGAAGGAAGGAAAGAAGGAAGGAGAGGAGAGGAGAGGAAGGAAGGAAGGAAGGAAGGGAGGAAAGAAAGAAGGAAAGAAGGAGAAAATGGTAGCTCAGCTGAGAGACAATTCTCATTCTTCTTTGGTCAAATGCCTGATATGACGAATGTTTTCCTAGGACAAAACAGCCTTCACCCTCTATGGCTTCGGGTCCCACAGAGGGGAATTCCAAGCACTGGGCTTTCTGGCCCATATAGTCTGCAACTGGGCCCATACTTTAAAGCCTTTCAAACCTGGTAGTGAGGCATGGAAGGCAGACTTTATAGAAGGCACCCAGAGTCGATCATTTTATAACGTTTTTGGCACAGACTGGCGCTGAGCTTGGGTAGCCTCCTTGATGCTGTTCCGAAATAACAAGCAGGCATTCAGCCCCATGAGTGGGCAGATCAGTCATTAAATCAGAATGGAAAAGTAGTTAGGGTCGTGGGATGCATGGTAGGAGCAGGGTAGGGGCAAAGGTGAGATAAGGCCTAAGTATCAGCCTGCACACGTTTGGACACTAATAATACCATACTCAGAACCATGGAAGCTTCCTTCTTTATGGTGTTCAATATTAGTAGTGTTGTACATATGTATGTATTATACAGAAACCAGTCTGCTTGCCTAGATAAAGACTAAATATAATCAAATGTCTGTACCAGTGAAGGAAATATGAAAATTCATGAGTTAACATGTTTATGCTTCAAGCAAATAAACGAATTGTGCATTCTTTCAGGTTACGCCATGATTTAAGGCCACTAGTGATCATTAATAAATAAAAATAGTCTTGTATTCCATAAATATGTTTTAATTTCCCAAGATCTACATTTCCTCAAGGGGCCATGCTCAGGTGATTTTCATTCAGAAGCAATCAGACTAAGGCATAAAACAAGGCTCAAACTAACATGAAGCCATATAAGTGGAAACATAAACTGAAGGAAAATTCAGTAAAATTTTCATTCCTCTTCCTTGCTATGGACACTCTCTGACCGATGGGGAATATTCCAGTATCTGTGAAAGTATGCCTGTGTCCTTTTTATTTAGGTATATATATGTCCATGGATCTGGTTTTTTGAATATATTTTCACAAATACGAATAAAAAGTACATGGACACACATATACATCTGTCCATGCACACATCTATGCATGTATCTTTTCTTTCACATATAAGAATACATACATATGCATATTTCTTTATATATATATATATTTATATACACACAGGTCAAAAAATATATATATCCTAGTAGCAACAGTAGTAGTAATGATGATGGTGATAACAGTAACAACTAACATTTTTATGTCATGTTAAGGTTTCCAAAGTACTTTTCATATGTTCTAATTTGGTCTTCCCAACAACTCTGTGAAGCTATTATTATCCTCATTATACCAGTGGGGAAAGTGAGTCTGAGAGAAGTTAAGCAACATGCTTAGAGTTAGTTACACAGCTCTTAAGCATCTGAGTCAGGATCTGACCTTGGTCTTCCTGGCTTCAAGGCCAGTATTCTTCCCACTGTACAAAACTTTCCCCAGATTCAGCTAATGTCCATAACAGGGATGAATGATGAGCACACCCATCAACTTTCCTTCAGCTTATACATGCCCATAATTTGTATGCATGTGTTTTGGGGGTTCGTTCGAAGATATATACATGAAAATGTGAAGAGTGAAATGGGCCTGCGTGTGGGGGAACTAGATAGGGCCATTAGCTAATGACTTAAAAGCTGCAGCCTGGGTTAAAATTGGCTTAGCCTTTCCATCAGTCACCAAGCAAATTTCTCAAAGTCTGCGTATCGGGCAAGTGCGATCTAATGAAATCTCTGTTTTGCTTATTCGGCTGTGCTCAAATAATAAGTAATGACATCTGAATTAGTACAGCCTTCTTCCAAGTCCATCGATCCTCAGCTTGGTTTTGAATGCCCTCAGTGCTTTTCTGCATGTGGGGAGGCCCTGCATGGCCCTATCTGGAAGAGGGCAGGTTTTCACTTACATGCATGGAGGATATCCCTTACAGCACATTAAACTACCATCTTGTCTTGATTAAGCAATAAAATAGCTACCATTTCATTATAGCAGGCCAACAAAAGAATTGCTACATGATTGAGTAAACTGATTGGCCTATTAGTGTGGTAAGGATGGCTTTGGCTGACCTACCCACATCAGGATGGTTAATGCAGACAGGAAGATCTGAAGGTTTTCTTTCAAACATATGAGACCCCTCTCTAAGTGTATACTAAAGTACAGTACCATCCCTCCTTTCCAATAACTTCCAGGCATGATCAAGTCTCAAAGGCATTGTTAATGAGTCGCTACAAGGACGCTAGTTTTAGAATCGGCAAGGGGTTGACATAGGGCAGGGGGAGGGCTGAAGAGCTGGAACCCAGGCTGCTGCATAATCAGATGCAGTGCTGCGATCATGGAGATGGTGCGACTGACCCACTGTCATTAAAACTGCGCGTCCGTCAGAAATAGAAAGCTAGTCCACATGACAAGCTAGGAAAGACGTGTTCTTCCGACAGTCAGTCAGCATCACGAGGGGAAACGGAAGACTGCTTCCACATTCCACTGATATTGGAAGAGAGATTGAAGCCACATGGCACATGATAAATGAGCCTTGGGGACCAAGATAAAGACTTTTACTTGTCACCTGCAGGGGAGGCACAGCTGTGTTAGGCTGAAGGGAGAAGAGAAGTCAGGCTGAGAAGTAAGGTCAGGAACCCTCTTTCAGTGTGCTGTAGGAATGGAAAAAAATACTAGACCCATAGAGTATGGAGGGCCTGGGTTCAAATCCTGCCTTTGGAGCTTCATCATCTGTGAAATGAGGATAATGGTAACTCCTTCCTCACGTGGTTGTCATAATAATTGCTAGCATTTATATAGCAATTTAAAATTTGCAAAACATTTTTAAAATCTCATTTCATCTCCTCAGCACAACAATCCTGGGATCTAGGTGCTATTTTTATTCTCATTTGACAGATGGGGAAACTGAGGCAAACAGAGGTTAAATGGCTTGTCCCGGGTCACACAGCTAGCGAGTGTCTGAGACTGGATTTGAACTCAAGTCTCCCTTCCTCCCAGACCAACCTAGCTTCCTCCTGTCATAAATGTAATCTGTTATTAGTGGTATTGTTGTCACAGTTACTGTTATCTTATGAAATCTTCTAGCACAATGGAAAAGCACTACGGATGTACGTGATGTAGGGAAACGAACAAAGGATCCAAGAGTTAGTCCAGGTCCTGTCACAGACTAGCTATAGTCTTAGGACGACTGCGAAGTTTCTTCTGTACCTCAATTTATTCCTCTGTAAAATGGGAATGAAACCCCCTACCCTACGAGTTTTACCAACTTGTCTTGAAAGACAAGAAATGAGTGGACTATTTGAATAATGGAGAATCGTGTAAGCATAACCAATTTTCTGATTAGGGCTGGCATTGGTGAGAAACCAGATTTGGCAAAAATGTTCTCTCCAGTAGCCCATACAGCACTTAGGGGAAGGGGAGGAGGGGGGACTGGCAGCATGCCTCACTGAGTACCTCCCTTTCTCTAGGCTTTTTCTTGAAGAAACATAATGTGCCTGGCACATGTTAGGTTCTTAATAAGTGATTGATGAAGTTAATTCTGGGTCCCTACCTTGCCTAGAGCAGAGCACCTTCCTCCCTCCCATACCAGGTGTTGTAGGCACTGAAGGGCTTGTGCCAAAAGGAAAAAAACTCAGGACCATGAGAACTTGGCCAGCTGAGAAGCATAGGGAAGGAAGACTGGCAAGACAGTGTGGTCACCATGCTACAGAGAGGAGGAGACACTAATAACTCATACAACAAATCTGAAAGTTTTCTTTTAATTATGAGACTTAGGTATAAGAAATTTCTTAAATATAGTACCATAACATCTTTTCAAAAAAGAAAGGAAAATGAATGAACTTGCTCATTATTCTTCCTTGCTATGAAAAGCAGGTGAATCTGGGGATGTATTTTGTGTACCTATGCATACATCTATGGTGTGAGAATGGATTCTGGCTTCCTGGCATCCTGCTTAGAAAGCACACTAGGTAAATGGTTAGGGGAGGGGAGAAGATCTGCTTGGGTATTTTCTGGTTCTTCCTGACCCAGCCCTACTGCAATTACTGAAAACAATTAAGAGTTTTGTCTCTGAAACCAAAGAGTTCATTTTTCAACTAAAGGCTTTTGTCTTGTTCCTTGAAATTATACAAATTCTCCTGCTGTCTTTGTGTCTACTTCCATCCAAGAGAACAGCCCACAATTTCACCTTTGACTGGGAAAAGAAATACACTGCTGGGGGAGTTATTTCTCTATTAACAGAAAGAAACAGGCAACATTTCATATAGCTCATGCACTCTGACAGATCTTTTGAAAATTCTAAAATCTGACTTCATCTCTCACTTTCACACAAATACAGATGGATCAAAAGGGAGCACTGAGGCAAGTTAAGAAACCTGCCATTGTATACGACTTCAGAGTTTCTCTTCTCCACATTACCCCTCAGTGGCTGTAAGAAGATCTATCACAACTTTCTCCCAAAATCCATTTAAATGTTATTCCCTAAAAAGAGTCATACTATTTACATCCCCTTTGGGAACTGGATGGAGAAGGGGGAGATTGTGGAGCTATCAAATGGTCCATCATTTTTCTTTATAACCCAAGTTACTGACAACCCACAACAATGGAAACAAGTCTTTTCAGGTGTCAGGAGCACTTACATTACCTCCCTGTCAGTTTTATTCCCATTTTTATAGCTAAAATCTGATTGGTTCCATCAATCTGGCAACAGGAAAGTGATCGATGTCACATTGGCTCCCCTACCAGAACCACTGCTCTTATTTTAGGCCTTTATTATTTTGACATTGTGACTCAAAAATGGCTCTACCCAATTAAAAAGAAGCCAATTAGCAAGTGTAGACCCAGAGAAGGGATGGATATTTCATATGTCATATAACAGATAATCTTTTCCACGTTTTGCTGCTTGACTTTCAACTTCAGCTATAGACACAGCATGGTATAGTGAAGGAATAGTAGATTTGGAGAGCAAGTTCCTGCTACCTGCCATCTGGGTGAGCATGGATGAGTCTGAGAAGTCAGTTTCCTGAGCTATAAAATGAAGGGTGGTGTGAAATAATCTCCAGATTGCAATCTTGCTGTGTAGGGCTGCTCTCTTTTAGACTTCAGAAACAAATTCAAGTGTTGCCATCACTCAGTGAAAGCAATCCATTAAAAACACAAATTTTGGTCAACTTTGCACAAATGTTTCTACTTCTCTTTGAGACTCTCCTTGCTGCCCAATTCTGGTGCTCTATGAGACCACACTGCCTCCAGAGAAAAAGGAGTGCTAATACCTGTAACAACAATCCTGCTTGCAGCTGCTATGGAGGTGTAAGGCCAATAACACCAGCACACAGGAGGGCTCCTAGCACAGGTTCTTTGATCTGCTTTTCTAAGGAAAGCAACTTTAAGGAGTTTACAATCTCACTTTAATTAAACATACATATATCATTCACTTAGTTCTGGGGAAAAAGTCAGCACCCTGAACTTCAGAGAAAACCCAAACAGAAATTACAAGCAGAAATTACATAAACAGAGCAAAATAACACAAATCAACAGACAGGCTTCTAGCCATGTGACCAAGACATTACATACATAGTTACCACAGAGAAAAGCACCAACATCTGGGCTTTTCAAAGCTGGAGAGGCTCCTTAACAGCTACCCAGAGTCTCCACACCAACACTCCTCCAATGAGTGATATCCCAAGCAAAACCTCTCCTCCTGAAGTTCTGAGAGTTCTAGTTTAACGGCTACCCTCAGAGTATGTGTGTGTACATATATACATATACATATATGTATATATATATATGTATATATGTATATGCACACACACAGGCCCTTTTTCAGGGCCTGAGGGCTTTACACCTCTCATGACCTAATTAGCAAAAGGGTGTGGGCCTTCCTATAAACAAAGGCAAGAATAAATCAAAGGTACCCGATTGCCTTAATGCTGAGAAGCACTCCAAAACAAAAGACAACAAAAAAAACCCACTTTGCTTGCCATTACAATGCCTCAAGTTCATGCTAAATGGGGATCAATTGAAGGGCCTGGAGATCTTTAGCCTGGAAAATAAAAGACAAAGGAGGACATGGCAGATGGCTCCAAGTATCTGAAGGGCTATCAAGGAGGAGGAGGGATTAAAATTCTTCTACTTGGACCCAGAAGACAGAACTACCAGCAGTGCTTACAGGTTCAGAGACAAAATTAGGCTTGATGGTAAAGAGAAACTTCTTAATAATTAAAGTGCTCCAAAAGTAGAGTGAACTTTTCCAGGGTATAGTGGTTTCTCCTCATTGGAGGTCTTTGAGCAAAGTTTGGTTATATCATAGAGGGGATCTTTTTTTTCAGGTATGAGTTTTACCAGATGAATGCTACAGGGCATTCCAACCCAGAAATTCTATGAGTCTATGATAATTGTTCAATTCTACTTAGCTCACTTTGAAACACCTCAAATTCTAGAAAGAATCATAACCATAGAGGAACAGAAAATGAACCTGGTTTGAAGACAAGAGATTTCTCTAAAATTGGGTGTTACCAATTGGGTGGCCTAATCGGTCTCCTTCAATAGGCTCTCTTTTTCCTCTCCAAACCAACTTCCATGATCTGCCAAAGAGATTTTCCTAAAGCCCAAGTGGGACCCTGTCACTGCCATCCTCACTCTCAAGTGGTTCCCCCTTCTCTAGAGGATAAAACATAAACTCCTTGGTTCGCCATTCAAAATTCTTCACAACCTCGACTCTGTAGTCTCATTATACATGATTTCCCTTCTCCCTAAATTGTTATCTAAATAAATACTTAGCAATACAGGATATTTTTAAGGTACCTAGGGGCTTAGTGGGCACTACTCACTTAATTCTTTATGTGTTTTAAGGTCCTCTACAATTCTAAATTTATGATGTGTTTCCTTTTTCTAGATCCTTAATCCCTTCCCTTTGTCCAAATCCTGGAAAACATCCCTTTGTCTAAATCCTGGATTGCTTCCTTTGTCTAAATTCAGGTTCCATTCCTTTTGTCTAAATCCAGAATCCATTCCCTTGCTCTAAATCCAGGTTCCATTCCCTTTGTCTAAATCCAGAATCCATTCCCTTGCTCTGAATCCAGGATCCATTCCTTTGTCTAAATCTTTGTTATATTTCCTTTGTCTTTTAATGGACCACACACTCTGAGCCAGAAATCAACTATTTATACAAAGATATCTTGTTCACTTATTTACAAGGCTGTGATATGACCCAGGGAACCTAATACCCATATATACATCCCATTCAGTATTGAAATGCTAGAGGGGCAGGTGTTGGTTGACAATCTTCTTCCCTTGATTGGCATACAATTGTCTACTTTCATCAACCAATTAAATGTGGCTTCTTACAAAAGCTCCTCTAAACCAGAAATCATTAGAGAATAAATCATCTTCTTCCAGGCTGACAAGCAATCTGATTTGCATTTGCCTTTTAATGGGCTTGTAAAATGGCAAACCAGATACCAATACTTATTTTTTGAAGATAGTAGAAGAAACCTGAACAAATACACTTAACTCAATACTCTACCAATCTGTTCTTATCATTATTTTTTTGGATGTCTTGTTACTAACTAGGCTTTTTGTGACATGCAACTGCCTGCTAAGAATTGAAATCAGAAAGCTCTTAAAGAAGACAATGAACCATAGGTTGTGGAGTCAGCCGAAAAATAAACAACCTATCTTCAACTTACAAAACAAGAATTCCTATGAGTTCAGACCTACACATGTGTATATTGCATATGTACATGTAAAATAGCTGATGAAATAAAATCTGAATCAAAACCATAAAACAGCAGGGCTGGGTATAGAAAACACTAGACTGTGACTGTATTTATAAAATATGTCTCTGACTCAGGGAGCAGAGAAGCCCTTTTTCTCCATTTACCACAAGCTCAAAGGCCATCAGTTTGGAGTTCTGAGGTTAGAACTGCATGTCAGAGATGATTTCCTCTATGTAAAATACAACCTCCTGTTTTTAATTAGGAAGGGCTTAAATGAGCTGATTAACCTGGTGGAAGAGACTTTGAAGCTATCAAGTAGTTTTTAGAAACCATATTTTTGATGATTAGCTATAAATGAATGGTGAGAGAAGAATAGGGTGGAAAATGAATTCAGATCCACTCCCTCCTCCCAACCCTGACAAATAAAAAAATCGAAAGGCAAAAGGCACTGGAGCTTTTGAAACTATTAAACCTCTTCTAAATGAAAACCCAAGTCCAACCAGCTAAGAAGCTGCATAACTACTACTATTTACTTTCCCTTCTGTTGAATTCAAGTCAACCCAAATTTTATCAAGTACCCAGCAAAGGGAACTGCGTATAGTAGGTATTTATTTAAGTATGCACAGAATTGAATAAAGGGAGCATGACAGACACAGAGAGGCTAGACCTCGCCTTCAAGCGGCTTGAAACCTGAAGGTATAGCTACATGAACCACAAAAGTGGAGGATTTCTAATCATGTCATCCACATGAAATATTTACTGTCCCTATATTGATAATCTCTATTGTTTGTATTAGAAAACCTTATGAAATGGGTTTCTTCCTATTTGATTTAAACAAAGTAAAAGTATTTCAAATATTAGTGTAGGACTCAGGGGTGGGGAACTCATGGTCTCAAGGCCACATGTGGCCCTCTAGGTCCTCAAGTGTGGCCCTTTGACTGAATTCAAACTTCACAGAACAAATCCCTTTAACAAGAGGATTTGTTCTGTAAAACTTAGACTCAGTCAAAAGGCTGCACCCGAGGACCTAGAAGGCCACATGTGGCCTCAAGGCCGCAGGTTCCCCACAGAATTAAATGTCTCCAGGCCTTAAGAGATGGTCTTCATGATTTGATTTGGCAAAACAAAAACAATCGTGTTCTGGTGACCAGCTTTCTAGTGGTAGGTCTCTAGTAACCTAGTGAGGTGACTTCACCTAGCACCAGGCAGGCCCATACTGGATACCTTCCTAGGTGGGGAAGACTCATCAGATCTGACACTCCAACAACATTATTCTCAAGAACCTGGCCTGCATCACTCAGACATTAAAGTAGGACTTAAATGGAAAAGTTGGTTTGCAAATAACTTTAAAATGTATACTCAACACAGAATCAAGCACATGCAAGTTGAGTCAGCATTCATTGGTTTTATTGTAGCTATATACATATATATGCAGATATATATTACACAAATATGTATACTATATATGTATATGTATGTTCTTCAAATGTAAACCCAATAGAAAGTGACCTGAATGCCCTGTGTGCACATCTCCAGATATGCATTAAGCCTCTTTATGCTTTACAAAATGAATACAGATATGCCCAAATACAAATAAACAAAGGCAAGAATTTTTGAAAACTGGGGCTAAAACAGTGAACAGTCATGAAGGAAAATGCCACCACCAAATCTACTTTGATTTCATATATCCCATTCCACTTCCATAAGAGAAATTCTCAGCATGAGAGGAGACCTTCTATCCCCAAGCTAACCCTTTCCCTTAAGCCTTTGATTTCTTCCCAGTGTCCAACACCTCCTGGAGAGATCTTTCTCCTAGGTCTCTTCATAGCCAGGGTCTTGCATGGGTTCCATTTCACTGGTTCCTTCTAGTCTGTCTTCAAGAAGGCATTTTCTCCATCATGGTATAACCATACTACCCTAAACTCTTTCTCAAACATGGTGCTTCATCTCCCCTCCTTCATGACTTTGCACTGGTCATCCGCCATAATGGAAATACACCCCATCTCATTTCTACCTCTTGGGATCTCTGGTTTCTTTCAAGTCTCAGCTAAGCATCACCTCCCACATGAACCCTTCCTGATCCTTTCAGTTGATGGTACCCTCCCCCTCTCTGAACTGCCTTTCATTTACTTTGTATATATTCGATTTTGTACATAATTTGTATGTATTCTATTTTGTAGGCATCCTATTTATTTTGCATGTATTTGTACAGATTCATGTGCATATCATCTCTGTTTTGCTGTAAGTTCTTTGAGGGCAAGAATTATTTTGCTTTGTCACAGCTCAGCACAGTACCTGGCATACAGTAGGCATTTAATAAATGACTGATTGAGTATGGAATTTTTTCCAGAAAATCTTCATTGGGGTCTTATCTTAATACCCTATCCAATACCCAACGACCTACTTCCTACTTTCTTTTAGGGGCATCTTGTTTGAATGAATGTTCTATGCTTGATACCTCATTTTCCTCCCCATCTACTCTCTTTTAATCCAATAACATCTGACTTCTGTTCCCAAAACTCTGATACTTCTCTCAAAAAGATCACCTGGGCCTTCATTACCAACGCAACAAACGATCTTTACATGATTATGATTCCCCAGATCTCTCTGCGATATTTAATCAGCCCTCTTCCTCCCTGGTCACTCACAACAATGCTTTTGGGGTTTCCATTTACACCTCTCCAACAACTCCTGGTTCCTTCCCTAGATTTTCTTCAACCTCCCTTCTCTCTTAGTACAGGGCTTTGCTACATCAAAATCTTTCTGTTCCTTTTTTCTCTACACTCTCTACCTTGGAGAGATCTCATGGATCAATCAGTCAATAAATATTTATAAAGCAACTACTATGTGCTGGGCACTGTGCTAAGTACTGGGGGTACAAAGACAGGCAAAAGATAGTCCCTACTCCCAGGAAGCTCCCAGCCTAATGGGGGAGGTAACATGCAAACACAGCAGAATGGCTTCACTCATCCCATTCCTCTCATCATTTTATGACAGGATTACTGTCAGTTTTCTAGTTGGCCTTCCTGACTCCAGTCTTTCTCTACCACAACCTAGCCCACACACAGCTATTGGATGATTTGCTCTTAAATAGGCCTTTTGTCATAAAATTGCTCTATTCTAGAACCTTCAATGGCAGCTAGGTGGCACAGCGGATAGAGTGTCAGGCCTGGAGTTAGGAAGACTCATCTTCCTGAGTTCAAGTCTGGCCTCAGACACTTACTAGCTATGTGACCCTGGACAAGTCACTTCACCCTGTTTGCTTCAGTTTCCTCCTCTGTAAAATGAGCGGGAGAAGGAAATGGCCAGCCACTCCAGTATCTTTGCCAAGAAAACCCCATATGGGGTCATGAATAGTTGGACAACAACAGAACTGTCAGTGGATTACCTACTACATCGACAAAACTCCTATGTAGAGCTTTTAAGGCCCCATATAAATCTGCCCCATCTAACTTTATTTTCTTTCTCATTACTCCTGAAATTACAACCTATTCTCTAATTATCTTTGGGTCCTCGCTATCCTATGGGTACACCATGCTCATTCCTGTGTCTTCCTTCACCCTCAAGTTGTTCCCCTCACCTGGAACACTCTCCCCTACTTACTGAACTTACTCAAATTCTTCCCCTCCTTGAAGGCCCTTATACAGCCCTACTTTTCCCCATGAAACCTTCTACAGCCACCCCAGCACCAACAGTACTTCGAGTCTCCACTATACACAATGATACCATGGCCCCATGGAATTATGGGAAGGGGCTGGATTTGGAGGTAAAGGACCTGAATTCAAGAGCCTGATCATCAGCTGATTATCTGTGTGATTTTAAACAAATCACTTCACTTTCTCTGCATTTCAATTCACTCATCGATAAAATGGGGGACTTGGACCAGAGGGACACTGAAATGCCTCCCAGATCTAAATGCAAAGAGATCATGTAAGTCATCTTTTTTTCCCAACTAGGAGATGAGCTGCTGTAAATAAGGGAACCTTATTTACTTTGTCTTTATCCTCACTTGTTCTTCCCCCAAGTCCCAGAGTCTAAGGTACAGTGATTCTAAATTCACAAACTGTCAAAACTTGAAAAAGAGAACCAGTCCTAGGCACATGGCAAGTGGTCAACAAATATCTCTTCAACAGAACTGAATCAGTTCACAGGACCTGGCTACATCTCAACAGGGCACAAGAAAACAGAAAAAGAAGATTCCTCTTGCCATATTTCCTTGAGACTAGAAAACCAGAGATTCAGAGCTGGAAAGGACTGATATCAGAGCTCATCACTGAGAGACATCATGGTACGGTGGAGAGAGACATAGACTAGAAATTACGAGGACCTGGGTTCAAATGCTGCCTTTCACACTAAGCTCTCCGAGGAAAGTTGCTGTTTTCATCTATAAAATGAGAGGCTTTACAATTTGGAACTATGCCCAAAGCACTATAAAAATATACATACCCTTTGATCCAGCAATATCACTTCTAGGGCTGTACCCCAAAGGGATTGTAAAAATGGGACAAGGACCTACATGTACAAAAATACTTATAGCAGCTCTCTTTGTTGTGGCCAAGAACTGGAAATTGAGGGGATGCCCATCAATTGGGGAATGGCTGAACAAGTTGTGGAATATGAATGTAATGGAATACTATTGTGCTATAAGAAATAATGAGAAGGTATGCTTCACAAAAACCTGGAAAGACTTATATGAACTGATGTTGAGTAAGGTGAGCAGAACCAGGACAACATTGTACACAGTAACAGCCACAGTGTGCGATGACTGATTTTGATAGACTTAGCCCTTCTCAGTAACACAAGGACCTAAAACAGTTTCAAAGGACTCATGATGGAAAATGCCATCCACATTTGCAGATCAAAGCAGACTATTTTCTGTTTTTATTTTGTTTTTCTTTGTCATGGTTTTTCCCATTCATTATAATTCTTCTATACAACATGACTATTGTGAAAATATGTTTAATAGGAATGTATGTGTAGAGCCTATATCAGATTGCATGCCATCTTGGGGAGGGAGGGAGGAAAGAGGGTGAGAAAATTTAAAACGTATGGAAGTGAAGGTTGTAAACTAAAAATAAATAAACTAATAAAAAATTAAATTAAGTTAAATTAATTTTTTTTAAAAATGAGAGGCTTTAAAGTTTCCCTCCCAGCACTATGCTCTTTTGATCTACTCCAACACCCCTATCTCCCAGATGAGATAATTGAGGATAAGAAAGCCAAGGTGACTTATTCTTGGTCACATAGGTAATCAGTGGCAGAACTACAATTTGAATCTTGCTCCTCTGATTCCTAATAATAAAAATAACAAAAATAATTAATTCTAGTGTCATTTATGTGGCATATTAGAGTCTGTAAAGAGTTAAATGCAAATTATCTCATTTGATCCTAACAACCCAACTCTGTAACACAAGCACTAGGTGGCATCCTGGGTGGAGTGCTGAACTCAGAGTCAGGAAGTTCTGATTTCATATTCTGCCATAAGCACATCTTATCTGTGTGACACTCAGAAAATTACTTAACCTCTCTGTCCCTCAGTTTCCTATCTGTAAAGAGGGGGTGATGATAGCTCTGACCTCACAGGCTGTGAGGATCGAATCGACATATATAAAGTGCATTGCAAGCATTAAAGATCTATTTAAATGAGAGATTTCTATGCTTACAATTGCTACCATTACTAATATTACAAGTAACATTAGCCACTGATTACATTCTTTTTTGGGGGGGGGTGGGGGTGGAAGGCAGTGGCAATTGGGGTTAAGTGACTTGCCCAAGGTCACACAGTGAGTAGGTGTGTCAAGTGTCTGAGGCCATATTTGAACTCAGGTCCTCCTGACTGCAGGGCAAGTGCTCCACTCACTCCACTCCACTAGCTGCCCCCTATCCACTGATTACAAATGAGGAGAATCAAAGCCCGTGGTCATATAACAGGTAAATATCCGAAGCAGGATTTATACCCGGGTATTTTCACTCCAAGTCAGATACTCTATCACTCTTCCCGAGTCTCCCACTAACAACAACAGTACTCTACAGACCCTCACGGTCTGGAAATCCAGTTCTTCTCATTTAGGGAGGGTAAATAAGCACATATTTTTCTTCCTTTCATCAGGAATTTTGGAAGCAAGTTAAGGCACCAAAAACGTATGCTAGAGAAGATGAGAGAATGGCTCTTATGGGGACAGAGGAGACAGCGGAGACAGAACATAGAGAGAAGTGTGCACATAAAATTATTCACAGACCTATCCTGTCTCTTGACTCTTAAAGGAAGAAAGATTGCCAAGTGGCGAATCCAAAAGTTGAAAAATGATTTAACAGCAACAGTTTCAAAGAGACAACTAAAGACCTCTTTGGCCAATGGAAGGGCCAAAAAGACAGGAAAAATCAAGACAGATAATAAACTTTTGGGCAAGAAAGCCTTGCAACAGAAATGTGAGTAATGGTAAAGATGAGCTGCTATTCAAAGGACTCCCAAGCACTTATATTAGCTTTCCAAGATGACTTTCCTACCCCAGACCCCTCACTAGTCTACCACGTTGATCTGACTTGCAGACTCCTTTGGTCTTTGCTTTTTGGCATTCTCTTTCTCCTTCTCTCTCCAGATAATTCAAATGGATGTTTGCTAAAATACTTGATGTTGCAAGTGAATCTTCCCTGGAAACCTGTCCTTCCTTGTTATGCTGAAGCCACGTTACAAAAGCTTTAAGAGAACATTAGAACAATGCTTGCCTTCCCAGATTTTACTGTATTGCCCATTGTTCTCTCTAAAATACATTTTTATTTCAAAAGAAAACAAGAAAAGAAAACAAAGACAAGGTTGGTGGTGAAACTTCTTAGAGACCTGATACAAATTAAGTTTGGAAAGACTCCAGGCATCAGGGTCTTTCAAGGATCAAGGCTACAAAATTGTGAATTCAATCTTGTTAAGCTAATAATTGTGCCACAGGACTAGGGTAGGAGTAAATAGGGGGCAAATCCCTTCCCTTTCCTGGGCCTGTTTGTTCATCTGTATTATGGGACTGAAGGGGATTGTTTATAAGTTCTCTTCCAACTCTGGTAACCAGTGATCCTGCTGTCACTAGCCATTAATTGTTATGTGTCCTCAGACTCAGAATGAGCTAAAGAGATTCCGTAGCCCATTAATCTATCAAATACTTCAACTCTTCCCAACTCAACAAGTACTTATTAAGCACCTCCTATGTTTCAGGCACAGGTAGTACAAAGATGAGAAGGCAATAGTCTATAGCAGTAATGGTGGCTGGTGGTGATGGTGGTGGTGGTGATGGCGGTGGTGGTGGTGGTGGTGGTGGTGGTGGTGGTGATGGTGGTGGTGGTGGTGGTGATGGTGGTGGTGGTGGTGGTGGTGATGGTGGTGGTGGTGGTGGTGGTGATGGTGGTGGTGGTGATGGTGGTGGTGGTGGTGGTGGTGGTGGTGGTGGTGGTGGTGGTGGTGGTGGTAGCGGGAAGAGGAAGAGGAACAGTAGCTGTAGTAACAATGACAAAGTAGTAGTAACAATGACAACAATAGCTAGCATTTATATAGCACTTTACATTTTATGAAGGGCTTTAGATATGTTATTGCACTTGATCCTCATAGCAACCCTGGGAGGTAGGTGTAATTATTATCCCCATTTTATAAATGAGGAAACCGAGGCAGATTGAGGTTAAGGGACTTATGGGCCCAAGGCAACACAGCTAGTAAGCGTCTGGGGCAATACGCAAACTCAGATCTTCCTGACGTAACGTCCGGCACTTGACCCATTTGTGGCACCTAACTGCCTAGCCGATAAACCGATTATAATTGGCCTACATTTGGGGGTCCTGCTTTCATGATTTAAAAAGGTGGAAGTTTAGTACTGAGGTGGCTTGACTTTCAAAAGAAGGGAGAAAATTCACACAATACTTATGTCCAGGTGGTCCCCAGAGTCTGGGATGTCTCTTCCTTCAGACCACTTGCTTTTTAGGTCACTTATTCCCTCTAAGGCTCAGCTTAAGTAACTTACCTGGACTCTTACTCCTCCCCCTCCAGGTATTGTCCCTTTTCATAACTTTGTAAATACTCTCTATTGACATGTGCACAGGTTTCATACCTCAGTCAGTTGTACATTCTTTGAAGGGAGAGATTTTCTTTGTCTTCATATCTTCAGTGTCTACCAGATAGTCGGTACTTGTTTAACTGAAATTAAATGTCAAGTATGTTGAAGAGAACGAAAAAAAAGGAATTTGGAGGAGAGAGACCATTATGGGTTGACACGATAAGGAAAGGCATCATGGAGAAACTGGGAAGGTCCATGAAGGTTGTGTTGGATTTGGCAAGCAAGGAGAAGTAAAGGGAGCTTTGCTTCCTCACTGAGAGAAGCCCTGAAGATGCATTTCCATTGTGTTTCCTCTCTCAGGTACTTTGACAACATCCAGTTAGATGGCAAATCTATGATTTCATACATTTGGGCCTTTTCTCCAACAATGCAGATCTCCAGCCGCTGATGTCTGCCTATCCTGTGTGACTTGGCCACTGATAGCAGAGTGGAATGAACTCTAGCCCTGGATTCAGAGGATTTGGGTCCAAATACTGTCTCTGGTGTTTATTACATGTGTGACCTTGGGCAAGTCACTTATCCTCTTGGGATTTCAGTTTTCTTATCCTTAAATGAAGGGGTTGGACTAGCTGACTTCTGAAATCCCTTCTAAATCTTCATTGATGTCTTAGAATCAGGGTCCATGCACCATGCTAGGATACCTCTTCTCTCTTTTGATCTTGGACGACCCCAGTGGAGCCAATGAGCTACTCAAGCAGGTCAGTGGTAACCTATTGCTTACGTAGGACAGAACCATCCTTTTTAGTCTTACATACTTCAGATATTAATCCAATGCAAAAAACAACTGTCCAAAAGCGGAATAAGATTTCTCAATAGGAGGTGAGTTCCTCATTCTTGAAGGTCTTCGGTCAGTGTCTGGATAATCATTTGTTGGATATGAAGTAGTAGGGATTTCTATTGTATGGATTGGACTAGGTGGCTGCTATAGTCCCTTCCAAATTTCAAATTCTTATATTCTCTGAAACGTTTCTCAAGTATCCATTACATCAGAACACTGTCCTGGGTGTTAGGATTATCCCTATAGACACAGGGCTCCACCAGACTGTACAACGGCATTATTTCTCATGCATAAAGGGCTGCAATTCTCCCTCATACATGCAGAGCCTATAAAGTTGTAACCTAGTTCCACAACAACCATTTACTACCTCACGATGAAGGAAAAAATCAGGTTCAAGGTCAGTAACAGAATGATAGATTAGACAAAGGCAAGAATCCCTGCCCAAAGGGTGAATCAGTCCAGCTATGAAAATGAATTTGAGCCTTAAAGAACAAATGCAATTCACTAGGGCCAAAAAGAAATCAGGCAGAAGGCCAGCGCTAGCTTAAATAAATAAATAAATAATGTGAACAAATGGAAAACATGACAGTCTGACAATTCCAGCCTTGCAGATAAGATTCAAAACCGTCCATTACTCAAGCAGCCAAAATGCTTAGGTTGAAACATCACTCTCTGAAGGGATGTCAGAAATGATTCAGCCCTGAAAAGATTGGTCTGTATGAGCAGGAAAAGTGAAATTTAATCAAGGAGTCTGACCAAAGCTCTGGTTGCTTAGCGTAGCACCTAGCACATAGTAGGCACTTACCAAATGTTGATTGATTGATTGAAAGGATCTGTTCAGAGCTGACTTGTTGATGCCAAGCCATTCACTACCAGACTTCTAGGAGTGCCAGAAAAGGAGAGGCAGGGGATAATTCAACCACCTGAAACCACCTCAATACCCATCCCAGGACCCTGACACAGGGGCGAGCGTCATAGCATGGAGACTCAAGAAGCTAGATAAACACTCTGCATAACCAAAGGGCATACAGGGGTGGGGAACCTGCAGCCTCGAGGCCACATGTGTTCAGCCCTAATGAAGCTTGGATTCAGTCAAAGGACCACACTTGAGGACCTAGAGAGCCACATGTGGCCTTAAGGCCGCAAATTCCCCATCCCTGGATATCAGATGCCAGTGCTTCCAATTTTTCATCTTTTGTTAACCAGACTGCTAACTTCAGGAACCTACCACATGTTCCATGTATAATAGGAAACATTTACTTTGGTGAATGATTATAAACAGAAGGCTCTTGAAACAGTTCACCCTCCAATCGTACCCTTTAAATATTTACATTTCGCTGGCTGACACAGAACAACACGTGTTTATTGCTGTGGCTTCTACAAGCATGCCTGAAACTAACGCTTCGCATGGTGGGGTATTCCTGCTTGACTGGTCATGCCAGAGGTTTACAATGGAATAAAAGGTGACACAATCGGACTTCGGGCCAAAGCAGAGTGGACTCTGTGAACTAGCCGCCTCCACTATTTTATTATTATTCCTCCAATGCCCATATGGGAATAACTTTAAATGAAGTTGAAATGGTCTCCTGGAGCATCGGCATCCAATATTCCCATTATTCATAAGTAAAGCAAGAAAGGAAATCAGCTTTTCTTTCCAACTGGTAACTGTGTTGACAGCCATCCATTCTGCCTGGAGGTTAACCTGAAAGGACGGCGCTGGCAGTACTAATCCGACTCACCAGATAAGTTTACACTGACGGGAAACAGAAACAGAGTTCTTAGGACCTTCTCTGATAAGTGGTTTCCCCCACACTCCAAATATAATTATACTGCTGATTAATAACAAATGTGAAGACGCAGATTTTGAAGGAGACTTCAATTCCTCAACTGCTGTAAGAGTTTTTCGCCTGTTATTTAAGCCTCATCCTCGGGGTTTCATGTTCCAACTATGAGGGGCACAGATAAGGCCAAAGATGTTTCAATAACAATAGGAAAGTTGAAATTATGATAACTAGTATTTCTATGACACTTTCAGGTTGGTAAACTATATGTAACCACTCCTTTGATTCTGGTTGACAATTGGCCATGCTTGCATATAACATTTAAAAGCTACAGAGCCGTTATATACATTTTCTTTTTTTTTTTTAAAGGGTGGGCACAATCACTACCTTTATTTTTTAAATTAAATTTTATTAAACATTTTCTAATTAGTATTCACAATAATCCCATGAGTCAGGCAGGTAAATCATTGTTAACTCCACTTTAAAGATGACAAAACTGAGGAGCACAAGGATTAAGTGACTGCTATAGATCACTTAGAGAATAAGGGGTAGAACTGGGACTTTTTGACACCAAGTCTCATGTGATGGCCTCCTGACTGGTCTCCTCCAACTCAAGTCTCTCTCTATTCCAACTTATCTTTCACATAGCTTCAAAAAGGAAATTTCTTTAATTTCAAGTCTGACAATGTCATTCCCTTACTCAATAAATGCCAGCGGCTCCTTGTTATCTTGAAGATAAAATATATATATTTGTTTAGCTTTTAAAGCCCTTGACAACCTAGCCCCTACTTGCCTTTTTCAGTAACATTTTATACATATATATTACATATGCATATATATACACACATATACATACATGTCAATGGTAACTGTTTATCTTTGGAACAGAAACCTTGAGGGTCTTCTCCTTCCGGCTTGATTTTTTTTCCTAATTAAAGAGGCCATCC